>NC_049171.1:48283073-48593073 GCF_009769625.2 Cygnus olor | reverse complement strand
TCTGGGGACCAGAGCTCTGGGGACCAGAGCTCTGGGGACCAGAGCTCTGGGGACCAGAGCTCTGGGGACCAGAGCTCTGGGGACCAGAGCTCTGGGGACCAGAGCTCTGGGGACCAGAGCTCTGGGGACCAGAGCTCTGGGGACCAGAGCTCTGGGGACCAGAGCTCTGGGGACCAGAGCTCTGGGGACCAGAGCTCTGGGGACCAGAGCTCTGGGGACCAGAGCTCTGGGGACCAGAGCTCTGGGGACCAGAGCTCTGGGGACCAGAGCTCTGGGGACCAGAGCTCTGGGGACCAGAGCTCTGGGGACCAGAGCTCTGGGGACCAGAGCTCTGGGGACCAGAGCTCTGGGGACCAGAGCTCTGGGGACCAGAGCTCTGGGGACCAGAGCTCTGGGGACCAGAGCTCTGGGGACCAGAGCTCTGGGGACCAGAGCTCTGGGGACCAGAGCTCTGGGGACCAGAGCTCTGGGGACCAGAGCTCTGGGGACCAGAGCTCTGGGGACCAGAGCTCTGGGGACCAGAGCTCTGGGGACCAGAGCTCTGGGGACCAGAGCTCTGGGGACCAGAGCTCTGGGGACCAGAGCTCTGGGGACCAGAGCTCTGGGGACCAGAGCTCTGGGGACCAGAGCTCTGGGGACCAGAGCTCTGGGGACCAGAGCTCTGGGGACCAGAGCTCTGGGGACCAGAGCTCTGGGGACCAGAGCTCTGGGGACCAGAGCTCTGGGGACCAGAGCTCTGGGGACCAGAGCTCTGGGGACCAGAGCTCTGGGGACCAGAGCTCTGGGGACCAGAGCTCTGGGGACCAGAGCTCTGGGGACCAGAGCTCTGGGGACCAGAGCTCTGGGGACCAGAGCTCTGGGGACCAGAGCTCTGGGGACCAGAGCTCTGGGGACCAGAGCTCTGGGGACCAGAGCTCTGGGGACCAGAGCTCTGGGGACCAGAGCTCTGGGGACCAGAGCTCTGGGGACCAGAGCTCTGGGGACCAGAGCTCTGGGGACCAGAGCTCTGGGGACCAGAGCTCTGGGGACCAGAGCTCTGGGGACCAGAGCTCTGGGGACCAGAGCTCTGGGGACCAGAGCTCTGGGGACCAGAGCTCTGGGGACCAGAGCTCTGGGGACCAGAGCTCTGGGGACCAGAGCTCTGGGGACCAGAGCTCTGGGGACCAGAGCTCTGGGGACCAGAGCTCTGGGGACCAGAGCTCTGGGGACCAGAGCTCTGGGGACCAGAGCTCTGGGGACCAGAGCTCTGGGGACCAGAGCTCTGGGGACCAGAGCTCTGGGGACCAGAGCTCTGGGGACCAGAGCTCTGGGGACCAGAGCTCTGGGGACCAGAGCTCTGGGGACCAGAGCTCTGGGGACCAGAGCTCTGGGGACCAGAGCTCTGGGGACCAGAGCTCTGGGGACCAGAGCTCTGGGGACCAGAGCTCTGGGGACCAGAGCTCTGGGGACCAGAGCTCTGGGGACCAGAGCTCTGGGGACCAGAGCTCTGGGGACCAGAGCTCTGGGGACCAGAGCTCTGGGGACCAGAGCTCTGGGGACCAGAGCTCTGGGGACCAGAGCTCTGGGGACCAGAGCTCTGGGGACCAGAGCTCTGGGGACCAGAGCTCTGGGGACCAGAGCTCTGGGGACCAGAGCTCTGGGGACCAGAGCTCTGGGGACCAGAGCTCTGGGGACCAGAGCTCTGGGGACCAGAGCTCTGGGGACCAGAGCTCTGGGGACCAGAGCTCTGGGGACCAGAGCTCTGGGGACCAGAGCTCTGGGGACCAGAGCTCTGGGGACCAGAGCTCTGGGGACCAGAGCTCTGGGGACCAGAGCTCTGGGGACCAGAGCTCTGGGGACCAGAGCTCTGGGGACCAGAGCTCTGGGGACCAGAGCTCTGGGGACCAGAGCTCTGGGGACCAGAGCTCTGGGGACCAGAGCTCTGGGGACCAGAGCTCTGGGGACCAGAGCTCTGGGGACCAGAGCTCTGGGGACCAGAGCTCTGGGGACCAGAGCTCTGGGGACCAGAGCTCTGGGGACCAGAGCTCTGGGGACCAGAGCTCTGGGGACCAGAGCTCTGGGGACCAGAGCTCTGGGGACCAGAGCTCTGGGGACCAGAGCTCTGGGGACCAGAGCTCTGGGGACCAGAGCTCTGGGGACCAGAGCTCTGGGGACCAGAGCTCTGGGGACCAGAGCTCTGGGGACCAGAGCTCTGGGGACCAGAGCTCTGGGGACCAGAGCTCTGGGGACCAGAGCTCTGGGGACCAGAGCTCTGGGGACCAGAGCTCTGGGGACCAGAGCTCTGGGGACCAGAGCTCTGGGGACCAGAGCTCTGGGGACCAGAGCTCTGGGGACCAGAGCTCTGGGGACCAGAGCTCTGGGGACCAGAGCTCTGGGGACCAGAGCTCTGGGGACCAGAGCTCTGGGGACCAGAGCTCTGGGGACCAGAGCTCTGGGGACCAGAGCTCTGGGGACCAGAGCTCTGGGGACCAGAGCTCTGGGGACCAGAGCTCTGGGGACCAGAGCTCTGGGGACCAGAGCTCTGGGGACCAGAGCTCTGGGGACCAGAGCTCTGGGGACCAGAGCTCTGGGGACCAGAGCTCTGGGGACCAGAGCTCTGGGGACCAGAGCTCTGGGGACCAGAGCTCTGGGGACCAGAGCTCTGGGGACCAGAGCTCTGGGGACCAGAGCTCTGGGGACCAGAGCTCTGGGGACCAGAGCTCTGGGGACCAGAGCTCTGGGGACCAGAGCTCTGGGGACCAGAGCTCTGGGGACCAGAGCTCTGGGGACCAGAGCTCTGGGGACCAGAGCTCGGGGGACCAGAGCTCTGGGGACCAGAGCTATGGGGACCAGAGCTCTGGGGACCAGAGCTCTGGGGACCAGAGCTCTGGGGACCAGAGCTCTGGGGACCAGAGCTCTGGGGACCAGAGCTCTGGGGACCAGAGCTCTGGGGACCAGAGCTCTGGGGACCAGAGCTCTGGGGACCAGAGCTCTGGGGACCAGAGCTCTGGGGACCAGAGCTCTGGGGACCAGAGCTCTGGGGACCAGAGCTCTGGGGACCAGAGCTCTGGGGACCAGAGCTATGGGGACCAGAGCTCTGGGGACCAGAGCTCTGGGGACCAGAGCTCTGGGGACCAGAGCTCTGGGGACCAGAGCTCTGGGGACCAGAGCTCTGGGGACCAGAGCTCTGGGGACCAGAGCTCTGGGGACCAGAGCTCTGGGGACCAGAGCTCTGGGGACCAGAGCTCTGGGGACCAGAGCTCTGGGGACCAGAGCTCTGGGGACCAGAGCTCTGGGGACCAGAGCTCTGGGGACCAGAGCTCTGGGGACCAGAGCTCTGGGGACCAGAGCTCTGGGGACCAGAGCTCTGGGGACCAGAGCTCTGGGGACCAGAGCTCTGGGGACCAGAGCTCTGGGGACCAGAGCTCTGGGGACCAGAGCTCTGGGGACCAGAGCTCTGGGGACCAGAGCTCTGGGGACCAGAGCTCTGGGGACCAGAGCTCTGGGGACCAGAGCTCTGGGGACCAGAGCTCTGGGGACCAGAGCTCTGGGGACCAGAGCTCTGGGGACCAGAGCTCTGGGGACCAGAGCTCTGGGGACCAGAGCTCTGGGGACCAGAGCTCTGGGGACCAGAGCTCTGGGGACCAGAGCTCTGGGGACCAGAGCTCTGGGGACCAGAGCTCTGGGGACCAGAGCTCTGGGGACCAGAGCTCTGGGGACCAGAGCTCTGGGGACCAGAGCTCTGGGGACCAGAGCTATGGGGACCAGAGCTCTGGGGACCAGAGCTCTGGGGACCAGAGCTCTGGGGACCAGAGCTCTGGGGACCAGAGCTCTGGGGACCAGAGCTCTGGGGACCAGAGCTCTGGGGACCAGAGCTCTGGGGACCAGAGCTCTGGGGACCAGAGCTCTGGGGACCAGAGCTCTGGGGACCAGAGCTCTGGGGACCAGAGCTCTGGGGACCAGAGCTCTGGGGACCAGAGCTCTGGGGACCAGAGCTCTGGGGACCAGAGCTCTGGGGACCCGAGCTCTGGGGACCAGAGCTCTGGGGACCAGAGCTCTGGGGACCAGAGCTCTGGGGACCAGAGCTCTGGGGACCAGAGCTCTGGGGACCAGAGCTCTGGGGACCAGAGCTCTGGGGACCAGAGCTCTGGGGACCAGAGCTCTGGGGACCAGAGCTCTGGGGACCAGAGCTCTGGGGACCAGAGCTCTGGGGACCAGAGCTCTGGGGACCAGAGCTCTGGGGACCAGAGCTCTGGGGACCAGAGCTCTGGGGACCAGAGCTCTGGGGACCAGAGCTCTGGGGACCAGAGCTCTGGGGACCAGAGCTCTGGGGACCAGAGCTCTGGGGACCAGAGCTCTGGGGACCAGAGCTCTGGGGACCAGAGCTCTGGGGACCAGAGCTCTGGGGACCAGAGCTCTGGGGACCAGAGCTCTGGGGACCAGAGCTCTGGGGACCAGAGCTCTGGGGACCAGAGCTCTGGGGACCAGAGCTCTGGGGACCAGAGCTCTGGGGACCAGAGCTCTGGGGACCAGAGCTCTGGGGACCAGAGCTCTGGGGACCAGAGCTCTGGGGACCAGAGCTCTGGGGACCAGAGCTCTGGGGACCAGAGCTCTGGGGACCAGAGCTCTGGGGACCAGAGCTCTGGGGACCAGAGCTCTGGGGACCAGAGCTCTGGGGACCAGAGCTCTGGGGACCAGAGCTCTGGGGACCAGAGCTCTGGGGACCAGAGCTCTGGGGACCAGAGCTCTGGGGACCAGAGCTCTGGGGACCAGAGCTCTGGGGACCAGAGCTCTGGGGACCAGAGCTCTGGGGACCAGAGCTCTGGGGACCAGAGCTCTGGGGACCAGAGCTCTGGGGACCAGAGCTCTGGGGACCAGAGCTCTGGGGACCCGAGCTCTGGGGACCAGAGCTCTGGGGACCAGAGCTCTGGGGACCAGAGCTCTGGGGACCAGAGCTCTGGGGACCAGAGCTCTGGGGACCAGAGCTCTGGGGACCAGAGCTCTGGGGACCAGAGCTCTGGGGACCAGAGCTCTGGGGACCAGAGCTCTGGGGACCAGAGCTCTGGGGACCAGAGCTCTGGGGACCAGAGCTCTGGGGACCAGAGCTATGGGGACCAGAGCTCTGGGGACCAGAGCTCTGGGGACCAGAGCTCTGGGGACCAGAGCTCTGGGGACCAGAGCTCTGGGGACCAGAGCTCTGGGGACCAGAGCTCTGGGGACCAGAGCTCTGGGGACCAGAGCTCTGGGGACCAGAGCTCTGGGGACCAGAGCTCTGGGGACCAGAGCTCTGGGGCCCAGAGCTCTGGGGACCAGAGCTCTGGGGACCAGAGCTCTGGGGACCAGAGCTCTGGGGACCAGAGCTCTGGGGACCAGAGCTCTGGGGACCAGAGCTCTGGGGACCAGAGCTCTGGGGACCAGAGCTCTGGGGACCAGAGCTCTGGGGACCAGAGCTCTGGGGACCAGAGCTCTGGGGACCAGAGCTCTGGGGACCAGAGCTCTGGGGACCAGAGCTCTGGGGACCAGAGCTCTGGGGACCAGAGCTCTGGGGACCAGAGCTCTGGGGACCAGAGCTCTGGGGACCAGAGCTCTGGGGACCAGAGCTCTGGGGACCAGAGCTCTGGGGACCAGAGCTCTGGGGACCAGAGCTCTGGGGACCAGAGCTCTGGGGACCAGAGCTCTGGGGACCAGAGCTCTGGGGACCAGAGCTCTGGGGACCAGAGATCTGGGGACCAGAGCTCTGGGGACCAGAGCTCTGGGGACCAGAGCTCTGGGGACCAGAGCTACCACACACCGCTTGTTCGAGCACGAAGTTTCTCACAGAACCCACCCCCCTTTTTTTTTTTTCCTTGCCCGTCACCTCCCTATACCTTTAGTTTCCTAGTAGATTTTCCATTCTTTTTTCTGATATGCTCTCCATGTTTTGGAGGCAATACCGTCGTTTGGTACCGCGTTTGTACCCATTCAGTTGTCTTCCTACCCCAGAAGGACTCTTACCCCTTATAACTCGGAGGCTTGTTTGTACAGGTGGGTAGAAGGATCTGTTTTCTCTAAATTGGTGGACCTCTTCTGAAAGTCTCCGCACAGCCCAGACAAAGGCGTTTAGGGAAGAGGACAGACTTTTTTCTTACTGCTTTTGGCTTGCATATGGTGAGAACAGCATTTCTTTTATGAACAGTACATTCTCACACTTTCCGCTTAGGGAAAGAGACCATCATGCCACCAGTATCTATCCCGATCTGTTTCTACTTCCCACAAGGCAAACTGAATTCACATTAAGGCACCTTTTTCACACAGCCTCGTGTTCCATCTTAAGAAATACTGAAGAAAATTCTTCAAAGTCAGGCTTACCTGTATGCACTTGAGCTTCTGAGGTTGTTGGTTGTTTTATTGTTGTTTCGTTAGTTCTTTTAGAGCTGGAGAGGAAGCATAGAATCCATTTAAGTAATTTGACTGAAAACAGACAAGGCGAAGGAAGTACTCAAACTCCTCAACATTAAACAACTGTAGAACCCAGGAACACTTACCTGCTGGCTTCTGAACTTGAGTCACTTCCAAACTGCTTCACAGTGAAGTAGTATCACCAGGGTTTTACTGTACTGAGAAGGCACCACCAACATAACTAGCACATAGAGTCTCTAAAACTATTTCACTAAGACAGTAGAAAACATGAAGAAAAAGCAGCCTACTGGGGAACACTGAGTCCATTTCACCACAAGAGGAAAAGCACTCTATACAAACTAAGCCTCAAATTCCCCCGATGAGGCAACTCCCCTTACCTCCTCATGCTTCCTATATAGCAAAGGTCAAATGATCCACACCTGGCAGATTTCACTTAACAAGGGTGGAGCCAAGAGACCTTGTGGAATAGGCTCATCTACCTGGCTTCAATGTTTTAAGGTCAATTGCTCCTTATCACTAGTAGAAATAACCTGACAAGGGGCTTAGTGGTTAGAGTTGACCTAATGAATTAACTACAAAAGGTGCACAAGGGTCATATTTCTGTTAGTCATTCTGTGAGGAAAATTAGTACAGAGCCTGTTAAAAATAAACAAATAAAAAATAAATAAAAGAAAGGAATAACTAAAAGAAAAAAGAAAAATGACCTTAAAGGCAAAATTGCCATCACAGATTTTCATCTGTCTAGTCATGACAGATAAAGAATGTAGCAATCAGAATTCCTTTTCTTGACATTAATGTTATTTAAATTTGCTTTTCTGAGATCTCTTCTTTATGCAGGACTTTCCAAAATCTAGCCCCATGACCTCTGACTACAGTATTTATAGAATCATAGAATATCCCGAGTTGGAAGGGACCCATAAGGATCATCAAGTCCAACTCCTGGCACCGCACAGGCCTACCCAAAATTTTAGACCACGTGACTAAGTGCACAGTCCAATCGCTTCTTAAATTCAGACAGGCTTGGTGCAGTGACTACTCCACTGGGGAGCCTGTTCCAGTGTGCGACCACCCTCTCGGTGAAGAACCTCTTCCTGATGTCCAGCCTAAACCACCCCTGCCTCAGCTTAACACCATTCCCGCGGGTCCTATCACTGGTGATAACGGAGAATAGGTCAGCGCCTGCCCCTCCACTCCCCCTCGCGAGGAAGTTGTAGACTGCGATGAGATCTCCCCTCAGCCTCCTCCAGGCTGAACAGGCCAAGTGACCTCAGCCGCTCCTCATATGTCTTGCCCTCTAGGCCCCTCACCATCTTCGTCACCCTCCTCTGGACACTCTCCAACAGTTTAATGTCCTTTTTGTACTGTGGTGCCCAGAACTGCACACAGTACTCGAGGTGAGGCCGCACCAGCGCAGAGCAGAGCAGGACAATCACTTCCCTCGACCGACTAGCAATGCCGTGCTGGATGCACCCCAGGATGCGGTTGGCCCTTCTGGCTGCCAGGGCACACTGCTGGCTCATATTCAGCTTGCTGTCAACCACAACCCCCAGATCCCTCTCTGCGGGGCTGCTCTCCAGTGTCTCGTCGCCCAGTCTCTACGCATAGCCAGGGTTGCCCCGTCCCAGGTGCAGGACCCGGCACTTGCTTTTGTTAAACTTCATGCAGTTGGTGATCGATCGCCCAGCTCTCCAATCTGTCCAGATCTCTCTGCAAGGCCTTTCCACCCTCAGCCGAGTCTACAACTCCTCCAAGTTTGGTGTCGTCAGCAAATTTGCTCAAAACACCTTCTAGTCCTACATCCAAATCGTTTATAAAAACATTGAAGAGGACTGGCCCTAAAATGGAGCCTTGAGGGACCCCACTAGTGACCATCCGCCAGCCTGACGTGGCCCCATTTACCACAACCCTTTGAGCCCTGACCGTCAGCCAATTGCTCACCCATCGGATGATGTTTTTGTTTAGCTGTATGCTGGACACTTTGTCCAGTAGGATCCTATGGGAAACTGTGTCAAAAGCTTTGCTGAAGTCCAAAAAGATCACATCAGCTGGTTTCCCTTGATCGACTGGATGGGTGATCTTACCATAAAAGGAAATCAAATTTGCTGGGCAGGACCTACCCCTCATGAATCCATGTTGGCTGGGACCAATGACTGCAGTAGTCCTCTATTAGTCCTAGTAATAGAGGACTAGTAGTCCTCTAATTTCTAAATACATATATAGTCTCTAAACTCTATGAATTTTCCAGCCATCTATGTATCCTACATGTATGATGGCAATCTAAGGAAGGCACTTGTCTGTAATATCTGGAAATGTCATGGGGAAAAACAAAGCCCTATCACTGTCTTTGCACTGAATCTTGGAAACAGGACAAAGCTCCACTCAGCATGTGAGGGGACCCTGTGAAACCCTTCATGTGTTTTGCAGGAGACTACTAATTTTCAGAGTTTTGTGGTTTGGTGGATATTTCTGTTATTTTTTCCAGTTACAGTGTTTTGTTTTTACCTACAGCTTTCCAACCAGAGCTGCCTTGTCTCTCTTGCCAGAGCTGGCTTTGTAACACCACTAATGACAACGGGATAGATGGGGAGGCAAGCATGGGCTTTCTCCCAAGCAACATTGATGTAAAACACTGCCTAGAGAGATCACCATGGAAAAACACTGCTTTCATTTTATGTATTCCAAACAATATGGAACAGAACTGGACATAAACCTTATTTACTGTTCCACCACGGTTAGCAAAGCCCATTGTAACAGGTTCATCTCTTATTTCCAGTACATTACCCTGCATGAAAAGACCATGCAGCAGGAAATACTTAACTTTATGTACCTCACTGGAGACGGAACTCCCCAAGTAATGCCAAAATGCCCACATCAGCACAGCTTTCCAGAAAGCTGGCACCACCTAGTTCTCCGCTGTCTCCTCTTTAAGCAGCTCTTAACTCAGGGTGAATGTGCTGGCATGAATTTAACATCCAGCCCTGAATTTTTCTCTCTTACAGTGCTCGCAGCATGGCTCGAAACTACAATTTGTTCCTGTAAAGTAGTTTAGCAAACACTTATGCAAATAGTTAGCTACCATTCATTGTCTCTATGTTCTACTTGTCCCCAGTACCCAATACTTTAGGCTGCTCTTTAGATAAGAAAGAATCCTTTCATCTGCCCTAAATGAACAAGAGAGCTCTGCTGTTTGATACAGTCTGGCGTTCTGGCAATGACAAATCTGCAATATGGGAAAACAACACATGTAAAAATAGGTTGTTGCACAAAACAGAAATTTTTTTGAAAATCTGACCCAATATTTACACAGATTTTATGATATGACTGATGGTATCTCACAGTATACAATGGCAGCTCCACAATATGCTGCAAGAAACCACCAGAAGGCACTCCACCAAACGCAGCACAAGGTGTTCTGGGTGAGCCTCCCATAATGCCAGGCTGCTTCTGCTGATAAAAGCCTGATGCTCTGAGGACACATTGCGTCTTTAAAAAACAGCCAAATTTGAGCGCATCCTGCCAACACTGCTATGTCTGTAGCACATGCCAGCAGAACTGCCAGGAAAACTTTCTAGTTCAAACAAGGCCACCACCAGCAGCAGCAGTGGCCGGGCACAAGGCATCAGGGCACTGGGTGAGCAACCGTCCTGGTGGATGGGGCAGGGCAGCAGCACAAGAGGCAAGGGGAAAGCCGAGCTGCCCTTCTCCTCGCCACAGCTAGGCCAACAGATGTCCTCAGAAACCTGCATGTCACCTCCTGTATGCTTGCTTTGCTGGCCTTGTTTGAGCAGAAGTTCTGCAAGCATGAAGTGTTGTCGTTCAACAGTGGATCTGCACAGGACTTTGCATTTCCAGTTATTCTGGCACTGTGCAGCACTTCTCTCTGGGCTGCGGTGCTACTGTCCAGCTTTGCTGTATTTCCTCTTCTCTACCAGAAGTTCCCTCCCAGCAGTATTGTGCAGATGCAGCAGAGCTTCCAGGAGGTCATTCTCTGCTAAATGATAACAAGAGGCCATTTTCAGTCTTACAGAAAAAATGAGATTTTCACTCTTCTCAATCAGCAACACAAATGTAGCGTTAAATGCAGCTGAGATGGATATAAGCTTCAGCTAGGGTATTATAAATGAAATATTTTCTGCAGGGTTTTGATGAAAGATCATGAACTGCAGTGACAATCATTCTGTAAAAAACATACTGACGGGGGAAAAAAGGAATATCAATGATAATTATTAAAAGATTTTCTTTGATTTTGCTGACACCAAGCTCTCCAAGTGCAAAAAGATGTAAAGTAGGGAAGGGTGAACAAGGCCACGAATCTCGACTCAGTGTTTATTGCAGGAAGAATGATATGACCATCCAAAGTGGAGAAATGAGGAAATTTGATCTTTGAAACCCACAAAGGAAAGAAGTTCACAGAGAATGTGATCTTTGGTGTAGGGATCATCTTCTCCAGGGAAGCTGTGCTTTTCTGGAATAGTATGAAAGTGGAAAGAAATTAAATATGACTGGCTAAAGAGTAAAATTGACTACAAGGTAAAAATAAAACAATTTTTTTTAACAAACAGAGTGAAATGCTTAAAAACAAATTCACCACTACACCGTAAGTACGATTCTTACACTCCAAATTTTTGTGGCTGTAAAGAGATATATACATGGAATTATAAAAATAATACTAATATTTTAAGTAACTGTTATTAAATTTTAAGTAATTGTAGGTGTGAGATTGTTCAGAATTTAGAAGACAACAGTTTAGAAAGTTTATATCCACCAAGATCTGAAATTTAATTCTTACAGAGCTGAACTGTATTTCCTACAAACATGAAATTGAAGAATTCGGTGCCCACTGTTGTGATACTGACTTTAGGGTGGTATTTTACTAAGAGGATACATCTTCAGTCCTATTTTTATTCATTGCCTTAAACTAGGAAGATGGAGTTTGTTAATGAAATTTGCTGATGACCCAAAAGCGAGAGACATCATTGATATGGAAGGGGATGGCAATATGATACAGGAAGACCTGAATAACCTTGGGAGCTAGAGTAATAGAAACAGAGTGAAATTTAATCGTGCAAATTGCAAGCTTGTGCCCTTGTGAACTAAAATAAATTTCTGTCATAAGTTGCAAGGTCATCAATTCAGAAACACGGATATGTAAGTTGTGCCTGGATATGCAAGTTAACCACTGGCTTCAAATGTTAAGGGATGTGAAAAAGGCAAATTTGATCCTTGGGTGTATTGGGCACATCGCTTGCTGTGACGCCAGTGGCCTTTCTTGGTCAACGAGTCTGCTGTTTGAAAGCTCAGGAAAAAGGCAGCATAGCACTGAGAGCCTTTTGAAAATAAAACAACTGTGTGTGTGTGTGTGTGTGTGTGTGTGTGTGTGTTTTCTCTGTTATGGTTTGTTGTGCAACAGCAATAATCTCTATTGCTTTGTAGTATACTCACAATAAATGGCTTTTTAGATTGATTACATGCCTCAACTTTGCTTTGGCTATTAATCAATCTCAGCAGCTGTTTATTGCTTTGTACATTACAAAGCAATAAAGATTATCCCTTAAAGAGCTGTTAATGCCTCATGGAAAAGTTTGAAAACCATTATTTTTAGAAATAGTACTGCTGATATATAATTTTCTGGCTTTTCTTTCCTCCTTCCGTGTTATTTTAAGAAAGCTCGTTGCTTGTGAAATGCACAACCATGTGCCTAACCATCTTTGTTGCTTTTTTGGATTCTTTTCTATTGCCTTGCTTATCTTTCCTAAATTGCTGAATATGGTGCTCCATTGCTGACAATGGTTTGTGTAATGGTCTGGGTTTTTTCTGAGTTGGCAATGGATTCTGCAGACAGGAGTAGCATCCCAGGACATCCTAGCATCCTGCTCTTCTTCAGTGATAGTTTCAGGACTCAGCTCCACTGAGAAAATGAACCAGAGGAAATCTGACAATATGTAAGACATCCCAGGTGGACACTTATATTCCATGATAAGTAGAATAAGCAAAAGGATATTCTTTGTTATTTTGGAATAAGGACAGCCAAGTGGGGAGTGGCGCTATCCTATGCACTGAAATATAATACCACCTGTAGAATTACATTGGAAAAAAAAAAAAAAAAGAAGTTTAATTTCTGGCAGTTGCTGCAGCTTAAATATTCAGAGATATTTGTGTGACCCTGTAACTCTCTTAGATGTACCCCCTTCATACTTGGACCTACTTTTGCAAAACTGTTGGCTTGCTGAGTACAACCTCTGAAGAAAGCTTGGGCTGCTCTGTTTTTTTGCAGCTGTTTTTCATCACTTCTTGTATTCTACAACAGGGCTGTGAACATATAAAGGAAGGACTGGATAAAAGAATTATTTTGCCATCTGTCCATCTGTCCTTGTCTGTATGTGTATTTGCCCAGCAAACTACAGTCTGGCCCATTGTTTCTCTCCTACTGCACAGGAGAACTGCCTTGGAGCCAATGTCAAACCACAAGCTTAGGTTCTCCAAACTTTTTTATGGTCTCCTGTCAGTGCAGCCTTCAGTCATGATGTAAGCAAAACCATTTCTAGTGGTGAGAAGCTAGGTCACATTCAATCGTTTACTTTTTCTAATGCAGATATCAACAAAATCCCAGTGTGTGCAAAATGTTTTGTAATAATTACAAAAAATTGGGCCTGCTCCTTCTTATCATATTTGCCAGTCCTAAGCCATTTGTTGATGCTGAACTTGGTTCCAATCATGTTAATGATGAATAGGTTTAAATATTAATTTAAATATGAACGTGTGTGCAACAGGCACATGATCACCAATAATAAAAATACAGAAAGTGCCTAGAAGTAAGTAGAAATGTTCTCTCATGGAATGACAGTGTAATCTAAAATATGCAAAAGTAAAGAAGAGGAAAAATAATACCTACAAAAAGGTGAAATAAACTTGATGACAGAAAGCTTATCTGATAAATAAAATGGAAACAGTGAAGAAGAGGAGGAGATAAGTATGAAGGGGTGTCTGGAATCCCTCCTCTTTTAATTTTAATTGACATATATCCTAAGGATTTTTTAAATCATCATAATGTTCTTGGAGGATACAGTTTCACATTTTGTTAGTAGGTGCATGCAGCCCATCCATCTCGTGAGTCCTTGATTTTGTGAAAGTAGTTACAGAACTGGATCCTGCAGACTGGCACACGCGAGAGGAAAGGATTCTCTCATCTACGAAGAGCTATTTTTAGTAGCTGTATCAAATGGAATGGGTAAATAAAGTTGGTAACATGACATGATAAATTTTCCTGATGAAATTCATGTGCAACATCTACAGAACTTACTGTAGACAGAGGGTATACAGTGGAAGGTTATCTTTTGAGGCATCACCTGTCATCATCCCCATGTCTGAGGAGAAGATACAGAATACAGGCAGTGCAAAAAAAAAAAAAGAAAAAAATGCTCTTAAATGATACAAACATTCCTGTTCAGCAAGGTTGAATCTAATCAGAAAAGCCAGTGTTGCCAGATACTGTGAAATGTTAATAGCCAGTGTTGCATAAACATAGCTCCACTCTAGAATTAGTATGATTTTTCAGCTACATTTAAAGACTAAACATGATGGGAGTAAGTGCAAGTTGCTAAAACCAACACTGCAATATGATCTAATTTACTTCTATTTCAGCAATATAAATACTTTAAAAGTAAATCCCTTATTTTGAAAGCTGAGGTTATGCTTCTGATGGTAAGCCCTGGCCACAGATAATGTGTTTTCATCCACGGTTCCAAGGTTGCAGCCTGGTCCAGGAAGGATGTACCTAGCAATCAGATGACACTGCCGACAAAGGTCTGCACAAACACATTTTCTTTTGCTGTACCCATGGTGGTTATGAATTTTGGATTCTTCACTGCAAAAATCAGGCAGGCCCCTTGGCATCAAGTGACTGAAACTTGCTTGCTCTACACCATTGTTTTAAAGTGATCAAGTCATGCATTAAAAGGCTTTGGCACAGATTCAAGCAATGAAAACTTGGCCAAGATGTTTAATTTCTGTAGGTACAAGAGGTCAGTCAGTAACACGACTATCATTAAGTGTACCCCAGAGTCACACTAGAAAAACGACCTTTCCAGTATGGCATATGTTTAAACATAGCAGACAGACAGGAAATAAGATAATCATACCCTCAGGGGTCTTGCAGCTGCTGACAACTTCATTCCAAAGCTGGGGTAGTTTTGCAAGGTAAGCATATTTGGCAAGATAGAGTGTAAGAAGCAGACGAAGCTGAAGGCCCAAGAAACAGCACTGCTGGGTGGGAGTGGTTTAAAAAAAAAACTGTCTTTCTTTTAGCTGTCTTCTTTCACCATGCTACTTTTTTAGATAGGTCTTTTCTGCCCTTCATCTATCCACTCAGTGCTCCTGGAGCAAGCCAGCACGAGGGGAAAACAAAAAAGTTTTGTTCAGTAGGCTCCCAAATACTTTCTAACAATCTCCTGCCGGGATACAAGCAGAATAACATAATATCAACAAATGTGAGAGCAAATAAGTGTCTCTTATTGTACAGCTGCAGCCCAGCACTACAAACGTGAGACAAAAGGTAAGTTATTGCCAAGCTAAAACCAGCCTGGCCTGTTTTATATGGTATCGTATGGTGTTGGCCAATAACCCTCTTACTGCCTCATATGTTCATCTTTAGGACTGTATTTAACAACAGAGCTAGGTTGTCTCTAGGGCTGGAGTAACTTTTTGCGAGTGTGTTATACAACATCTCACATTAGGAAGACCTGCCCATGGCTGACTCCAGGGTGTTTTCAGTTTGCAAGTACTAGATAAGCCAAACAAATTAAGTTGAACCAGAGAGAACAGGTTCAAAATGAAAAACAATGATGTTTTGGTAACTTAAAGAAAAATTTCTAATCTAAGATTCGTAGAAGACAGTTGTTGGAAACTTCTCAAATAGTGAGGTTTTGCCTTATGTCCAGGGATATAAAAGGAAAGACATTTATGGAGAACTGGTCCACTCACTTCTGAAACAGCTGTGGCCTTCCCTTGAAAATTTGTCTCCTGGCCAGCTAATCAAATGGGAATTTTGGAGCCATCAAGTTCAATAGAGAAGTTCTCTCTTCATACCCTGGCAGCAATGTCAAATGCTAATAAGAAAATACTTGTTCTAGTCCCAGGAAGTTCTGTGGGGACCCTGATCCCTGAACAAGGTACAAATTCACTGTGTTAGGGACATGTGTTTCCAAGAAAGGGATGCACTGCAAATTTTAACTGCAAATTAAACATGGAATCTAGCTACAACATTGTTTTTCCCTGTGATGAAATAAGAACTCCGTATGTAGCAATCATGCTCTAAAATTTTAAACACTGAGAAAAAAGTTGTTGCGTAATTACATGCCAGATACAAGAATGCACAGGAATTAATAGAAACCCCAAACCCTTATCTTAGCAGAGCGTTATTTAAAAACAAACAAACAAACAATAATATAAAAAAAAGTTTTACGTGCTTTAAATTATTTTTATAAGTCAGTCCAGTGGTGAAAATAAATTAACCATTTACAGACCATCATCACGTAGAATTTGTTAGGACTGATAGTAGAAGACAGAAAGGGATTCTGTGCCCCATCTCTTGAAGGCCAGAACAATAATTTAAAGTCCACAAAGGTAGGCACAGAACTGTTTTGATTCCCTATTTTGTTGGTTTCATTCTAGTTGTATGTGAGGACTGAAATCTTCCTCCAGCAAGGGCTGGCAGAGGGAGGTCCTCTGGCTTTTGGCAGACCATGCAGGCAGCAGAGCCCTTCTTCCCCACTTCATTGTGGAAGATGCCCTGATTTCTGCCCCATGCTCCCAACACCATCCCTGTGCAAAGCCCTTTCAGGATACTTAGGGCTGGAACAAGTAATGCTCACATGAAAAGACAGCCATTGCAGAAAGCTGGAGTCGAGGCAGTGTGAAAGTCTTTCTCGAAGAGTTCTGACAGTCTAATGCCTCAACCTTTCTTTCTCACTGGTGGTTCTTAACACTGCTATATGTATGCTTTTGTAGCAGCTGGAAGCTTGCTAAACTACCTCACCTTTTTGTTCCAGCATTTCACTATTAAGAACAAACACTAATCAAAACAGTATTTCAGGCCTGGGGATTGTTAATCAGCCTGCAACAAATTGTAGTCAGCAGAAACAAAACATATTTTAGATAAAATCTGGTTTCATTTTTTAAAATGAAATTAAGCACATTTAAGTCAACTGATGGGAGGTGCCAGCCATGAATCAGATCTTGATGCCCTCGCAGAAGAGAAATTCCAGGCTAGTTGAGCAGAAAATACAACGTGGTTTTTGTGGATGTACTTTGGAACAACAGGGGCAACAGGGGTCACGTTTCTGATTAGTAAAACTCTGAATGATTCAAGTGAGATAACAACCAGAAAGACCATAGCCTACAGCACTGCATGGACACTTTGTTTTGTGTTGATAAATAGCATCTTGTGTTTTACACATGCAGCAACAGCTCTTTAAATAATTGATATTTTGGAAGATTCCTGCACTCCTTTTTCTATTGTCTGTCCCAATCTTTCCCATCCTTGACATAAAAACTCATGAATTTTTCTCCCATGTCTGCATGGAGCCTAAGTACCTATGCAGTATGAAACTTCCACAGCATTTTATATTTGGTGTCTACCCTGTGGCACAAAGATTTGACTAAAGATGACCAGGCTTCAGACACAACAAAAAGGTTCCTTCCATCCCCCCCCCCTCTCTTTTTGCATTTCAAAGGAATTTCTGATATTTTTCATTTGCTGTCCCCAGGGGAATATGGCCTACCGAGCAACAATTCCATTCCAGTAGCTCATCGTAGCAGTTTCCAATAACAGCATTTCTTCTGTATTTCATATTTATACTGAAGTAAAGAATTATCTAAATGCACCATATTTTAAATAATTTCAATTATGATGCTGTCACTTTTCATAATGGATTGTAGCACAGAAAAACAATAGTCCATCGCTGTACCAATGTAAAGAAATTAGTTGTGATTGGGTGAAAAATTGAGCATTCTTTCCTATGATTTAACAAGTCAGAGACAACATTTTTTATATACAAAGCAGAATTTCACCAATAAATCAGTAAAAACAGCTTTTGGACATGTGTTCTATACTTTCATTAACATGCTTTTTTAGATTGGTTGAGTCTCTTTCTGTTTTGTAATTAACTTATCAAGGAGTAATGGTCTAATCTGAAAAAGCCGAGTGAATGACAGAAATACTATTTGTTTTAGATTGAAAATATTTCAGCATCTGCCAAGATTAGATTTCCTTAAATTACCCTTTAAAAACATTGATTTCTAATACTGTATTTCCTTTTCTAAATAAAATAGAAATATGTGTTCAGAGGAAGCTGTTTTGAGGAGACATTGCTGAGAAACAAAGCCATTCCAGTAATATTAATCCCTCTCCAATGAGCTGCCAAAAATATAGTTTCCATTTAATGCTACGAGTTTGGTGGGTAGTCGTTTTTTACTATCCACCAGACTGAGACTCTGAAATTAAATGTTCAGTAATATTTGTATAAATGAAGAACCCCCTAGCTCTATCCTTTGACATAACTAGGACGCTCTAATGTAATAATTTTATATAGATTAATTCTCCCCAAAATTAGTACCTGACAAAAACATATGGCATGGTGTTTATCAGAAGGAAGAGCTGTGGTCATGTACAGGGTTTGTTGCATTCATGGCATGTGACCAATGTCACTTGAATAATGCCCAGTAATGCCATTTGTATATTTCAGTGCTGTTATCGAGGCAATATTAAGCTAAATGTAGTATCTGAAATATCCTTTACCTGTGGTAACCTCACATTATGTGGTTATTATTAGAAGCCTCATTAAAGCCATTTATTTTACTTGGAAAGTAGAAGTTTAAATGTCTGTACTTGGGCAGACCAAAGGTCTTCATAGCTTAGTTCTCTCTTCGCCACAATGGCCAATTTGTGAGTGCTTATGAAAAGCTCATTAGACATAAAAATTGATTCTTTCCAGGGCATATCCTTTAGTCCTCAGCATTTCCAAGCAGGAGAATTCTTTCTAGACCACTGTGCAATATTCTTCAATGGACTTGTCTCCCAGATCTCTCCAATTCCTTTTTTAACCCATCACATTTTTGTTATCCTGACAGAATATGTATTCTACATTCAATTCTACATTATGGGAAAAATAACTTTCCTGTATTTTGAAGCTGCCAGATGACAATTTTGCAGACTCCCTCTCAGTTCTCCTGTTGTGCAAAGCTGTACATAACTGCTCCCCATCTGCCCTTCTCCATACCAGTCACCATTTTGAAAGATCTCTTTCATAGTATCCCCTCAGTTTTTCTTTCTCTAAAAGTCTTAGTCTGTTTAGTTTTCATTTACTATCTCCTTGTATGGACATCTTTGATCATTCTTCTTGCTCTTCTTGTAAACTAAAGAGTGACATAGCAGTGCTTTCAGTTTATTCTCAGTTTCTTTCCTGGAGGTTTGCCTTTTGACCATGACCAAGTATTTTCATCATATTTCTCAAAATGATTCTACAGACTCTTTCCTGAGTGGTACTAATATTAGTTTAGAAACCATCACTCTGCAATGAAAAGTTAGGATTTTCTAAAATTAACCTAATTGTGTCAGATCTTTTTTTTTTCCCTCATGCAGCTATTCATGGGCTCCTTCTGCAACACTTTACAGTTGGCATTTACTTTTAGTATCCTAAAGAACTTAGTATCATTAGCAAAGTTCATAACCTCATTCTTCAGCTTTTTGATTTCACTTAGTAATAAAATAATGTATCGAGTTTACACGGAAAAGCTTTGGTAGTGGGGGACTGCAGAAGTGGCCCCTGTGAGAAGAATCCAGAAACTGCCCCATAAGGGCCAGTTTGAGCCTGCTCCAAAGGGACCTGCCACTGCCCAGAGCTGAGCCAATAAGCGATGTTGTTCGCATCTCTGTGAGAGCAAATTTAAGAAAGGGAAAAAAAAAAACTGCTTCAACACAGAAGCTGGAAGAGCAAGGAGTGAGAATCAGCCCTGCAGACCCCAAGGCCAGTGCAGGAGGAGGGCAGGAGGTGCTCCAGGCACACAGCAGCAGTTCCCCTGCGGCCTGTGGAGAGGCCCCTGGTGGAGCAGGCTGTCCCCCTGCAGCCCATGGGTCCCACAAGGAGCAGATCTCCACGCTGCAGCCCGTGGAGGAGCCCCCGGTGGAGCAGGTGGATGTGGCCTGGAGGAGGCTGCGGCCCATGGAGAGCCCCCGCAGGAGCAGGCCCCAGGCCGGAGCTGCAGCTCGTGGAGAGGAGCCCACGCAGGAGCAGGGGGTCTGGGGGGAGCTGCTGCCCGTGGGGGACCCGCGCTGGAGCAGTTTGCTCCTGGGGGATGGACCCTGTGGTATGGAGCCGTGTGGGAGCAGTTCTTGGAGAGCTGCTGCCTCTGGGCAGCCCCCGCAGGCTCAGTTTGGGAAGGACGGCATCCCGTGGGAGGGACCCCACGTGGAGCAGGGGCAGAGTGACCGTGAAGGAGCAGTGGAGATGAAGTGTCAGGGACTGACCGCAGATGCCATTCCCTTGTGCCACTCAAGGAGAGGACGTGGGAGAGGGTGGATGGGGGGAAAGTGATTTTAGTTTTTGTTGGTGGTGGTGGTGGTTGGTTGGTTGGTTGTTTCTCACTGCTCTAGCTTGTTAGTAATGGGTAATAAATTTTATTAATCTCCCTATGCTGAGTTTGTTTTGCCCATGACAATAATTGGTGAGTAATCTCCCTGTTCTTATCTCAACCCTTGAGCCCTTTTCACCGTGTTTTCTCCCCCCTTTTCGTTCGAGGAGAGGGAGTGAGAGAATGGCTGTGGTAGCAATTAGCTGCCCAGCAAGGTAAAACCACCACAAATAACAGCATGGATCCCCAGTAGAATTGTAACAAATCTCTGTTGTGAAAAAAATGTTATTTTTATCCACTGCTGCACAGCTTTTAAACAGTTACTGACCCACAGAAGATTTTGTCCCTTACCTCATCATGATGTCTCTTACCATCATGAACTCAATTTCTTATAAGCCTTTACTCAAGGACCAGAGCAAAAGTGTTTTGGAAATCAAAGTGGATCACTCTTAGCTCCTTGTTCACCTTTCTACACTCATCATAAACAACTCTAATAGATTTCAGAAGTACAACTTCCCTCTGAAAAAGCCATATTGACTTGTCTTATTATATCCACTTACTGTATACACTAGTTCTAGTTTTGGTAACAGTTTTACTTTATCTTCTTGGTACAGAAATCAGAGATACTGGCTTATGCTTATCAAATTCATGGCAGAGCCTTAAAACAATCCCAAACTATCCACTTTCCATTCTTCTGTTACTTAGGCCACTTCAACAAGGCCTAAAAACATTACAAAGAAGGCAGCACTCGTATTTTAGCTGGAAGTCGAAGAGTAGATACTGTCAAGTCTTGGCAGTTTGCACAATTTGTTTCTATCAGCCTGTTTTAATACCCTTTCAGTGAGAGATTTCACCAGCTTAAGCCATCTGCATTGCTGCTGAAGAGACAGACAACCTTACCTCCTGCCCCACTCACAGTCTTTTCATTGTTTTGTGTTGGAACTGACTCCCATGGGGTTGTGCAGTCAGGAAAGGGACACGATTAAGCTGGAAAAACAAAACAAAACAAAACAAACAACTCACAACCCATTCCCTTTCCGAAAGCAGCTGTTTTTGCCAAATCAGGCAGCTGATACAGGTGAGCGTGTAACTGTAGGACGACTGGTGCTGCTGGCAGGAGTGGGGCACAAGGGAAGGATGCAGCAAAATGGATTGAGGTCACCCTAGGCTGATTGTGAAACTGCATCCTGATACTTCAGCTGGAGGCAGTTTGCTGTCATTACAGTTTTACTCATTTACGTGCATTAGGAACTTCCACAGAAATCCACACCAGCGGAAGATGTAGTGGTACTGCTGAGAAAGGAGATTGATGGTCTCCAAGAGTGCTGGAAGCCCCTCTGGCTAGCAACACCGTGTACAAAAAATGATCCCCTTTGCTGTCACAGGTACAAAAGAAATATATTTAGCCAAGAGTTGAGAAAAGTGGGAACTCTGTCCATTCAACTACCCATTCAAACAGGATCAGATAAAACATGTTTTTTTCTCTGCATCTTATTGAATTCTTTAAGTAGAAATTAAATCCACCTTCGCAAAGCTTTCAGGGCTTGTATGAATACTGTGAACAGGTATTCAAACAAAAGTCTCATTCTACTTTTTTAACATTCCTGTAATTTCAGTTATAAAAAGATACACTACTTTATCCACCTGTCTACATATGGGTTGTGCATTTTGTTCATTGGCCTAGGATTATCTGTAAATAGCAGTTCACCTCACATTGGCTCTTCTTATAGGCATGTATATATAAACCTGTCCTTTTTAATACACGTGGGCGTACATGTATACTTAATTATGTACATAGAACTGTGAGGGATTCTTGCAGAAAGGGAACACTGAGTATATTAACAAAGCTTATTTGATTGGGAATAGTGAGAAAACACAAGAATAAAAGACCTCTGGCAAAACAAAACCTTACACAGGTGGGATGTAGCATACATCATCCAGATGACAGAGTGTTGCAGATTGACTTAAATACACAGTACTACCCACTCAGGCCTTAATGAAGCCTCAAATTGTTCTCCGGACTGTGCTCTTTCGTCGCCTAATAGGGACATTAATAAAGCCAGACCCCTGATGCAGCACAGCTAGAACTTGGGCTGTGACTTGTGGGCTTGCAGGATACTAGAAAGCTATAGTTGAGTAGAAAGAAGGTTGATGAGAAAGTTTGTCTTTGTCATCAGATCCACTGCTAATAACAGTCCTAATTCAGGAAAGCACTAAACAGAGTGGGACTTGGTCACAAGTAAACATTTAATATCTGTATCCTGCCTTGTTATTCCCATGGTAAATTCAGAGATCTGCATTACGATTTTTGTCCCTAGTGCAGGAAGAACAGTGTTCCTGAGCTAGGGGAACAAAGGACAAACATTTCTCAAACTCCAGATTCCCATCAGGTCTGGGATTTTCAAGTAATTTATAGGAAGGTCATACAATCTACTTTCCTAGCTTTGATGATGCTCTTTCATCTTCAAATAATTGTTAAATTTGTTTTAATTGTAAAAAGCTATTCAACAGTTCTACTTCAAAAAAATCTTGTGTTTTTGGGCTGGGGGAGGATATACTTGGATTTTTGTGATGGTACAGCCAGATGGTATCCCTTAAGATTCTGGTGAGATTATACAGCTTAGAAAAATCTGTTAGTTTAAGTATCTAAAAGAATATACAGTTGCTGAGATTTTGAAATTACTAAGTCTTGACATTCCAGCATTCCTGTAGTGAAGGTAGATCCAGTTTACAGTCTTGTGGTGAGGGTCCAGATAAACACTAAAACTCTTGAATACTGATTTTAGAAACGAGAGTAGATGAGGGACCACAATTTTACACACTGTATGGATATGAAGACCCTGATGAGACCAGTCAAAGGTAACACCTGAATGAAAGGGAAGATGGTTAGTAATCTATGTCAGGAAAGTTTTCAGGGAACAGAGCTGTGTTTTACTTATGCTAGTAGACAGAGTATCAATATCATTGAGGTGGAGAGGTCAACTGGCCAAGATTTTGGCTGGACAGAAAACATCAGGAATAAAGAGAAAAATTTTTTATTCCAATGCACACTTAGTTAGCATTACTTCAGTTCCTCATTAAACTAGACACAAAGATGCAGCCTCTACACATACTGAAAAATATGGAGACAAGAGAAGAGGCTACTGCACCCATCAATTCTCTTCTCACGGACCTATAATCCTTGTGTACACTACAATCACCCCTTCCTGATGATCACTGCACTGGAAATCATACTTGGAAGGGAAGTAGCAGAAGAATTTTCAGAGGGTGTGCAGGAAATACCTACCATTAATTGATCCTGGTTTAGAAACCTACAAGACAGGCTTGAACTGACTCAAGAGACTTAGGCATGTTGTGGTTTAGGACAGGATGGGCTAAATGCACACATTAATTACTATGCAATAATTGGAAGTGTGTAAAGGACTGTGGATATTCATCACCTCTGTGAAAGAGTGATTAATAATGGAGGAGTGGTTATTGCTACCTCCCCATTCCTTGCTGACAGGACTGTTGGTAAGTAGCCAGGAGGAATAGGGCGTTAAGTGTGTTGGCTCTGGATGTGCAACCTTGGTCCCAGCTGTCCCTGAAGGTCCTACACAGCCAGGTGACCCAGAAGGTAGCTTTGTGTTGCTGCTTTTTGGGCTGAGCAAGATGAGTTTTATGAGGTGGAAGAGTGCTTTCCAGTTTGGCTGATCTTTACCAGCTGGTGGTCCGCTTTAAATTGTTGCTCATTGATTGGTGTAGCAAATCGCTGGGCAAGCATTCTTGTAAAGGGTTAGTTTTGGTACTTTTACCAATTATGTTTTCTTCATAACACCTGACAGATTGTGCTTTACCTAACTGTTGTGGTTTAGCCCGGCTGGCAGTCAAACACCACACAGCCGTTCGCTCACCCTCCCCCCTCCCTCTCCGGGATGGGGGAGAGAAACGGGAAAGTGAAGCCTGTGAGTTGAGATAAAGACAGTTTATTAAGACAGGGAAAAGAATAACAACAATAATAATAATAATAATAGTATTAATAGTAATAATGTGTACGAAATAAGTGATGCACAATGCAATTGCTCACCACCCGTTGACCGATGCCCAGCCTATCCCCGAGCAGCCGGCCACCCCTCCACCCCGGCTAGCCACC
The DNA here is from genome assembly GCF_009769625.2 of Cygnus olor. NCBI lineage: Eukaryota > Metazoa > Chordata > Aves > Anseriformes > Anatidae > Cygnus > Cygnus olor. The sequence continues at coordinate 48,568,937 of NC_049171.1, read as the reverse complement.
CCTATATATTGTTCAGCATGACGTCAGATGGTATGGAATACCCCTTTGGCCAGTTTGGGTCAGCTGTCCTGGGTCTGTCCCCTCCCAGCTCCTGCTGCATCCCTAGCCTGCTCGCTAGCAGGACAGAGAGAGGCTGAAAAGTCCTTGGCTTGGTGTAAGCACTGCTCTACAACAATTAAAACATCAGCATGTTATCAGCGCTCTTCTCATTCTAATCCAAAACATAGCACCCTGCCAGCTACTAGGAGGAAAATTAACTCTGTCCTAACTGAAACCAGGACAGATATCCACCCCTTATTCCATACCATTTATGTCATGCTCAGGTTACACTCTTTCCAATACTTTCTAATTAATCACCATTTTCATCTATGATATATAGCAACCATGGTAGCGATGACATACAGTGTTATATGATAATTAACATATTATAATTCAACTCATGGGCTATTCTCACCCAGTATTAGGTCCCCTTGAGGTACACACCGGACCTCCCCATTCTCTTGCATTACCCACCAAGTGCATCCAGGTCCCCGAGCAAAAGCAATCCCACGAATGGGCTTGCCTTTTCCTGAGGCGGGAGTAGCCCAGACTGTCTTACCCAGCATGTTTCTTACGTGCACTACAGGAACTTTATCCCCTTCTACAGTGCGTAACAGGTTTGATTGGGCAGGTCCAGCTCGGTTGGCAGATCCTCTAGTATTGACTAACCAGGTGGCCTTTGCCAGATGTGTTTCCCAATTTTTGAATGTCCCAGCACCCATTGCTTTCAGTGTAGTCTTTAACAGTCCATTGTATCGTTCAACTTTCCCGGAGGCTGGTGCATGATAAGGGATGTGATACACCCACTCAATACCATGTTCTTTGGCCCAAGTGTCTATAAGGTTGTTTCGGAAATGAGTCCCATTGTCTGACTCAATTCTTTCTGGGGTGCCATGTCGCCATAGGACTTGCTTTTCAAGGCCCAGGATAGTGTTCCGGGCGGTGGCATGGGGCACAGGATATGTTTCCAGCCATCCGGTGGTTGCTTCCACCATTGTAAGTACGTGGCGCTTGCCGTTGCGGGTTTGGGGGAGTGTGATGTAATCAATCTGCCAGGCCTCTCCATATTTGTATTTCAGCCATCGTCCTCCATACCAGAGAGGCTTTGACCGTTTGGCTTGTTTAATTGCAGCACATGTTTCACAATCATGAATAACCTGTGCTATAGTGTCCATGGTCAGGTCCACCCCTCGGTCACGAGCCCATCTGTATGTTGCATCTCTACCTTGATGGCCTGAGGTGTCATGGGCCCATCGGGCTATAAATAATTCACCTTTATGTTGCCAGTCCAGGTCCACCTGAGCCACTTCAATCTTAGCAGCCTGATCCACCTGCTGGTTGTTTTGATGTTCTTCAGTAGCCCGATTCTTGGGCACATGAGCACCTACATGGCGTACCTTTACAACCAGGTTCTCTACCCGGGCAGCAATATCTTGCCACAATGCAGCAGCCCAGATGGGTTTGCCCCGGCGTTCCCAGTTGTTCTGCTTCCATTGTTGTAGCCACCCCCACAGGGCATTTGCTACCATCCATGAATCAGTATAGAGATAGAGAACTGGCCACTTTTCTCGTTCAGCAATATCTAAGGCCAGCTGAACGGCTTTCACTTCTGCAAACTGACTCGATTCACCTTCTCCCTCAGCAGCTTCTGCAACTCGTCGTGTAGGACTCCATACAGCAGCTTTCCATCTCCGATGCTTTCCCACAATACGACAGGACCCATCAGTGAACAGGGCATATTTCTTCTCATTTTCTGGTAGCTTGTTGTACAGTGGGGCTTCTTCAGCACGGACTACCTCCTCCTCTGACGATATCCCAAAGTACTTGCCTTCTGGCCAGTCCATAATCACTTCCAGGATTCCTGGGCGACTGGGGTTTCCTATTCGAGCCCGCTGAGTAATCAGTGCAACCCACTTGCTCCATGTAGCATCAGTTGCATGATGTGTAGAGGGGACCCTTCCTCTGAACATCCAACCCAGTACCGGCAGTCGGGGTGCCAGGAGGAGCTGCGCTTCAGTACCGACCACTTCCGAAGCAGATCGAACTCCCTCATATGCTGCCAATATCTCCTTTTCGGTTGGAGTATAGCGGGCCTCAGATCCTCTGTATCCCCGACTCCAAAACCCCAGGGGTCGACCTCGAGTTTCCCCAGGTTCTTTCTGCCAGAGGCTCCAGGTGGGGCCATTCTCCCCGGCTGCGGTGTAGAGCACATTCTTTACATCTGGTCCTGTTCGGACTGGCCCAAGGGCTACTGCATGAACTATTTCTTGTTTAATTTGTTCAAAGGCTTGTCGTTGCTCAGGGCCCCATTCAAAAGCATTCTTCTTACGAGTTACTTGGTAGAGCGGGGTTTACAATCAGACTGTAATTTGGAATATGCATTCTCCAAAACCCCACGACACCTAGGAAAGTTTGTGTTTCCTTCTTGCTAGTTGGTGGAGACATAGCTGTTATTTTGTTGATCACATCCATTGGAATTTGACGACGTCCATCTTGCCATTTTATTCCTAAAAACTGGATCTCTCGTGCAGGTCCTTTAACTTTATTTTGTTTTATGGCAAAACCGGCCTTCAGAAGGATTTGGACTATTTTCTTCCCTTTCTCAAAAACTTCCTCTGCAGTGTCACCCCACACAATGATGTCATCGATGTACTGCAGGTGTTCAGGAGCCTCCCCCTGCTCCAGCGCAGACTGGATCAGACCATGGCAAATGGTAGGGCTATGTTTCCACCCCTGGGGCAGCCGATTCCAAGTATATTGGACTCCCCTCCAAGTGAAAGCAAACTGTGGCCTGCACTCTGCTGCTAGAGGGATGGAGAAAAATGCATTAGCAATATCAATTGTGGCATACCACTTGGCTGCCTTTGATTCCAGTTCGTACTGGAGTTCTAGCATGTCCGGCACTGCAGCACTCAGTGGTGGCGTGACTTCGTTCAGGCCACGATAGTCCACTGTTAGTCTCCACTCACCATTAGACTTTCGCACTGGCCATATGGGACTATTAAAAGGTGAATGGGTCTTGCTGATCACTCCTTGGCTCTCCAGTTGACGAATTAGCTCGTGAATGGGAATCAGGGAGTCTCGGTTGGTGCGATATTGCCGCCGGTGCACAGTTGTGGTAGCGATTGGCACTTGCTGTTCTTCAACCCTCAGCAACCCCACAACAGAAGGGTCCTCTGAGAGACCGGGCAAGGTAGACAACTGTTTAATGTCCTCTGTCTCTAAGGCAGCTATGCCAAAAGCCCAGCGGAACCCTTTTGGGTCCTTGAAATATCCTCTTCTAAGATAGTCTATGCCAAGGATGCACGGAGCATCCGGGCCAGTCACAATACGGTGCTTTTGCCACTCATTTCCGGTTAGACTCACTTCAGCTTCCAATACAGTTAACTGCTGGGATCCCCCTGTCACGCCATAAATACAGATGGGCTCTGGCCCTTTACAGCTGGATGGCATTAGAGTACATTGTGCACCGGTGTCTACTAGAGCCTTATACTTCTGTGCGTCAGACGTGCCAGGCCATCGAATCCACACAGTCCAATAAACTCGGTTGTCCCTTTCCTCCCCCTGGCTGGAGGCAGGGCCCCTCTAGTCCTGGTCAGAATCTTCATTTCTGTGTTTAAAAGACTGCCTGCTAGAAGTTGGAGCAGCAAACTTTTCAGAGAACCCCTTTCTCCCGATTGTTTTCTTTTGCAACTCACGTACCCGTGCCTCTAGGGTCTCAGTAGATTTTCCATCCCATTTTCTCATGTCCTCTCCATGGTCACGTAGGTAAAACCACAGGGTGGTGCGGGGTGTGTACCCACCATATTGTCTTCTTTGCATGGATGCACGTTTACCCCTAATAGCTGAGACGCTGGTTTGTACAGGTGGGGAAGAAAATACACTCTCTTTAAGTTGCTGGACCTCTTCAAAAAGTTTCTCCAAAGTATTCTCTTTTAGTTGGTGGCCACTGGTTTGTTCAGGTGGGGGGGAAGATAAATTCTCTTTAAGTTGGTGGAACTCTTCAGAGAGTTTCTCCACAGCCGAGACGCAGGCCTGTAGGGAAGAGGAGAGATTTCCTTCGTACTCCCGGAGTTGTTTAGCCATGTCACCCACTGTGGGATCTTCACCGTTTTTCCAGGTTATTATTGCCAATGTGCTGGCCCATGTTGATGGTGCATTCCGTACAAACTTCCGCCATATGGGTCGAGTACACTGGACTTCATCTGGATCTGTGGATGTTTGTGCATCGTTTAAGTCCTTATAAATTACTTCCCGTACGGCTAATTCCCTCAGGTACTGAATTCCCTTCTCCATGGTGGTCCACTTGACTGGTACACATACAAGTTCTTCCTTGTAGGGATACCTTCCCTTCACAGCTAACAGGAGACGCCTCCAGAGGCTGTGAGATCGTGCTCCATCTCCAATTGCTTTGTCAATGCTTGCATCTCTAGCAAGGGATCCCAACCGCTTGGCTTCCCTGCCCTCTAATTTCACACCATTGGCTCCAGTGTCCCAGCACCGGAGCAGCCAGGTGACAAGCTGTTCACCTATACAGCGACCAAAATCTTTTCGCACATCTCGTAGCTCACGCTGGTATAGGGTTCGGGTAGTTACTGTTGACTTACTGACATCCTCATCCTCATCTTCATCCTCCTGCACACTTGATGGCCCAGCCTCGTCTTCTCCAGACCCAGACTTAGCAGAAGACTTTCTGCGTTCTAAACGACCTGAGTCTCTATACCACTTTTTCACCTTTTCTACAGGGGCAACTTGCACTGCTACAGCTCGCCTCTCCGACCCAGCCACAGGGTCTGCCACAGGGATTGGAATATCCTCTGCAGGGTCAACTTGCACTGCTACAGTTCGTTTCTCCAACCCAGCCACAGGGTCTGCCACAGGGGTTGGAGTACCCTCTGCAGGGGCAACTCCGGTTTAGCCCGGCTGGCAGTCAGGAGGAAAATTAACTCTGTCCTAACTGAAACCAGGACACTAACAAAAGTCACATCTCTAACAACTGCATAGGAGGGCAAAAAAGAAGATCCTGGCAATTACAGGACTGTCAGTCTTACTTCAGTGCCTGGTAAAATTATGGAGAAGATTATTCTGAAAATTACTGAAAAACATCTAAAGGGCAATGCAGTCATTGGCCAGGGCCAGCATAGGTTCACTAGGGAAATCTCATGTCTAACAATTTCATTTTACAACATAATCACCCAGCTAGTTGACCAAAGGAAGCCAGTCACTGTAATTTTTCTGGATTTCAGTAAAGCTTTCAATACTGTCTCTCACAGTATCCTTCTGGACAAAGTGACCAGGATACAGTTAGATAAAAGCATAATAAGATGGATGAACAATTGGCTGACGGGTCAGATCCAGAGGGTTCTTGTAAATGGAGTAACATCAGGCTGGTGACCTGTCACTAGTGGGGTTCCCCAGGGCTCCGTTTTAGGACCAGTCCTCTTCAATGTTTTCATAAATGGTTTGATTGAAGGACTTGAAGGTTTTTTGAGCAAGTTTGAGGACAATACCAAATTGGGTGGAGCTGTTGACTCTGTCGAGAGTGGTGAGGCCTTGCAGAGAGATCTGGACAAATTAGAGAGCTGGGCAATCACCAACCAATGAAGTTTAACAAGAGCAAGTGCTGGATTCTGCACCTGGGAAGGAGTAACCCTGGTTATAAATACAGACTGGGGGATGAGATACTGGAGAGCAGCCCCACAGAAAGGGATCTGGGGGTTTTGATCAACAGCAAGCTGAACATGAGCCAGCAGTGTGCCTTGGTGGCCAGGAGGGCCAACTGTACCCTGGTGCATCAGGCAGGGCATTGCCAGCTGGTCAAGGGAAGGGATTGTCCTGCTCTGCTCTGTGCTGGTGTGGCCTCACCTTGAGTACAGTGTGCAGTTCTGGGTGTCACAGTATAAGAAATGTATAAAACTGTTAGGGAGTGTCCAAAGGAGGGCAACAAAGATGGTGAAGGGTCTGGAGGGCAAGATGCATGAGGAGCAGCTGAGGTGCCTTGGTTTGTTCAGCCCAGAGCAGAGCAGGCTGAGGGGAGGCCTCATGGCGGCCTGCAGCTCCCTCACGAGGGGAGCGGAGGGGCAGGCGCTGAGCTCTGCTCTCTGGGGACAGTGACAGGACCCGAGGGAATGGAGTCAAGCTGCGACAGGGGAGGTCAGGCTGGGGTTTAGGGAAAGGTTCTGCACCCAGAGGGTGGTCGGGCACTGGGACAGGCTCCCCAGGGCAGTGGTCACGGCACTGAGCCTGATGGAGTTCAAGCAGCGTTTGAACAACGCTCTCAGACTCATGGTCTGATTTTTTTTTATATTTTATTTTATTTTGGGGTGGTCCTTTGGGGACCCAGGAGTTGGACTCAATGATCCTTGTGGGTCCTTTCCAACTCAGATATTCTATGCACAGCAACAAAATTAAGGTCAGACTGGGCCTCTGACATCAGCTCAACTACTTGAGTGACATCCATTCAGTAGGCCAAGACAAGGCAGGAGCAGCTGAAGACTGCAATGACTTTGCCTGCGTCCTGGGAGACAGAGCCTGTTGTTCTGGCCTAAATGGCCCTTACCCACCTTCTGTCTCCTCTTTGCTTTGTAGCAGGAGTTGCTCCTGGCATCCTTTTCTTTTAGGCAGAGAATAATTAGAAGCTACAGCAAAGCCATGAGGAGGATTTTTTTCTGGGCAAAGTTGAGTTGATAGAGAAAGACAGCTATAAGAGGGGAAGGAGACAGCTGTGGGCTTTGGAAACAAGCTGGAAACTCCAAGAACATGAGGAGCCACCCCTGGGGAGGAAGAGATGGGTGTAGGCTGGGAGAGGAGAAAGAGACTGAGTCCCCCTCTCCCTCCAAGTTTGCCACAGACCCATGACACCCCTCTGGCTTCTCCCAGATCCCCTCCCCATCCCTCCACACCCCTCTCAAGTGTCTTGCAAATTTTCCCTGAGATTTCCCCTCCCACTCCCTGGAACCTGCTCTACTACCACAGAAACTGAAAAATGGCACCTGCTGCCAAGGAGCTTTATGCTGCAAGTTCCTAATAGTATTATCACCTGGAAGCTTGCTTCAGGCAGTGGGTCTGAAGAACTTCAACCCAAGCAAACTCTGAAACCAGAAACACTATTGTTTGACAGAACCACAGAACCAAATGTATTGAGGCTCTCCTCTTCTTTACTAAGCTTCCTCCCCACATACCAGATTATGAGCAACCACAGACATCAGCATCTGCAGATTGCAACAGCTGAACTGCTTTTAGTGCTTGTCTCTACGTTGCAGTATAGCTTGCACATCACTTGTAGAAATACGACAGATAAAATAATTAGATAACTGGGTCTACCACGCTAAGCAAACAGCACTGGTACATGCCTCAGTTTCCCACACTATGCCATAATGGTACACCTCTGATCCCTCTTTGCACTTCCTGCTTGTTCATTTCTGCCTCTCCCTGTATCCCTCTGCTCTTCTCCCTAAGAATCCTCTCACGTCTTCCAGTTGCAGTATCCACTCCAATTGTTTATGCCACTCAGATTCCCTCCCCCGGAGTCCATCAAATAACCTTAAAATTGCCATGAAACAGCACTAAGTAGTCATAACAAACAAAAAGTAAAAGTTAACGTGAGATTAAGTGTTCCACACTGGGCTGTTCAGCAACCACACAAAGCCAGAGACTCTGCCACTGTTCTGTCTCCTCAGCATTTGAATTCTGCCTAATCAACAGCATGTGACACAAGTTTATACACAATATGTCAGCTAGTTTGAAGTTCTCACAAGATTTTCCAGCAACATGCTTTTCCACATACCCAACCAGCTTGTTTTTCTGTGCCACCCACACCTACAACATGGTTGTATCTCTCCAACATCTTATCATAGCTGATTTACTGGTAAATTAGTTTAAAGAGTAGCATGTGCCCTTAGCTCTCTGCAACAGACCTTAATTTCCTGGATCTCCTTCCTTTTCTGAGGATGCCATACAGAGTTTCACTCCTTTTTCTGAGTAGCAGCTGACTTGCCACCAGACCAAGTTTCTGCTTAAGAATCCTTGTTCTTCTTATCCTGGAAGAAGTCATGCAAGATCCATGCAAATGATTAAGTAAGACCACGTTGTTTCTTATTTTCTTCTGCAGCCTAAAGCGGTGCATTCTTTCATAACATATTTACAAATACTGTGTACCTTGGCCCTGTATGTTACCTATCAGATATTAAATGCAATGCACAAAAGCAGTATACCATAGCACTTGTAACACCAGTGTGCCCATAAATACCTGTTTGTTTGTTTTAAATTTTGATGTAAGTACTTGGATAACTTACAAATTCCAACTATATTCTACTCTAAGTGATTATTCTTGCCAGACAGCATGAAAAGGGTACTTCTTCTCCCTTCTACTACTGCATGCTTTGCTGTCTCATAAAATCTTCTTTAACTTATCTGTTATAAATCCTGGTATGTATATTCATTATGGACTAGGAACTGTTTATGCAAATGAGTTATGATCCCCTTGGAAAAACAAAACAAGACACCACTCAAACACACAGAGGCAGCTCTTAAACAGATAAGTAATGCTGGATTCCCCTAAGGGCTTTTGCTCTCAGTAAAGACAAGTTAACCCAGTAGTTGCTTGAAGTTCTGTATTGCTCAGGACAAGAAGCCATAAGCCATCCTTCTTGCAGGTGTTGCCTCATGATTCCATTTCAGCCCGTAAATTTGATATGCACTTCTCCTGCGTGCTGAATTATATACATTGAAAAGCACTGTGTGACTTATAACTGCTAGCAAAATTATTTTTCAAAGGATACAAGAGAAGTTGAGGTACAATATGCGCACAAGAGCAAAGATGTACATTTTAATGTCAGAAATTAAAGAAAACCTAAAGAGACAGCACTAAAGAAATTTTCCTCTTTCTGTCTACTCAGGAGTCAGACACGACTGCAGTTCTTGTGTTAAAATTATCCCTTTCCTTACTCCAAAACAGGAATTACAGAGACACCAGGGGAATATTGCATCTTAAGTGTTTGTAGAAAGGCAAACAGTCCCCTGCAAGCATGGCAGATGATATACCTCAGCTCTGAAGACCATGGAAGAGGCTGTGCCGTGATTCCACTCATGCCACTTAAGGTGAGCTCTCTCATCCAGTAAATGGGAATTGTCTGAGAGCCCTGAAAGGCTGATTTCATTGGCAAGACCTCCACTGTCTGACTGTTAAGAGGTGGGCAATAACCATCTCTGCTGGTTTGCATTCTTGACTGGAAATAGCTCTGTTTTGAACTCAGTAGTCTCCATGTACGCTAAAGATGCATCTGTCTTCAAGAAGCCGTTCCACATAGGATTAGAAAAGTGTCACACGGATGATAGCGTCTGCATACGCTCAGATGATGAAGAGGTAATGAGTGGTTTACACGGATTTCCTTTTTTGAAATGTGATGCTTAAACCCTGCCTAGATTATACTCTAGTACCAATAGATAAATATGTATACGTACAGGATGTGGGTTTTATCGCAGAAATTTTTGGCAAGAATTTGTATTAAGTGACATGCTGGTATTTACTGTAACAGTCATCTCCAGACTGAAATTCTATGCTAGCTGTTTTTCAGGGTTGCGGTGGTAAGAAAGACACGTTAAAGGTTTTAAAAAACATTTAAAACTTGAAAACAATACAAATACTGGGAAAATCAGCTGACATGCTTCCCTCTTCATTATATGGGGCTGTAAAAGGACATTCCTCTCAAGTTTCTTGCCCTTTATTGAAAATTATGCAGAGATTAACACTACTTACTGACATGGTATCACATCATGCTAGGCTTTGTTCTAAATATGAAAGTAGATTCCAAAACAGGTCAATAGTTAAGAAACAGACTGTTACATCTGCATAGATAACTTTCATTAAAGAATAGAGTAAAATTTTACACTACCTTAGGAACCCTGTACCTAGGAAATACTACATCGAATTCCTCCTTGTGTTATTTTGAACACATTATTATAGCCTTCTTTGGTGTTATCACCTTTTGATATCTGGTCCCAAGCTACTGGCAAACAAACAAAACAAAACAAAACAAAATACTAGTCATACAGCTTTACCGCAACAGGAAAGCTACAATTGATGACTATTTTTGAAATACTGATTAGTAATTTTTTTTTTAAATCTCCCCAACCCCCCTGATGATAAATAACCCCTCCAGTCTTCATAGACTGGTCTATTGTATTCTGCTCCCTGCACTTCAGCACACAAGAGTTTGCCATACTCAATGGCAACTGAGCAGCATAAATGATGAAGTATGTCTGCATGTCATTTTCATCAGCATCAGTCTCAGCAATGTTTTGGAATAGCTTTTGTGAGCCATGGTGGGGCTGGAAGAAAACGAGCGTTTCGACAGTTTGGTCGCCAAAGTAGAGAATTAGCTTTCTGCAAGTCCTTGATCTTTTCCCTGCAATCCCAGTTGGCCTGACTGGCGACCTGGCCTTTCAACAGATCCCTGCTGCAATCCATCCGCTTTACAATCCCAGATGGTCACCAGTGTCCTACATGTCCGTCTCTAGCAAGCTGGAAGAGACTTTTCTAAAGGCTTCACGAGATTCTTGTTGCTAGTGCTAACCAGGAAACACTGTGGAGAAAGCTGATGGGGGCAAAATGTCCTACAGTTGAGCCACAGTGCATACAAAGACAGCGTGCACAAATTGTTGATTTCTGTATAGCACAGCTTAGAAAAACTGTACTGGCTACCTAAGCAATGGCTGTGAAATTAAGCAGAGGACTGTTTACAGCTCTGAGCTACTGGTACTACACCAGAGGAGATAAGGCGGATGTCAGCTTATACTTTAAGAGAACGTTTGTGTGTTGGAGGCATGTTTGGTTAATCATTTGTTTGTACTCTCTAATCTAGACCAATTTCTTGAGGCTGAGGAGTCCATGTCTGTATTTTTGGCATATTAAAGCCTCTCACTGACTGCCAGCAAGGCCATCAGGTCCAACACACATGAAGATCGAAGCATTTTATTCCTCCAGAAATAGTGCTGCCAATTGCAATGCTAGAAATACAAAACCATCTCAGAATTCAAAGTTTGTCTCAAAGACAGGACAGAACAGCTTTCTAGGAAAACTGATGTAACAGTTACTATTTTGTGTTGCTTTTGGAGGCCTGCTGGTTTCTGCAGCAAGGAAATGCACAGAGTTGTCCGCAGCAGAGCTATGAGCACACTTGTGACACAACCATCTGTTTAAAGAACCTCAATAACAACAACAACCTGATCATCTAAATGAATTAAAAGGTGATTTTATCCTTCATTCCATAAAAAGAATCATTAGTAACTCCATTTCTGTGAGGAAAAGGTTAAATCTGAACAGCTTTTTGTGCCAAATGCTTTAACACAATTTGTGTCCAGTGGTGCCTAAGACTAATTCACCCAACAGCAATTCAGTGATGATTTTTTCCCCAACTAAGAAAAACTGACACCGAAATGCAGGATAAGGCTATGTCAAAGGTAAAATAAACAAACCATTATAGCCAATGTCAGCCAAGAAAATAAGATCCAGCAGTGCAATCCCTTTGTACTGTTGAGCCACTCACTCTCTGTTTTTCACATTTTCAGCTTGTGCAGATTTTTTCTTTCTAAACTCAAATGTCTGCTGGGACTGGGAGTAGAAGGAAAGCTGTGGTTAAACCCTTCATCTGTCCAGCCCCATTCCTTGAATAATTGGACGAAAAAGTAATAAACTATGAAGTCCCTCTTCCAACGGTCAGAGAATCACAAAATAAATTGTGGTTAATCTGTAGCGACAGAACTGTCCATTTCTTCCAGGCAGATGAAATATAAAATATGCAGTGATGCTTAGAGCACTTGCTAATTATTTAAGAGGGATTTTACACACAAAACACGTTTAAAATTGAAAAGCTTCAATATTCTCGACCAGCTTTTCATCTCCTGCTAACACTGATCTGACATTTCAGAGAAAGCTGACACTTCCCCAAGTCACTCCAGAAGCCATACAGCCAGGGACTGCGTGTAAAAAGGAAAAAAAAAAAAAAAAAAAAAGAAACGACACTAACAAAAAAATATTTCCTGAGCCTTGCAGGCAACTCACAGGAAATCTGGAGTGTGGGATTACTGGACAAATACAATACATAAACACCACCTTGTGTGTGGTAAATTCACCTTTATTCCAAGCAGCTTTCCAAATTGGGTGGGAATAGCAAGAAAATGCCAGTGAGACTGAAAAGGTACAAGTCAGTTCCTGAAAAGGGCTCTCGCATCCTCCCATCTGACTCTCAGTGAAAGAACATCCTTAAGAAGGAATCAAATTCACCTTCAGTATCACAAGCTTTGACATGCCTTTCCCTTCCCTCACAGAAGCCACTTCCATGGTCAGCCTTCCCCTGCTGTCTCCTACCTCTGTTACTGTACTCTCCTACCTCTGTTACCATACATATTATCACAGCGAAGAAACCTTGTTTCAATGGCAGCTCCTTCAGGTGTAACAGTAAGGGCTTTTCATCCTTTCTTGGGGATACCAACCCTGCCACCCCAATGGTAAAGCCCTAGGTTAAGCCTGCCCTCTTATACTAATTGTGACTGTGAAATTATGAAGCTCCACCTGGAAATAGTGTAGGCTCTTTGCTCCCTTTGTCCCCTTGGGAGGCTGTTGGGACCTTCAGTCCTCTCGTTGTCAGCAGCCTCCTTCCTCCTGCTTTCCAGTCTCAATTTCCAGCCTCTCATGACAAATCTTCTCCGGCATCCACAGCGTTCAGCTCACTGCACCACAGCACTGCATGTATGGAACTGCTTCTACAGGTCACCACACCGTATGTCCTTCTGCAGCCAAATAGCTGGAGGATGCATCTGTAGGCAACCAAAATGCCTGTGCACACAGGCCCAAATCTATGTGATCTACCTGATGTTTGTGTGTGCTCCTAGCAGGAGTGACATGCCATCATAGGATGGGGGATGCCTGCATTTTGGTCACATCATGGATCAGTTCGGGTCACATAAGAGGGAAAAGAGCCGTGAGACTATCAGAATAGTGAGCATCAGGACACGGGCAGGATGGTTATAGGCCTTGGGTCAGACAGCTCTGTTTTAACCCAACTTTTCAGCCTTTATTAGCCTGAATGAGATGAGCTTCAGGACGGGCCCCCAGCACATTGAAGTGGAGAACAAATTACAAGACACTTTCTGCCAAGACAGACCAGTGCATTTGGATGTTGTTTTCACTTATCATCTTCTGTTGTAACATAACACCATTTCAACTCCATCTGTGATTGCAGTGCTGGGAACACAATAGAAAAGAGAATACTTGCAGCTAGAAGCATCTATCGGGTTTCAGCTTCTAAAAGTCCTCCCTGCGACCCACCCTGTCATTACAGGAGCCAGAAATGGGAAAGGTGGATTGGGCAGGTGGCTATACTGTATGCTTTGGTGTATATTGATACACTTATTGCTGCCTACAACTACCTGAAAGGAAGGTGTGGGGAGCTGGGGGTCAGCCTCTTCTCGCAGGTAACTAGTGACAGGACTAGAGGGAATGGCCTCAAGTTGCGCCAGGGGAGGTTTAGGTTGGAAATGAGGAGACATTTCTTCTCAGAAGAGCAGTCGGGCATTGGGATGGGTTGCCCAGGGAGGTGGTGGAGTCACCGTCCCTGGGGGTGTTCAAGGAAAGGTTGGACCTGGTGCTTAGGGACATGGTTTAGTGGGTGACATTGGTGGTGGCGGGAGGGTTGGACCCGATGATCTTGGAGGTCTTTTCCAACCTTAATCTGCCATTGTATACTTCATGGCCAGTGCATACCTTTAAAGCACCATGACCACAGGGCGATTTCCCACTTAGGGCAGTCCTGCAGGGTCAACACCAGGTAAACCTGTAGATGCCAAGGGATGAACTGTGTGTTCGTGAAGACAGAGCTCAGGGGAAGATGCTTAATGTGCTTTACCACCGGGGCCATGCCAACCAGAGCACTGTCGTGAGCTACTTTAAGGCAGCAGCCGCTCCCCCAAACACTCGCACGAGCGTTTTCCATGCAGGCGCTACACCTTTCGCCTCGAAGAGCCTGCCGACACGGCTTAGCCGACGGCTCCCCCAGGCGCTGAGCCCCCCACCTCAGGGCGGGCTCCGCCAGCACCCCAAAATTAACGCCCCCCCCCGCCCTCCTTCCTAACGGCCCCCCCTCTCCGCCAACCGCCGCCCCGCTGACGTCACCGAGCCGGATGGAAATAGCTCCCCGTCCCCCCAGCCTCCCGGATACAGCGCTCCCCATTGGTCGGCGCCCCCAGCCTATGGGCCGCGCCGCGCCGCGCTCTCCACCAATGGCCGTGCCGGCGGCGCCGCGCCCCTCCCCTGTCGCTAAGGGAGGGAAATACAGCGAGCGGGGCGCGGGCTGGCAGGTGCGCACGGCGCGCGCCGGGGCTGCAGCCGCGGGCGGGAACGGGGCTTTGCTCACCACCACCCCCCCCCCTTTTCCCGCCCAGCTCCCCGAGCACGGGAGGAGCCCGGCGGGCAGTGGCTGCTTCTTCCCGCCTCGCGCCATGAGGTAACCGCCGCGGGCACCGGCCGCCGTCCCGGGGCGGCACCGCAGCCGCTGTGGTGGAGAGGAGCCGCGGAGGGCTCCGAGGGCTTGAATCCGTTTCGCCCTCAAGCCGTGATGGCAGCTCGTCCCCTGCCTGCCGCTGTCCCCGCTCCGTGTGTCTGTGGGGCGTCTCGGTGCCGTGCCCGTGGCGGTGGCGGTGCCCTCACAGCCCGGGGCTGCTGAGGGGACGGTGACGGGGCGCGGCCGCAAAAGGCAGAGCCGGGGGTGAGGCGGAGGGGGCTCGGCGGTGTTTTGCGGCTGGCTGTGGTTTAAAACGAGGTGACCAACTTGGTGCGGTGCCGCTGCGCTTCCCCGATCGTCCCCAAATTGAGAGCGAGGCTTACGTCACGGTTTTGCTGGGCAGCAAAACCTTTCTTTTTTTTTTTTTTAATAATAAAAATTTCCACGCAACAAGAAGCATTATTACAGGAGAAGCTGTGAATACATGAGAGAGGCCCCGATAAAAGAAAAAAAATAAAAGAATACCTCACCCTTTCCCAAAACACACACACGGAGGAATCAGATCTGAGGTGCCTGCCTGTTTATGTCCTAGTGATATAATGAAGTTCGTATCAAGGTTTTTTTTTCTTCCAGCGAGGGGAGCCTGCAGTTAGAAATCCTCCCCCCCACCCCCAGCATTTCTGTTTCCTCCTTCTCCTTACCTGTTTTCCCTGTCAGTGAAGGATGAGGATTGTGAAGTGTTGTTTCCCCTTCTGTTACTGCAGGACTTCTTGGATGATTCAGGAATAAGCATTGGGAACGTTCGGTGCTTTCCATGGGAGGAAGACGCAAGCCAGCAAGGCCCTGGTTCCCTGCCATCTTGAGCCTTTCCTGGTGATTTGCTGCAGCACAGATAAGTATAAAGCACTGAGGGACTGAAGTCACTGTTTAAACCTGACTTCATTTCAGTGTAAATGACCACATGAGACTGAGATCAGCAGAGAATCAGGGGTAAAAGAGCAGAGATGTTTAAGGTGCCTCTTCTAAAAGTATACTTTCGAGTATTTAGTGATTAATAAGGTTTTTGGAAAAGACTTCTCTCCCCATGTGTTTATGTTTACGTGTCCTAACAGAAGGTGACGCGTTATCTTACATGCCAGATATGCTTTGGATGAATCTGTATCAACTTACTGATTTCAGGGGAGCTGTATTAATACGAGTTAGTGAAGAAACTAACCCATCTAAGTTTAAAATAATTGGAATAATATTCTCCATCTCTTTCAGTCAGATTTGTCCTTCATGTTACTTGTGTTTCATAATCCTTTAGCTCTGCATTTCATCAGTACAAGACCAGGATCTCTATTGTAAAAAAATGAGCAGGGAAAAAGAAGAAAAAAAAAAAACACCTCAAAAGGCAGTCTTTTTACTTTCCAATCTTTATTTTCATGTTTAAATAAATTTAGGGCACAAGCTCATCCTGTTTTTTTTTAATGGGCAAATTTAACGTTGTTCTCTTACACTGATATTTTATAAAGCCAGAAGGTCTCAGAAGGAGAATGTGTTCAGTGCACCAGAACCCGTTAGGGTTTTGATAAAAGACACGATATCATGAGTAACATTTCCACTTCTGTTATTCTTCTTATATAGTACCGACAAGATTGAATCACCATTTTTAGCTATTCTTCAGCAGAACTCGTAATCTATCAATGTGTCAGCTCAACAGCAGTTTTCTCTTCACACTAATGTGAACCAGAAGGTCCAGATATCACTGATTTTGACAATTTTGTTTTATCTGAGATTGCATATATTGCAGAACTTTGAAGAAAATGAATTATAGAACCTATTATGTTTTCCTAAAGATGTACAAGACATAAAACATGTCCTCTAAAACATTTTACACTCGTTTGTACAGGATCACATTCCTAAGTTAGGTGTTTCATAAGCATTAGGCTATAAGCACTCTAAAATAACAAGTGTAAGATCAAATGTGGGTCCCGTATCTTTTTAAATGTCTCACATTGCCCTCTGTGTTGTTACATAATGCATCATAAAGAAATACGTGCCTTCATTCTCTTTAAATCGCTCGGGCATGGATAGTGCTAAGCCTTCCTTCAAGTCCTTGTTATGCAAGTCCTTGCTACTGTTAATAGCTGTCAGCTCTGCGTGCTTACTTAAAAAGCAAGGTAACTGCAGACTTTTTGTGAAGCTCATTGCATTTCTGGAGTTCACAATGAGTCAGTTCCAGGTGCTTTGCTCCCTTCTTCATCTATAAATTAAATTATTACTAACAAACAGGTTTTTCCCCATTAGAAGAAAGTCCCATTCATTCCACTGTATCACAACATAATCTGCTTTTTCTTTAGTTTCATCTATAAGCATATTACATTATGAGTATCTGAATACACTTCTGCAGTGTCAAAACACAAGTGGAATAGGCCAGAATAGAAGAATATTCTTGAAAGTCCGTCAAAAAATTCAGATATATAACTAAGTACTGAAAAAATACGTAGGATAGTAAAAATCCACGACCAATTTAACAAAGTTAGAAGATACCAAATAATATTACTTAGTGCCTATATGGGTTATGTAAAGTAAAATCTGTGTTACACAGTATTAGCAGCATTCAAATGAAATTGATGAGACATCTGTAAAGAGCAGAAAGACTCATTTTTAAAGCTAGGATTTTTCGATGTTCTGTGTTTCTTTACTTGGGAAGTGGAATTTTCCTTGTCCTTTTGTAAAGGCATAAAATTAACAACAAGCACTTTAAAGAATTAGGTTCATTGCCTGGTATTTATTTTTTTTACTCTATCAAGCATAGATCAGTTGTGGAAGAAAATCAGGAGAAACATAGCTGCGTTTGCCGATATCATAGAGATCTTTCCAAGTAGCCTCTCCTTTAACAAGGCCTCGGTTTTAAAGATACTGAAATAGGAATATCTCAATATTCATATAACTGACTACATAAAGAAAAAAATTGCTCTTGGTTTATAGTTGTGTAAGTAGGCAAGTAGTAATTCAGTGAAGTGTCACCAGAAAAGGAGGGTTCTGTTTCATATGCTGTTGATCTATTAATTTAACAATCCCATATTGCATTTTTACATTTTTTCCCTTTTGTTGCTCTTGGAAATTTGGGGTTCTAGATTATTTGCTTATTTCCCTTCTCCTAGTAGTAATCATTTTAAAAGATCCAACTATGTTCTGTTCAGTTTTTGGTACAAAACATGGAAAATGATATTTTTTATTCCTTTTGTAAACAGTAGGTTGGGGGAGAGGTCTGCACTATAAAATGGTATACCTACAAAATTATACTCGAATGGGAGATTAAATAAGAAAGAACAGAATAGCTGAGACAAGTCGTTTGTCACAGATGTTCGTGCAGTTCTGTGTTTTGTTTTAAGCTGGATTCATCAAACATACTAAGGAGTAATTTATGTCTGGTACAAAGTTTTCATCCAAGACTAAGTAGGTTAAGTTTAAACTGTCATTTGAAAATACAGGGAAATGCTACGGACACACACACAAGAAAGTAAATTGGAGAATGCTATTTTTGCAGTGTCTTTATTCAGTATTAAGAGGCAAAATGTATCAGAATTAAATTGCTGTAGAACATAGTTACTTTAGTTACAAAATGCTTTTTTCTACCAAGCACAAATAATTTACCATAAATGTTTGAATTCTATAGATTATAAAGGGCACCTAATCATGAAACATTGATGTGATCATGTCTGATGCCGAAGTGGCATATACTGCTTTTACAATATTTCGTAAGTTTATAACATAAGTTTAGTAATTAAACTTAGAGAAAATGAACAAGATAAGCACTAGCATGTTTTTTTTTTCTCTCTTTTTTTGAGGTGGGTTGGTTATCGTATTTAATAGTAGAACACAAATGAGAAGGCCCAGGACTCGGATTAGTTCAAAAAGGGAATTTTAAAAGATGAGTTTCAAACTCATTCTTAGTTCCTTATTAGTTGCTATCTTTTTTAATACAGTTTTCCCTTGTGTAAGTTTCTTTCTCTCTTCCCTCAAAAATTCTATGCTCTTGCCCCAAAAAGGAGAAATACAATGGCTACAATTAACTTCTGTTTATTGGAGCAAAATGATTATTTTTCCTCAAACAAAAATATATGCATTAATTTGCTAGATTTCCAGCAATTTTTACATACGTTATTTCTGAGAATAAGGATACCCACTTTATGCAGCTTACTACAGTATAGTAGCTGTAATCTAGCATTTTTCTCTTTTGTAATCAGATAGTCAGAATTGACAGCCTTTTTGCTTTTAAGTGCCTGAAAACTGACTTGGAAACACTATTTTTAATACAATAAATTTGACATTTCAGTCTGCACTTCCTTTTTTAGTTTTCTAAGTAAATGTTGACCAGACCGATTATCAGAAAAATCAAGGCTTACATAATCAAGCCATACATTTTTATACTCTTCTTTCCCTTCCCCCACTTTAGCCTTCATTTTTCTCTGAAAAATGAAAATTTTCGATTAGAAAATTACTATGGCATGCTAATGATACACACACTTTCATGAGACTGCATAACTAAGCTATTTGTATGAATTCAGTAAAAGAAGGCAGTAAACAAAATACTAAAACCTTGAGATAGCTAACCTTTAAAATTACAGTAATTATTAAATACAGCATTATCTAGTGTGATGTACCTGTCTGTGTGCCTTTGAGTCTTATTTCTTTGCTTGGAGAAACAGGGTACTTCTATTTATTCCTTAGTCAGAATAATAAAAATAAGAACATCCTACCCCATTTTTTTTTACTCACCGTAAAGCTGATGCTCCTTCGTAAAAGCGCTGGTTTTAATATTCAGCTTTCAGAGGATGTTAAATGATTGCTGTGGAAAAAGTATATAGCAAATGAATTGAAACTCTGTCCTGCTAAAATAATTACAAATTGAATTAATTACAAAGAGTAATATTAAAATTTTATCTAAATATGTTAACATGAACTCCTGCCCATAGGTGGCAGTCAGCCTTCACAGTCGTAGGGATGCCAAACTTTTGGTTCATGGTATTCATGCTTATGCTGAAATAAATTTGATGGGGTATGCGTATGTGCATGTACAGAGCTATTTAGATGTCCGTTCTGGGAGAGAGGGAAGGAAATAAAATGTTAAAATGAATTATTAATTAGGAGGAATCCTAATTACTATATATAAGCAAATTAAATTCCTATTTCCCGGAGAAAAGATCCAAGTAAAAACACACACCTAAAAGAAGCAGTAATAATTCAGAAACAAGCAGGTTCTCCTACAAACTGAGTAGAAAGGCAAGTATCTTGCCAGCCTTAGAGAGCATGACCTCATCCTGTGCCCAGTCCTCTGAACTACATTTCTATTTCATAGTCCGTTGTCTGCAAATTGCAGAAGTGCTGCAGTGATGACATTCTGTCCTAGAAATCCCAGCAACAAGCTCCTGTAAGCATACAGCAACTACAGAAGAGGTACTAGGAATGAGTGTATCCTTTCTGCAGTGGAGAGCCAGTCAACCTGCGGCCTGTGATTCTCTTTCTCTTCGCAGAGCTTCTATTGACACCCGTGGCAGCACTGCACAAGGGGAAGATGCTGCCAAGGAGAGCAGAGATCCACTCAATTTTGCCCTCAGCTTTTTTAGGGCTTTATGTGGTTTACGAGGATTTCCTTTTGCAATATAACTAAGGAGGCACTTGGGACCCCACCAAAACTGGAGGGGATAGAAGGAGCTAATAAGGCCAAGTTGTCTCAGTCTAAAACAAACAGAGCTGGTGAAACTACATGTGACATACTAAGGCTATAGAGCTCTCGTGAGAAAAGAAGACTGAAAACTAAAATGCCTGAGTAGATAAAGTCATATTCTTTTTACTATTACAGCTACGCTGGGATTCTTTTCAGTTAAGATTAATCTAATTTTGTGTCAAGATAGTCCACTGTATACATTTAACTCAAGCCAGGAACTAGCATCTTACAAAATGGAAAATTTGAAAAATACACCATTATTTGTTGCTACAGGAATGCTGTATTGTGATGCAAGATTAAGGGCTCAGAATTGAACAGAATGGTGCAGCATTATTAAAACAGAAGGCCTAATTCTCCTTATGCAAGAGTAGCAACTACAAACATCGTTGTATAAGCCGAAGCAGTCAGTATGATTTCGTAGTCAAACAGGGTATTTCCACATACATGCAACCACTACATGACTAATTAGATACTTGCATATGCGCAGCCCCATTTGTTCCCCAACTATAATAATTATGAGAATTGCACTTCACGTTAATTTACACTCTTGTGTAACACAATTGAATGCAAGATAGCAGGTGGTGATAAACTGGCTGGTGGCAAATGTGTTAATTTGATATGCATTTGGAAAATCAAAGCTTTCAGACTCAGTTCTGATCTTGACATAGAAAAGGCTGGTGAAGACCTCCTCAGTCATAGGCTCTGATCCCAGCTGTTGTGGACAGCCATGTTGTACCATGCAAGTTATTTGCAGAGGTATCGAACTCCATCTTGAAGGTACCCTTGTCATAAGGTTGCTCCTAATTTCCATTCTTCTAAATGGTTAAAGATTTCTAATAACATGTAGTCAAAACCAGCTGACACCCTCATGTTCTGTAAACGTCTTTGACTTCAGTTTAAATAGCCTTTCTCTCTCCCTAAGTAAAAAGTCCCTTCTAATCTGTCACCCCTTGAGCTTTCACAGATTACTTGCTTTTCATAGGTTACTCCCAAAACCTACTCAGCCTTAGTTCTGCAAAAATAACTGTGTTATACTTGTCACAGAAGAGGATGCCTTTCCCCCAACCATTTTTCTAACCCTTCTTTGCACCTTCTCCACTTCAGTAAATCTTTTTTCAACATGCCGGATTGGAAGTATGCACAGTATTCCAGGTAAGATCTCGTCAGGGCCTTTCGTGGTGGCATTAACACCTTCCTAGCCCTGCTAGAAATACAGCAACTAATATTCTGATATGTTAACTTTTTTTATTCTTTGCAGAGCTGCATGCTACCAGTATCTCATAGGCCTTGAGGACTAAATGAGACACCTAGCTTACCTTTTTTTTATGGATGCTGATAGTAAAGTTCTTGTTACTCATTCCAAGTTTATGACCTTGACCTTTGCACTATTATAATGGTATTGCATGACAAGGGTGTCAAAAAGCTTTTTACAGGAAGGGTGTCATCAGTTTCATCCAAGCCCCAGGCTTCCTGTGAGTTTTCTGGCATGCCCAGATTTGCTCAGGAATCTCTACGCTTTGCACGACTATAGACGTGAGCTGGTACATGCACCTGATATGGTGCAGGACTACAGATGAACCAGCTTGGCTCATGAAACAGAGTTCTCTTGAGTATTGCATTACCTCAGGCACATCACAGTATGTTATTCCAGGTAAGTTTTCAGAAAGCCATACACTGCTTCTGACTTAGTGTCCTACACTGGCTTCATCTGACAGCTCTGAGAGCAAGAGACCAAATTTGGAAATATTTTTCCAGGATCAACAGAGATAGACTTAGTGTCACATTATATTGTTTCTATTGATCTAGTAGTTGAATCTCCAGTTTACAGATTATGTCTGTAAGATTGAAGGGAGATCAGGATGTACAAGGGCTGAGTGGCACTCACAAATAACTTGTAAAAATAAGAATTAGATTATGCTGGAGGATTTGGGTTGTTGTGTTTCTGAAAGTTCAGTAATATTATGACCGTCTCTAATTAAACAAGCAAAAATCAATTTTTCTTGCCTCTCTTTGTCTTCCCATGGAACTTGCTGTATGAAATTTGTCGTGGCATTTTTTCGAGCAATTTTGTTTGATATATTTCTTTGCCTGCAGCACAGCTAAGAAACGTGACCAGTGGGGTTTATCTTTATAGTAAAAATACCATACCTGAGAGCTTTTGCTCAGTTTGGTGTGTGCCAGGTCCCAGGGTGTTGAATCAAGCCCATCATGTAAAATGAGTTTTGTGCCCTTTGTTATATGAAATTTCAGTCCTCCTTTGTGCTAACAGTGTCCCAGCTTTGTGTCATCAGCTGATCACATGCTTAATTCCTAGGTTAAGGTACTCAGTGAAAATAATTAATACAATCTGTCTGGGATTGTTCTGTAAGTAAGTCCACTAGTAACCTTTCCTTAGCCTGAGAGTTCCCCTTCAAAACAGCTTCACAGGCTTATATTCAGAGTTTATTTAGTAATTGCTGTCTTCCTTAGCTTAATTCTGTTTTGTTTTTGGTTTGTTTGTTTGTTTTTCAAGTAGTGTACTAGCAAATATTTTCCTGAATTCCAGTAAGATGAGGCTTACTCATTTCCTTGATTTAGAAAAATAATGCGTTTTTTTTTGTTGGTTGGTTTGATGTTTTTTTTTTTTTAAATTTATTTATTTTTTATGTGTGGCTATTGTGGCATAATCTACTCTTAGGAAAGCTTTATGGCATTTTTCTTATTTTCCATTTATTCAATTTTATCCTATGCTTCCTTGCGTCTGATTTCTTGATGGGTGGTCCCATTTTTTTCCAATATTTTAATCAGCAGCTCTGATTATTTTTAAAATCCTATTTGAGTTGGCTGCTTTTCTACTTGGATCCAAAGACCAATCTACAGGTTTTCCCACCCAGGAATTAAGAAAGTGGGAACGGAACTAATTTTTTTGTCATTTCACCTCCATGTAAATGATTCACAGAGATGTTGGTGAAATAATGGATTTTCCTGGAGTTTTTAGAATGTGACTGAGAAGGCCACAGAAGTTAGAGCCTCTAAATCGTGCAATTTGCTATTCCAGGATTTTTGCACTTCTAGTCTAGCTGAGGGCTGATCATATCCTGACAATTTTGTAGTCTTAAAAAGAAAGTGAGTAAAGTGAGTAAAAAGTAAAAAAAAAGTAAAGTGAGTAAAAACAACTTCAGTAAGGTTGCTTCAAGTTAAAAGACAACTTCTAAAAACCTCAAGTTACATCCAAATGAAGAAAACAGGAAAAAAAGTTCTTATCTGGCAGGCCATACATGTAAAAACAGAATTAAGTGTATCAAAGGATGAATTTGAGGAAACTCTTGCTGGCTAACATGGCACAAATTTTTATCTGTGGCTCTAGAGAAAGGTACAGGTAAGTACAGAGCATCATGCCTGATGACTAGGCTAGGTGAAGTAGTTCAAGCATAAAATTAGTGAACAAATGGGTAAGTGTGACTTAGGGAAAGAAACAGGCAGCTTATGCTAAGGGAAATGGTGCCCCACAAGTCCCTCTGTATGGGGAGAGGAGATCTGCTTGAAGCACCTGCAAGGAGTTGACAAAAGATGTTCAGCACCTTTTACCGAAGAGTCTCAAAGAAATTAGGCCACGTGAGCGAGGAGGCCGGTTCTCACATGCATAAGTCCCACATGAAAAGATAGGAAGCGAAGAACAGCAGCGATTGCTCGCTTTCCGTGGTGATGGGAGATTAATGGTGGAGACCCTGATTGCTATTACACAGCATACTCAGAAATGTTCTGGAAAAGGGCATGAATAAAACTTGCCAAGTTTACTGTCTACATGAAGGTGGGAGGAAGGAAGGCATCATGAATCTTAGTGCCTGAGCAACCATGAACCTCGGCGTAAATAACGGCAGCATGATACCCGTGGGGAGATGATGGCTTCTCAGCTGGCTGCTACCACTTGGGAACAGTGTTGTGGGGCTGTAATAGATGCTTCCCTGAAAACATCAGTGTTATGCTTGGAAGTGGTCAAAAAAACAAGCAAAATGTTAGGATTTGCAAAGAAAGGGATGGGGAACAAAATTAAAGAAACAGACAAAACAACAACAACAAAAAAAAAAAAACAACACATGATTATGGTGCTACGTAAAACTTTTCTAACACTTTCAAATCACTGAGTTTCTTCACCGTGCCTGCCTTTAGCAAAAATGCATAGCAGTGGGCATGTTTAAGAAGATAGCAAAATCAAAACTAGAAAGCCGATAACAGATGAACAAACAAAACCCACTGTGCTAGAAGAAAACACATCTTTGCTTCACATGCTTCTCCCAGCTTTCAGAAAGGCTGAGAGGAGAGGAACCGATGCAAGACAGCAGCTGGGGCTGCCTACCAAGAGCATGCTAAGTAGTGATGAGGACGAGTATGCAGAACTGTCTGTTTATGCTCTGACCCTTATTTGCACCTGTCTTCCCCTCTATTATCCTTCTAGATCACATCTATTAATAATTGTAAAGCTGTTGTTGCAATGGCACGCTGAAAATCGTTAGTCAGCAGGAGAGAGCGTTATCACCAGAACTGTGACATGCACATGCAAAACACTGGGTAAAAGATGTGGCGGCAGACTGTTGACATGGTTTCCTAGATGAGGCAATCAGGAGTACCTTGATGATCAGGGTTAGTTAGTCCTGTGATTAATGACCCTCATGAACAGTATCAGCTGCACTGGTGAAATCTGCTAACAGCACATGAGGTGTGAGTTGCTGTCAGTACAGAAGAGGACTCGACTGTCCATTGTAAGTGGACAGCTGTGTAATAAAAGCAGGTAAACATGTATTTAAAAAGCATGTCAGCACAATAGGGAACTAGTAAGTGTTTCAGCTACAGATGGGAGATCACAAGCTGGACTCTACAACATGGACATGAGTGTCTGAGAAGGTCATGGGATGACCCATAGGCCACTGGTGTGATGCAGCTGGGAAAGAAGCAAATACAGGTCTTGGTTATAACAAATGAGGGGTTTCCAGTACAGCCACAGCTTTCCTGACCACATCTCATCTGCAGCAGCATCTTGTTCTGGTCACCTGTGCTCAGGAAATGTGAAACGGCCAAAAGTAGAAAGAGCTGTTCAGGACTACATGGAGCTTGTTTTGTGAGAACTTGTTAAAAAGGATTACGTTTATTAACCTAGTAAAAGAAAGACAGAGAGGGGATGGTTTTAAAAAAATGTGTGAAAGAAGTAAACAAAGATGAGAAAAGAGCTAGTTGCTACTCAAGCGGCATAACAATGAGTAAAATTGAAACTAGGTGGGTTTTAGTTCTGTGAGTAAGGTCGCTCTAAGAACAGCTTCTCAATAGGAATAATGTTCACGGAAACTGCATTTAAATCAAGACTAAGTCCTCTTAGGCCTAGTGAATAGGATTATTTGACCTGGTTGCCTGCCCCAGTAGAGCTTTGAGATGATCTACCTATTCTTTTTCTGTTCCATTTAGGGTTGCATTACAAATTCCCCTTGCCCCAAAGAGCTCTCCTTCTCTGACTCCCACAGCTTTTCTTTCCTGTGCCGGTCAGGTACCTGTGGAAAACTGAGGCCATCAAGAAAGCAGATCCTTCACAAGACATGAAGAGTGATTGTGGAACTGGTGTTCTGCCAACAGGTCTGCCATATGTATGATGAATGCTAACATTTTTCACCACTGTAAGGCAGCAGCAAGCATTTTTAAGCACAATGATCAATTTTGTTCTCTAGCATCTAGCTGAACATCAGTAAATACGTTATTAAGAGGCTTGACAGTGTGCTCCTTTGCAATCCAGGCCAAGATGTAGCCAGATACTCATCTTAATCTCTCCAGGCACATTTCTAATGAATTTTTACAGTGCCTGGAACAAAGGTCCCTGGTTTGAAGGGGGACACCTGGATGATAAAAGCAAATTAGCATAAATAATACATTATGTTTATGATGGCAAATTGTCATCTAAAGACAGTGGTAAAAGCTTGTAGTATAGGCTACTGCTAGAATCCTATTAACAAAATTGCTTGGTTTAAATCACTCTCAAGGCTTTAAGTAGGGTGTTCTCTTGTAGGCAATGCTTTCTCTTGAATATTTGTATTTAACTCCCTATTTATGTTCTAGCAAGAAACTACTCAATACTGAGAGAAACTGTATTTTAAAATAACTCCATTGTATTGCACTGTTTTTCTTCATTCCATCCCATAAAGTTACAGATAAACTTCCACTTGTACTCAGCAGAAATATAGGACAAGGGCAAGGCTTTATACCTGCTGCAGAGTTGCATCCAGGGAGGAAGGAAATACTAACTTAGGATGTCTGCCGTCTCCTTGACTACTCAGTCCTCTACTTCTCTGAGGGATCAGTCTATACTTCTACAACGTCAACTTTCCGATCTTCTGTTTGCTGAAGTACCTTTGACAGGAGTAAGATTATCCCTGTTTTTATTTTTGTGATTCTTTTGAGTTTCTTACAGAACCTGAGTAGTTCACTGAGTTCTACCATATATGAAGGTCAAACACAGGAACGTACGGTACAGAAATGGATTTTAGTTTTCATTGAAATTCACATTTCTAGTCAACCTCAGCTCACTACTAAAGCATTTTGGTTTCCTTTGTTACCTAGATTTTCTTGTTCTTTTTAAATGATTGAAGCGTTGGTGGAATCCTGGCCTCATTGCAGCACTGCAAAATGTGCAGACAGCCACGCTGAAGAGGGCCGAAGTTGTTTGAAGTTCAAATGAAAGCAGTTTGGGTAGCGTAGTTGGCTTACTGCAGCCTTCTCAACTGTTTACTTCAGAAAGCCGTGTAACCGATATGGAAAAAAACAAACCAAAATAAAAAAAGCTCCACATTCATCACCTTGTACAATGTAACCACAAAGCTTTTGGTTAATAATAAAAAAGACTGAATTAAGAACTTTAATGTCTTGCTTTTTTTTTTTTAATTCTGTACTTAATTTAACTGATAATTGACTCTTACATGCATGAAAATCATACACATATGATTCTGAAAAAAAAAAATGGGTGCAACAGTTTTGCAGACAATTATCTGCTATTTCACATGCTCCAAATAGCTGTTGAATGGCAGACCAAGGAAATCTGAGTTAGATGGCATGAAAACTAACTGCATTAAGGTATTTATCAGGAATGCCTGAAGCAACATATGATGGACTAATTTCCAATAAATCATATTATCAGGTATGAAGTAAATTCTCCATAAATTAATTAGTACAGTCTTCGGAGATTCATCTTCAATGTATAGATTATTTTCCTTTTTTAAGGAGACATCAGCATGCAAAGCCTTTATTACTGCAATAACATGGCAAAAAATATAAGGAATCAGTTAAGTGACTGCAATCACGGTGCATTCATAAAGGTGCTAATATAACAAGTCTATTTCTGCAGCAGATACCCCAAAAAGCCCATCTTCTGCATCGTAAATCCAGGCAGGGATCAAACACAGGACATCGGATGTTTGAGAATGAAGTGATATGAAGAACCCAAGGAATGGGGGTGCCTGTGGTGCCTGCCTCTTCTACCATCCTTTTCCTTTCCGAGGGGTCTCGGAGAAGCACAGGGCAGAGCAGGACTCGTGTCACCCCACCCCGGTGCAATGACCAAGGGTGGACCAACCATGTTGAGTGCTTACAGCACTGCTTAACTTCCAGTTGGGCTCTGCAATCTGAAAGAGAAATGCCCCCAACCCTCCCCTTCTGCCAGGGAGCATAATGAAACTCCCACCGCAGACTGCAAAGTCTGGAGGCCTGGTTTGAAGGATGCCACTTTGGAGCTTCGGGGCATGGTCATAGAGATAAAAGTGGAGAGTGGAAGAGTACAGTAATCTTCAGGATGTGTGGCGTCATTATCCTGAGAAACTGCATCAGCCTGTTACAGTAGCTCCTACCACGTTTGATTTGAACTTGAGCTATACCTTTTTTAGGGTAGAGAAACATTTTCAAAATTACCTGAACATCACAGCATTTTTAAAAGGTATAATTTTCAGCTCTTCCATTGACTTCCTTTTGGGCAAGTCAGTAGCTCACTTTCCCCTGATGTATTTGTCTGTGTCAGAGGGATGACTGTATTTGCCTGCTATCATGAAATGCTGGAGGGTCCTGCAATTTATGTAGTTAACAATTGCACTTTATCTTGATGGAGAACCGTATTCTCAGATACAAATATATTAATTTCCCTCCTGGAGAAGGAGGTTTTCAGGACATAAAAGCCTATTCCTAATCAGGCAGGGAAATGGGGGCAGTATGGCATATCCAAAGCAAGATAAAATACTTGCATTTTTAATATAAGATGCACATGTAAGTGTGTTGATTTAGCTTTTTGGAGGACTGGGAAATGTGAAAAGGGGTAATATTATTTGTCTCAAATTATGTGAAATTCTAATTAAACAACAACAGACCTACTCTTGCACATCTCAAAGTACATTGCCTACTAGAGCACCTGTACAACTTCTTGGGGAGATCTTTATGTTAGCAACTACCTATGATAGAGGTAGTTCTGCAATGGAAGTTTTCCTCTATTAGATTTTTCTAGAGCTTTGTATTTCATTGTGTAGTGGGGAAAGAAGCAAATACATCAGTGTCTTGTCAGATACATAGTGCTGCATTGCATGTAGCATTGGCTAAATAAAGTGGTTTATGATGCCATTTGCTTTCCCCCCTGCTGGGTTCTTACACAAGTGCTGAATGAAGAACAGGTTTCATCAGTTTGTAGCATCGCTGACCATATCACAGAGGAAGAGCTTCGTAATCAACAAGAATTAGATCCATCCCGCTGGGTACAGATACAGGGATTTAAGA
Source organism: Cygnus olor (assembly GCF_009769625.2). Taxonomy (NCBI): domain Eukaryota; kingdom Metazoa; phylum Chordata; class Aves; order Anseriformes; family Anatidae; genus Cygnus; species Cygnus olor. The sequence goes on along the minus strand of NC_049171.1, from coordinate 48,539,915 downwards.
AGAGGCCAGGTCCACCTAGAGACAGGACTCATCTGCCGGGGGTTGCTCAAAGACAAGGACTTTCCAAGGACTTTCTCTGAAACCAGATCTCATCTGGCACATCTGGGGACCAGACCGACACCCGAATCCTCCACACTCCCCCACACCTGCAAGCTTTCTGGGTTGCCAAAACCAACACATTGGTGAAATGCTTTTTGGATGAATAGCATAGCAGCGAGAATTACCTCCCAGACTAACCACTGTCTGTTGGAAATCCCAACAGATGCATCCTTGTTCGCAGTAACAGTTCTTGTATTGCCCTCATTTTTTAACATATTAATCGAAGGCTACTGCTAAAATCTGTTAGTACAGATCTGCTAACAAAAAACTTTGCATTCACCTCACTTGTCTTTGAACATCTACAGCACATGCCTCTTGTCTGAAATCCCATTTGTGTGAGAGAAAGAGGCACTTCTATATCACAGGTCATCTCAGTCTGAACTAGCGACCTGAAGCGGGTCGCATTAGTTGTGCTCCGGAAAGCCCATTTTGTCCATTGACTAAAGGCAGGCTGCACAATTTGTTCAGGTTACGAGTGTTTTGATGTGATACAGCGCAGGAAGGTTTTTTTCATTTAATGGTCTAATTCTGTCTCATTTGCACCCCGTTCCTTCTCGCTATCAACAATGGAGCTGCACGAGCATACTTAAAGACAAGTTTTGGTTCATTATCTCAGTATTTTAATGAACTCTGATCTTTTCCTATATTATATGCCCAAACGCTGGTTTTGGGGATGAATACAAACCTGTCTTATTCATCAGATCTGATTTAGGACCAGGGATACAAAAAGGCTTTCACTGGGTGCAGAACATATTTTATTCATTTCATAGATTTTATTTTACATGTCATAGAAGTATTTGTTTTGATGGAATCTCAAAACATGTGGAAAAAGAAATGTTGCCACATGCATGTCTTTCCAGAAAGCAAGCAAACAAACCAAAGAGCCAAGGTCTCCAGCACGGTGCTGCTCCGCTGACAGCAGCAGAATTAGGCCACTTCGCACAGGCAGAGAACACAGCCTAAGCTGCTGTAGCTGTATCTTTACAGATGAAAAGCAAAGGCAACATTTCCAGGATTTGGTCTGAAAAAGGCTCTCTACTCATCTGTGCACGTACTAGCAGCACCTGAAGGCTGGGGCAAGTTTCATCTCCTGGTGACATGAATTAAATACCCTTTATTTCCCCCTGTGGCTTGACCCCCCTTATTTTAGAGCTGTTGTATAACTTCTACAGAGAAGGGGAAGAGCATTTGTTTTCTCAGTTGCTCACACACAACAGTCCCTACTTTATATGCAGGAAAACAGGGTAAGCCTGGAAGAAACAAGAACAAGGGGAAAGCAAGCATCATTAACTAAAAACGAACAGGACAGTCCTTAGGAGGATAATTTGCTCCTTTTAAATCTAGTGCCCACATTAAAATTTCTCCCCACAGCACGTGCATGACTGATACTTACTCAGCTGATAGCACAAACCAACAGCAACCCTGGCACCAATGCAGAGGCAATATTTACAAAAGGATGAACTATTTTCGAACAATGTCTCCAATGTACTAAGCACAAACAGGCTTTTCTTCAGCAGCAAGCATGCATGCTGTCTCGTTCCAATGATTTTGTTCATGTACAAATGTATTCATTGTGGACAATGCAAGGAAAATGTCATTCTCTATTTATATCCGAGTTTCCCTTTGTCCTCTTTACAGCATCTCAGGGCAGCGATGCAGAGCAGAGCCTTGCTCTAATCTCCTGCTATTTTCCTCCCCATCTTCCGAATCTCTATCAGCGCAGAGCAACAGAGAGTTAAAAGGCTCTCTACAGCAGTTTTTTTCCAAGGCACAAAGATTGGTCTCTCTCCCTCCACTTCCCAGCAGAGAAGATCTAAGTCCTGCCTCTTGCTCCATCACTCAGAGTACATAATGGCCTTGGCAGCGGAGGATGTGGTGGTAGCAGCATTTTGAGCTGCGTAAGTGGATGCACCTGGCACATCAGCGTGAATAGGCTATGTTAAGGCAATTCTCCCACAGTAATGTATGAAACCATCCACTTCATGAGCAGCCTTTCGTGATAAAGGCTGCCTTTCTGTTGACTTGGATAAGTTCCCCACTATGGTCAAAACAGAATAATGGAAGACTTTGAAAGAAGAGCCCTTGCACTGAAAATAATTAATCTTGCAGTGGAGGAGCAGAGAGAAAGATTTAGTGACACTTGAAAACAAAAAACAAAACCCCAAGTCCTGTGACTAAACTAAAGCCTGGGTGCAGGCTCACGCTTTATTTCGGTTTTGTGGAACAAATAATCAATCCTGAAAGAAGCATTCTCGATCAGGTTGGCCATCTTTTTGAGTAGAAATTGGGAACTTTATTTTAAAGGACATTTTAGGGAAACTGTTTTGCCTTTCGAGTATCGTGTGGTTATTCTCTAAGGTGGAAATTTCCACTGCTCTCAAGTGAAGCATTCCACTGTGATAAGCTTCGGTTTATTGGCAAACTGATAAGCATCATTTTAGTACATTTAAGTACATCTTAAAGAAATCAATTGATAAAAGTTCTTGCTTCTAGAATTAAAATTGCTTTCAATTGGAAGCTCAACCTTAAGCAGAGTTTGTCTTTAATAGATTTCTGCAATCTTTCCAACTACATGTATACAAAGAAAATATTCATACATGCCTCAGATGCAACAGTGAAATGAATGTAACACAATCCACATGTTCTAAGAAATTGAAAACCTCACATTTCTAAAGAAAGGATATGTGACTGTTTGCCAGCGTGAGTCTCCTGAGGCCTGCACGCTCACTTGAATGGATCTCCCAGTAAAGAACATCCTTTATGCACAAGACTCATATCCAAGTCATTGTCAAACATCAAAACATGCCCTAATGTTTATGGACTTTCTCAAAAATTCGCTTTGTTTTCCCAAGTAAAATATCTCAATCAGGTTGAAGCAATTTTGTTCTCTGAAAGAAAAGTTTATCTGAGAACCAAAGAATATCACTAAATGATTTTTTTAAATGATAATGCATTTTAGATAAAGGTTACATGTAGCACCACGTAAATGAACACTTCTTGTAATTCATATTTCCAATAATACATGATTTCATATGCTTTAGCACATAAAAGATTAGATAGCTTTAAAATTAGAGCAGTCAAACTTTTAGCACAGCATGAGATGAAGATAAGGAGTATTCAGTCACTGAAAACATCTTTCCTTCATCACTTTCTCATCCTTAAAGAATTTAAGAATTGCAATTGAGCAATTCTTAACTACTGTACAAAAATAACTTCTATGAGCTGGAAAACATTTTAAGATCTTTCGACTTTAGGGTATAGAGATAAACTGTCATGCGAAGGCATGCCTCATCATTCCCATGAATTGATGGCTGACAAAAGTTTGTAATTCTGACATTTTGACGGATGATTAAAATCCCTAAGTGACTGAAAGCTATGCATAACCCTCAAGATTAAATGATCATCCCTTAATGGACCTTGCTATACATGCAATATATATGATTTCAACAGATAGCTGGAAGCAGTCATTCATTCTCATTTTTTACTTTACTTACTCTCATTAGTTTTTAGAGAGTAGGGTCTCCCAGCGTTAATACTAGCATCTCTAAATAAGGTTATTATTGAAATTCAAATAATTTGTTTGTAATATAGTTTATTATTTTTACAGATATTCCTAACATCGCTTCATTACAATATTGCAGATACTCAGGCAAGCAGCTGATAAGTCCCCTTTCAGATAATGAAAAACCTTTGGAAGTGTTTTAGTATGATTTGAGGCTCCAGTGAGCAAAGGGGAAAATATGCTCTTTTCAGCAATGTTTCAGAAACTGTTTTCTCAATTTACAAAGAGCTTCACTATGTACTTGTCAATACAGAAGACCTTTCCTGCCAAGATGTATCATTTCATCTAAGGGCAAGTCTTGGAAACTACAACTCAGCAAGTTCTCTTAATCAGATGATATACAATGAATGATTATAGCTAACGATATTGTATGCTTTTGTTGTTTTCCAGCAATTGGTATTACTGTTTCTTATAATTTCACATTTCTTAGGAACAAAAAAAGTTTAACTTCTGTTGTTGGAAGCTGTGCTAGGATTATTTTCACAATCTGCTCAATTTGTCTGCTCTTACATCTGACAATCCACCATAAGCAATTTAGAAACATTTTCTGCACAAGCTACATTAAGCCTCATGGCAATTATTGCTGTCTTGACTGATCCATTCAAAACCATTTCTCCACTTAATCCAAAAGCCCAAAGTTCTTTCTTTTTAGGCTGTATATCTTGCTGTGTGGAAGGCATGTTACCACTGTGGTCACGATCACAATCCAGGTACAGGTGAAACTTGATTGATTAAGATTACATCAACTCAATCTGGGGTTATAATCACTCTGTTTATTTCCCCTTTCTGCTGGGTCAGTAGACCTCAAATACTGTGCTAGATTTACAGGCAGTATTGAGCCTATTATAAGAGCATGTGATCACCGTTTTAAAATACCAAAATATCGAGTATCACATGATCTTCACTGCAGCTCTTCTTGGTTGACCACCTCTAGTCCGGGCATGCATTTAAAATTCCTTTCTTTACATTTTGGTGATGGTTCAATTTGGAAAGAAGTTTAGGATCTTCTTGATTTAAAGGTACTGTATGGGTGTAACACCTGAAGTAAGAAGATAAGTTGGGAAATAAGAGAGATTTCAGCAAAGGCAGCTGACGTTCAGCATCTCAGAAATCCTGCTGGGAGAGTGAATACTTAGCACTTTTCTTACTTGCAACCAGATCTTTGTTTTGCTCTGGACAGATGCTTCAGTTTTCAGGCTGTAGTGTCAGCTTGGTGTCTGAGGCAGTCCTGCCTTTAAGAATCTGCTTCTCCATCTCTACCCACCCAATACTCCTTCAACCCAGAGAGACCTTTCCTTTTTGCAATCCTACTCCACTGCCCTAGAGCCCCTCTTCTACAACAAACTCAGCTGCTCATAATATCCTGGTTTGACACCAGCACACCACAGAGTCTGTAAGGTTTCTCAGGAGTTTGCAGGCCTAACACAAAGGACTGGATAGCTAGCATGTTTCAAAACATTCTACTGACCACTACATTGACTGGACATTTGCAATAAAACATGCTACTTTCCTTCTTTAATGAACTTTTCTTATGTGATGATGCCTCAGACCTGGAGCCCTACCTATGATTTCTATTTTGGGCAGGATGAACCTGTAGGTAACACAAATACCCACACTGAGGTGTGGTGAAAATCAGAACATTTGAGCATTTGAACCAGTGTAACATCTGATGCTTTGGAAGGGAGCAAACCCATGCAACACACGAATTAAGTGGCTGTTTGTAGTGGGGCATTCGTTACTTATTTCATAGTCCATTGTGTATTTTATACTCCCAAGTTAGAAAGTTACTTCATATAGCTGCAGTGATTTTGCAAGAAGGAAATCTGCTCTCTGAAGTGCCTGGCTCTATAGACAAATGCTGGACAACTAAACTCTCCATTAGTGAAATTAAGATTTTCCTCTAAAACTGTAAGCACTAGAAGTGTTTGGGATTGGTGGCAAAAAAAAAGCGATCTCAATAAGGTCCATAGCTCAGTGGCCAAGGACTCAGGAAGCTCTTGGTTGGGTTGGCTTTACACATGGGAGTCACATACATGCGTATATGGTCCCACCACTCAACAGCACTGCATCTTCTTGAATTTATATCACCATGTCACACATTCACGGACCCGGACCAAATATTTCTGAGACATGGGAGCATTGGGAGAAGGGGCCAGGCAGATTTCACTGCTCAAACCACTTGGGAGTTTGCATGTGGGGCTGAATGGAAACATAGCACCCTACTTCTCATCTGGCAGAGGTTGAGTAGCATCACTGACCTTCTGCCCAGTCTCCAAATGAACGTTCCCACACTCTTCTGGCCAAATGTTTTAAGAAGGTGCTGGGCCACTTTTGAATTTTATTTAGATCTGAAAAGTTAAAAAAAATAGTGGATTTTAGTTTTCATTTCAGTTTTAAGTGAAACTTTAAAGACCAGCTATTTTTAAAGCAGTTACGAACAAATATCTAGAAGAGAAAATAAAATGCTGGTAGAAATTTTGGCAGGTGATAGTTTCCAGGAATTTGGCAGCCATCTTCATTATAGCCATCTATGCTATAGATGGGCTTAAGGGAGTTAATGGACCTAACCTCTTTCACCATGATAGGGATATCCAAACATCTAAAAGAAGGGCAAATTTCATCATGCTGATCACTTTGGTTTGGGAGTTTTCCTGTAGCAATTGCTCTTCCTGCAGAACAGGATGATTTTCTGATTAAATTTCTATTTATTGCAATGGATTCCTGGCAAATCAAGCCTGCAGTTTCAGACAATTCACTGAAATTTACTGGAGGACTTCACACCTTCTAGGCAGGGCAGTCTTGATTCACTTCCTTGTGTAAAGACTTCTGTAGGACAACTTTTTCCTGTACTCCTTATTGGCATTAAATTTGATAGCAAAACTGCTTCCACCCTCTTTATATCAGTAATTGCATAAAGGTAGGTTAGAGCACATGGTTTTAATTTAGCCTTTAGTGGTTTTATTTGGCAGGGAAAAAAAAACTGTTGAGTGCTAACCTTGAATTAGAAGCTGACCTCTGAATTAGTCAGCCTTTTTCTTGTAAATGTGTTTTGTGGAGTATAAACACGAACCATCTATTTACATAACGTTAGTGACAGCCAAATGATTTCTTACAAGCATTAATGCTGGAAATCCCAAACACTCCTTCACTGCTGGAGAATGGTTTATAACTCATGAGAATAACCTCTGCACCAGTTAACTACAAAGAAAAAAGGCCAATAGTTTTCCCCTGAATTTAGGATTTCTATAGTTTTTCACTAAGAAACTAAGAGAGGGGTTCACGTGACATGTTGGATGACAGAAACCCAGCACTAACTGCCAGAAGCCCATGGTGCCATCGTACTCTGAATTTTATCCACTGTTCCTGTTTCCTGGTCTGCTGTGAAGGCAAAGGTGATGAGGACCAAGGTATGATGGTTCTACTGAAGCTGAGATGTTCCTCAGACCAGGTCGAGCCGGTCTGTTCCCCACCTCTGCTTTCCCCACTAGAGCCGCACAAAGAGGGGGCAGGTCTGACCAGCAGGACCCCACATGTACGCTGCTGCATTTCGTGCTTCTTCAGAGCTCATGGTAATGTCTTCTGGGTTTTCTGCTTTGTCTCATCCAGCGAAAATTAAAGTCATTGAATGCCATTTAGAGGTGCCTGTTTCTTCAGTTGTTAGCTTTGTTATTTTTAAGTCTAAAAATTGATAAAACGGACATCTTAAATATGATGAAAAGCAAATCTGAAAAAGATACAAAACACTTGCGTGGAATATTCTGCAGGCCACAGAGATGATTAACAGTTTTTAAGAGGTGAAAAAGTATCTTTCTGAGCCTTGGTTCATTTTAGTTTATTTTAACCCACTTTAAAGAGAGGGCATTGTGTGGATGTCATCACTTTTTTTTTTTTTTAAATTGTTGAATAAACAGCAGAACATTCTTTCTTCTTTCGAAACTCTACTTCCAGAAGTTTTTTTTTTTTTATTATTATTTTTATTGCAATAAGAGTACATACCATAGCAGAGCACTTCTACTTTGCTCCACATTTATTGGCATGCCCTGCCATAATGTGCCATAATAAGTCTCTAAATTAAGATGGTATTTTTCATGCTTTCAGCAACAGCAGCAAAGTACTCTGCTCTTTGCTGCGTGTTATTATCAACTCCACCATGACTGAATTCCAGCCTTGGGCACTGACTGTGTGACGGGGCCTGGCTCTGATGGCAAGTTTCAGCCCTTGTTTTGTCTGGCTGTATTTGCCCTGCCTAATTCATGGCAGGAAGCACAAAGACTCAGCTGAACAGAAGGGAAGTGCATGGCAAATTTAGCTATCAGTGTGCCGTTTGGGGCACCACACGATAAGAAGGACACAAAACAAATACATGGTGTCCAAAGGAGGGCTGCAAGGGGGGCTGTAAAGGGTCTGGAGCGCAAGATATATAAGGAGCAGCTGAGGTGCCTTGGTTTGTTCAGCCCAGAGCAGAGCAGGCTGAGGGGAGGCCTTATGGCGGCCTGCAGCTCCCTCACGAGGGGAGCGGAGGGGCAGGCGCTGAGCTCTGCTCTCTGGGGACAGCGACAGGACCCGAGGGAACGGCATGGAGCTGGGACGGGGGGGGTCAGGCTGGGGTTTAGGGAAAGGTTCTGCACCCAGAGGGTGGTCGGGCGCTGGGACAGGCTCCCCAGGACAGTGGTCACGGCACCGAGCCTGATGGAGTACAAGAAGTGTTTGGACAACACTCGCTCTCAAGCATAGTCTGATTTTTGGGTGGTCCTGTGTGGAGCCAGGAGTTGGACTCGATGATCCTTGTGGATCCCTTCCAACGTGGGTTATTCTATGATTACATGGTTCTGTCTTCAAATTATGGGTTATGACTTGTTCCCAAACTAAAATAAAGTGACTTCTGTTTAACACAAAGAGTAAGAACTTTTTTGTGGGCAGAAGGTATTAGCCACAGCAGTGCCTTCAGTAGGTGGGAACAAGAAACAGAGCATCTGAAGACATCTTAGATAACCACCAACAGGCCACCCTCCACTGCCCAGCACTGTTGTGCTAGCTTGCATCTTCAGTGGGAGCACCAGCAAGCCTTTGGTGCTGGGAAGCTGTTGGAAGGCAGGCTGCAGAGAGCATGGATGGTGTTTTTTTGTTCTTCACCTTCACCAAACACTTGGTTCAGAGCAATTCCATTGGTGCTTCAGGCATTGTGGAGCCATTCTCTAAGGCTGAACACAAATATTGTCACTACCACTACTAAAACAAGGCAAACACCTTCCCCTCCCTTTGGAGGAGGAGGATGATGAATCCCAGTGGAGGACATGATCCATTCCTCCTATCGTGGCAAATGGCCAGAGATGTCCAGCAGTGTCCACGTACCGTGAGCAATGACTCCTGCAGGTACATCCCCTGCCTCTCTAACAAGGCTGGGGCTGATGAAGCTTATCCCTCCTTTCTTTGAAGGTCTTCACTGTGCAGCAGAAAAAACTATCATGTAAATAAACCAGCTCCCTCCAGGACCAGAAGCCAGTATGAGTGGTCACAGGCATTCCCTATTTTTATAATTTATATTTCCCTATTTTAATAATTTTAATTTTAATAAAATTTTATTTTAATAATTAATAATTTATATTACCCTATTTTTATAATTTATATATATTACAATTATTTTATAATAAAAATGAATTTTTAATTCATATTAATGAATTTATATTCATTTTGTTCATTTTGCTCATTGGGGTCAGATACAATAGTGGCACTTCACAAATGGAAAAGCAATCCCTCCATCTCCTCCATCTCATTTTAGGATGACTTTCTGGCAATGTAGCACTGTGAGGTTGAGGCACATGTCCTTCTGAGGCAGGAGAAATTTTCTGAGTTTTACCAAAGGCTGTAGAAGTTTTTTTGGCAGCCCTCTGAAATCTCCACTTCTGGGCATGAGCACAGCTGATGGGAAATAAAGTATTGTTGGCTGTTTCTCTTCAGTGTGCAGCTCCTAAGCTACAGAAGGAGGTTAGCAGGTTGCACACTCCTCTTCTGCTAGAAGAGCTCCTTCTCCAAAGGAAAAGGGTTGAGTGGAAATATGAACATGGTTAAAACACAGCGCACTTGGAAAAAAATATTGTGGCCTTTGCCTGGCCACAATTTCTGTAAACAATATGCTTACCCTATGTTTCAGGATAAATTACAGATCACTGAAAAAAAAACTTTTCTAAGTAGTTAATGATATACACAAAGGACAGGAAAAGTTCTTGTCCTTTGTGCATGGCTTGCTTTGTGCCCAAAACTTAAGCTCTCTGCTTGCTCCAGTTTCCAGTCATAAGATCCCTTGCACCCATTACATTCTTAGTTATTTGTTTATTTTGTTTACAGGAGGAAAATGAGAAATCTTAACAGAAGTGTCTCAATCTCACTCACCAACACCATCAGTCACAGGGCATTTTTGGTAGTGGGTCAGTTTTTTTAGGCAGAGGAAGGTCCCTGTGGCAGCTCCTCCACCTGCACGACAAGTGGGAGCATGACATGGTGGGGACCAGGTGAGCTGGAGCACTGCCGACTTGCTGCTTCTCTGCAGCTCCCAGAAACCTCCATAGCACACAGCTGCCACGGGGCTGCCCTTCACCTGCCTTGTGCTCCTCCAGGGCATGGAGCTTTGAATTATCTTCAGGCCCTGTGATGGGCAACACCGACGGCAACTTTTGTACTCTCCTGTTGTTGCTAGAAACCTCTGATTGGATTCCTCCCGGCATAGTTTAACATGCTGACTGCCTGCCAAGTATTTTTTTAATCCTAAATGCCTTTCTGTTGCTAGGTGGAAATTTTTCTGCCTTTCAGATATAAAGTGGCTAATGGGATACATTTCATAATACATCGGCAAGTACAGTATGCTATTATCATATCTCAGTGCCCTTTAAATATTATCAACCTGCACTGGAAGGATGAGGTAGTACATAAATTAGACACAATAAAGAAAGTAGGAGGAATTCTTTGTTCTTTGCTAATCACAGTTTATAAGTTTAACAAGGTTTATTGCATTAGGGAGTTGAGGTTAAAGCATGTTGGGTTTATGTAGGAATGAACGGACATCCAACAGCAAACGTTAGGTGTCAGGACTGAGGTGGGATTTAGATGCCATAAACCTTATCCTGGTCTGATGCAGATCTCCCGTCACACTTCCACGTTCACAAGCACATGGGAGCATGTGTTCTCCCATCCCTCCATCTGGAGAGATGTTGGTTTTTCTGTTCCTGCTGCTGCCTCCTCCAGCTCTGCAGCGACAGACAAGACAAAACATCAACCCAGAGGAAAGCAAATGACTGGAGAAGAGGTCATGTGGAGAAAAGAGAAGAGAAAGACAGAAGAAATGGAAGTGATGGGCTGGGAACCATGAGATTTGAAAGGGATTTTTATGAGGAAACTTACAAACATAACGCTATTTGCTTTGCATTGTGAGAAGGGGTTGCCTCTAATTGGAAATTAGGTGAACATATCTGAAGAAATTCACTGAAGAAGAACATTATTGAAGGAAATTGAATATTATTCAGCAAATCAGAGATTTCAGTACAAAGCACGATCAAGGCCGTGCATTCCTGCATGCTGCTGGAGAGGCCATTGCTAGCCAGCACTGCAGCTGCTGGCGGGTGGCAGATGCAAAATACTTGTAGGTTTTGTGCATGGCACTCCGTGGAGCAGGTCTGTCTCTGTGACTGGCTTTCCTCCTTTCCATGAATGCACATGTCTTAGGGGATGTCCCAAAGTCCTGCAGACTTCTCCTTAAGGACCTCATCTACAAGCCGTATGCAGAGCCTGTGTGAAGGGATGGGGCGGACACTGACATTAAACAGCTTGGAGCAGCCTAAATGCAAATCAAGGAGAAAAGCGATGATGCCATTTCAATCAATAAATGCAATTGCCATTTTTGCCGTTTAAGCTTCTGAGGAGCTGCTCAGAAGCCTTTGTGCTACTGACAGCCACTCTTGGTTGTTAGGTATTTAAACCACAAACCACATTTGCAGGTTCTCAGATTCTAGAATAAATAAGATTTATGTTCTTCTCAGCTGCTTTGTGTGATGTGTGTCAGTGTCCCCTGTGTTCCTGCAAAAGGCATGAGCCAGCACAGTACTGGGGTGTCCATACACAACCCCTGCTGCCCTGCTTTAGCACCCCATGGACTGATAATTTCAATGCATGTGTGTGAGAAACTTGTGTCATGGTTTGTCTGCAAAAGTGCATTTAAAACATCAGGCAATTTGAGTTAAATGTAGTGCGATTTATTCATTTATTTATTTATTTATTTGGTAATAAGACGTATTTTTTTTTTTTTTAGTATATTGAGTATATCAAAGCTGTTAAAAATAATAACAACTAGATTATAATATTCTGAAAGTTATCTTACTGGTTCTGTTCTTACGCAATATTTGGAAGTGAATTAGCAAAATACTTTGTGCTCTGGGTGGGTGTTATTGGTGCCTTTCAGCATGTTTAGTTTTTCTGGTAAAGAATTTTAGCTGTAATGTAGGAGACCTTCTGGAGACTGGCCACATCTGTGAGCTTAACTGGCAATGCTAGCCTAGGTCATAAGACTCCTCTTGAGTACTTGTTCACTCTTGTTAAGGAGACACCAAGAGGTCTCTACAATTTTTGATCCTTCTGGTTGAAGGTAACATTTATTTATTGTAACTTATAATATGAAGAGATGAATGAATTCTGACTCAGGTTTTGATAAAAAATGTGTTTGGATCAGGAAGAACTCTAGATTAAAATAAGAGTAGAATTAATATCCTAAAAACGATGAATTAACAAAACTTGATCTTAGTAGTGTAGAATAGGATGGGAATAGAAAAGACCTCTAGAGCTCATATTGTCCAACTTCTTGCTCAGAGCCGGACCAGTTCCTGCATTAGTTCAGGCTCCTCAGTGCCTTGTTCAAGTGAGTTTTGAATATCTCCAAAGATGGAATTTTTGTTTTTATGCATTCTCTTATTCAAATCATTTCAAAAGAAACATTTCACTCAATGTTTAAAAACAATATAAAAAATAAAATGAAAAAGGTTACCTGACAGTGCAGGAATTTTGTTTTCAGTGGCAAAGTTTTGTTTTTCTTTGAAATTCCTTGACATACCTGAATAGCAAAGAGTAATAAAAGAAATCACCATTTGTACTACTGTAGAAATAAAAACATAGAAAAAGTCAAATCCCATAATTATTTTTAACAGATAAAAATGAAGTTCTTGTGACACTCTTAACTGTGGAAAATGCATTTCTAGGTATGAATTGGAATATATGAAAAAATATTTCATGCCAGTCACTGGAAAAAAAATGAACCAAATAAAAGTCCTCAAAATACATTACACATACTGATTACTTTCACAGCTTTTTAATGTTTAATTTTACAAGTCCTTGGCAAAACTAAGTGCCTTTCGATGAGCTCATATTGACTCAAAGACTGCATCAGGAAGAGAGGGACTATGCAGAAGAAAGGTTTCTTTCCCCTAGATTTTAAAAAATTCTGCTAAAACTATCACAAAAATCATTGACAAATCAGATTGAAATTTGGAGTTGTTTTTTTTTTTTAAAAAAAAGAAATCAGTTATCTCAGACCACTCTTAAATGTTATTTCAATCAAAAGAATCTAGATTAGATTTTACCAGCCATTTCGTTGGCTTTTATTTAAGATCTGCAAGTGCTAATATAAACCATTTTGTTTGTTTGTTTTAACTGAAACATTTTCATTTTGTCATAAAAATGCCACTAGAGAAAAACAACCCACTCACTCCCCCCTGAACCATTCACCATAGCTGGTCCCACTTGTAGGCCCAGGGCTGCGCAGTCTGGTGCATCAGCCCTGCTGGAGATCACAGCATCACAGGAGGGCTGAGGTGAGCAGGGACCCCTGGAGGCCACCTGCTCCAATCCCTGCTCAAGCAGGGACACCCAGAGCTGCTTGCCCAGGACCACGTCCAGGTGGCTTTTGAAGATCTCCAAGGAGGAGACCCCCACAGCCTCTCTGGGCAACCTGTGCCTGTGCTCCGTCACCCGCACAGCACAGAAGTGCTGCCTGGGGCTCAGAGGGAGCCTCCTGTGTTCCACACAGTCATGGTCTCAAAACTCTTACTCTCACATTTATCCTTACTCTTTCCTGCCCACCCTTGGCTGTTATAACACTCATCTTTTAACCCACAGAACATGTAAGTTAAGGGAGAGTTTTGCATCAAGTATCTCCTATATACATCTCCTGTATCAAGTGTATTGCCCACACACATTTGGAAAGATAGATCAGTAGAACAACTGTCCAGTGTATCCCATGACATTTACATTTATAGCTACTGCCAAAAAAAACAACCAAACAAACAACCAAACAAAAAACCCAGCTAACTTGTGTTTAACCTCTAAAAAACAAAATGACACAGTTTGAACCACTTTTCCCCACAGCTTTCTTATACAAGTCCAAAACACATCTTACTCAAAAACCTCTGAGGAATAGGTCTTGAACCGAAGATGAGTCCAAAACATTTTAAAGGATAAAAAGAGAGAAACAAGGCACAGGAGCAGGGCCATCCCATGCAAGAACCAAAGCTCAGTGCTGGGCCAAATCCACGATTGCTACGAGTCGTCCCAGCTCCATTGGCAGTTTAAGCATGGCAGTTTTCACAAACTGAGCACGCTGGTCATCAGCACTCTGATTTTGAGGTCTGCAAATAAGGACAGACAGGCAAGCTGTGGACCAGGTCGTTCCACTGCTGCCCTCAGATGCAGGGCTGGCAGTAGGGTGGGGAAGGCCTGCATGCCCACCTCCGGTGGCAGAAGCAACAAAATAGTTTTTTGTGTGTGCGTGCGTGTGTTGCATAATTCAGGATCCAAACTTAATCCAAACTATTTGGATGGCGTCCCGCCCCGTGCTTGCTCGGTGGAGCAGGAGACGCATGCCAAGAGCGGCACCAAGCAGCTGTGGAGCCTGCGATGGTCTGGCTCCCAGGCTCCAGGCCCTGCACCTGCACGGAGGCACAATCCAGAGCCTGTGCAAGTCAAAGGGACCCTGTTTTTTCACTCAGCTCTGGAGGCAGCTGAGGTTTGCCTTGGTGAAAGCAAAGCAGGGAATGGCTTTCAGCCCATGTGCCGGTTCCAGGGCTGCTGCGTTTGTCCAGGGCTTTGGCAGCGCCTTGCGCTGCGGCTCCCTGCCCGCCCTGCCTGCCTCTCCCACCACAACTCCCCAGGTCTTTCATTTCTTGTAGCATTTTCTTCCATTGACCACTGGGAAGCATTTGGCAAATAACTGCTCTTTTAGAGATGGGAGCTCAGCTTAACCACCCCTAGCAGTGAGGTGGGTGTGCATACAACCTTCATACACAACTGTGAATGTTTGCCTTTCAGAGCTGCTCACAACCCAAGATTTCATTTTAGCTGGTGTAATGTGCTTGCATCATTAGCAACAATTACCAGTCGTTGTTCCATTTGGATTTCTCTTGCTAATTAGCTTCACTCCAACAATCTGTAAGGCCCATAAACCTAACCCCAAAAGGAGTACCTTTCCACAGCGAACAGAATGGAATATGAAAAATCAGTTTAATAATTGTAATTGACTTAACTTCTCAACACCAGCACATCTATCGATATACTGCCAGGGTTCCCTGGTGGGACAGTCCCACTCTGCTCCAGGTTGTTCTCGTGAGAGGACTGAGCTCTCCTGGCTGTGTTTCCAAACCTGCAAACACTGTGCTGGTCTTACACAACTTCCACGAGCCTCCACTTCTCATTCTTGTGGTTTAGTGTGGGCATCCAGCTCTTCTTTTTCTTATATTCTTCTCTCTCACACTCTCCTTTCCCTCTCTCCCCTTTCATTAGAAAGGCAGCAACGATGGAGGCAACATTAGTTCCTAGGAAAGCCAAAGAAATTCAGAAAAGTAAAGGGGCCATACTGCAGCCTGGTTCACACAGACCCAAGCACCTTTGCTCCCCTTGCTGAGCTGAATATTTGGGTGGCAAACCTGGGCTGGAAGCCATTTCTTAGCAACTTGCTGGGTCTTATCTGATAGCCCCCAGCAACAGCCCCTCTCAGACAGGGTTGCTCCAACAAACACGGCAATACCGCTTTCAGGCTGGGGTTGCTTCATGTCTGCCTGGCTTGAGGCATAGCCAGGGGGCCTGACTCTGCTCCTACCTGTTTGTTAATCTGGGGCTCTCCTGCAAATTCCCTTTTCCACCACACATGCAGAAGAACTCCTCTTCTGATCACTAGGCAGAGCAATCCGTAGTGTATTGCTCTGGGTACCAAGTAGCTGGCTTTATTCATTTTTAAAGCTGTTTTTCCAGGCTTTAAGGAAAAAAATATTAAAACAAAACCTGATTGCACACATCTGCAGCCGCCCCTCACTGGGAGCTGTGGTTAGAGCTGGCACTGCGGGTGGGAGTGCCGGCAGCTCCCAGGAGTGGGGGCGAAGCTGTTTGGCACCGCCAAGCTCTGCCCAGCCCGGTGCTTCCCGCTTCTCCCTGCTTGACCCTCCGCTGCCTCCGCCGCTTGCCTCGGGGGCTGCTCATGCTCCTGAGCCAAAGAAAACAAAATAAACTTCAGCGCACCAGCCGCCAGGACCTCCCCACGTCCTCCTGCAGAGAGGTCCCCTGCTTTTCCCTCTGCAGCTGCTCATGCACCTTTCCCAAAGAAAGGGAAGAGGGAAGATGTATGTTGGCACTAATATTTCCACATCTCATCTGGAAATGGATACAACTTAAAGATCAAGCCGGCAGCACATGATTCTATGACTGTCTAATGCTGGTTTTTCTTTCTCCTCAGTGTTTTCTCTGATTGATTCACTCTCTGTTAATAGCAAAAGCCGCCTCTGACACCAGGCTTCACCTGTGTGACTTTTTGTCTTTTACTTGAATGTCATCCTTCTTTTATTACGGCCACTCTCGACGTGTCCCATTCGTCCTGCCTGGCCTCCAAACCACCTCCGTATCCACCATGCGTCACAGCTTTGTGCTAGCACATTTCATCAGCACAGTGCTCACGTGGGCCAGGAGCATGCCATTAATGGAAATGTTAAAACAAAATTGGTCCCAAACCTCCTATTCGAAAAACACTGCCACATAGCTTCTAGCCTGGCATTTCCACCCTCTGCGCTCATTGTCTCCTCTTCTTTGCAACGATGCAATCCTTCTGCTCATCTATTTGGTCTCCAGCAACATCAGTTGTTTCACACTTGACATCATACCAAATACATTAAAGTAGCCTAGATAAAGGAAATCTGGCAGATATCAACTGTCTGGAAAAATAATTGTTTTATCAAAGAGAGCCATCGAGTCAGTCTGGCATGATGTACCTTTGGTTGCATTTTATCCCATTTTTGATGTGTCTTTGCATTTTTAATTAACCTGCCAGGCATGTTCCAAAGCCTTGCATACCGGTGAGGTCAGAGTTACAAGGACTGCAGCTGGCTGGATTATTTTTTAACCCCGCACAATCAAACATGTTGTAAAAGATATCCCGCCATCACATGGTCCCTCGCATTTACCAAAACAGTTGCTGTTAGATGTGCCACCTTTGACACTGGTCTTTCCAGAATCGCTTGCCTCCCCAGGAGCAATGCAGCCATGCTGGGAGCGCTGCTTCCCCCATGGTAGCAGTTCCATTTCCATATCCTTGTTCCCATTAACCAGCCTGCTTTTGCCCCTAGGATTTGTCTTCCAAAAATGAGAGCAGAGGTAAAATACTCCTTTGATTTTAGGCCATGCCTAGATTATCTTTAATTTCATTTACTGCACAGCAGCCTGACTCTGGTTTTCTCTTACATTCATGTTTGAAGTTTTCCCCATTTTCTTCGGAATACTTTGCAAGTTCCAGCTCAGGTTTACATTTGACTGTCCCCACTTTATACTTGCATTTCTTGGCCTCTGAATGATTGCTTTATTTGCTGATCAGGTCCTCTCTCCCACCCCTGTGCCTTGCAGTGGGCAGGCAGGGTGCTCCAGGTCCTCCCGCCTGCCCTGTGCTCCAGCCCATGCCTTCTCCACCCGAGCTACGTTTGCTGGCCAGCATCACCTCACTTCATCAGTTTGCCCGTTGGAAAACTGTCTCAGATGCATTCCTGTTTGTTTTTATTTCCCCATTTGCTTCAAGCAGTGAGATCTACTCAGTTCAAAGCTCTCTTTTTTTTGTGACAAGATCAGCAGTAACTTAATTGCACATCAAAACAGCACCATCTTGTACTCGTTCGCTGATGAAGACGCTTGTTGGTTGTCACATCCAAGAAGATCTGGGTCCTACCACTCCTTGCATGAAGCATCAGCAAATAATGCAGTCTGCCCAGATTGCCAAAGCACTGAATGAAGATATGAATATTTTCCAAAAGAGTTTTTATCTCAGCCAAAAACATTGAATGGCAGCAAAAGGAACAAAGACAAAGCACATTTCTGCCCCCTCCACTTTGTTCCTGCCGAATTTCCAAGCCCATATGTGAGCATCAGGAATGCAAGAGCTTCTCAACAAAATGTTGCCAGAAAATTTTAGGCTGGGCGACGCAGGGCAGCCGGGGTGGCGTGTAGTTAGTTATCGTCCCGATGTGCTCTAAACATCAGCAGAAAATGTTTCTCACGGCCTGGAGGCCAGCAGCGGGCTACGTCCAAGTGATGTCAGAAGAGATTTCCCTTGACCGATCTTGTCTGTGCAGGCGTGGGTGCCTCATACCCTCCGAGCAAGGGGTCTGCTCTGGCCTGGACAAGGCTAGGATCTGCCTCAGGAGTGCGTCTCTCAAGATCTGCTCGTCATTTTATCTAACTTCATCAATCCACTGGATGTGTCAGCTTAGCAGCTAATGAAAAATAACTTCTCCACCCAAGAGCAGGTGCACCACGAGCGCTATTGTGAAGGAGAACCCATAGGGGTTTTTTGTTTGTTTGTTCCTTTGTTTTCCCATTTGATTACAGAAAAATATCTTCTCACAGCAACAGCAGTCACTTGGTGCCTGAAGTGGGAAGGTGGGCTTTTAGGGCAGCTGCTTACAGCTCAGGCCATCTCCATGCAGTTTGTGGGCACATGGCTTTCTGGAGGCAGCGGCCTCCCTGGCTCAGCACCTACTGGAGTGAAGAGAGAGAAAGTTTGACTGTAGGAATGAGTGCACAGCCTCCAACAGTTTTGGGTGAAAACATGCTCAGGTTGTTGCTGTCAGACAGACCAGTGAATAGGCAAGGGCCCAGGGGTTGGGTAGAAGGACAGGCTGGGGACAAACATCCCTTCCAAGCAGGTCCCAGTCCTGTGGCTTCCCATCAGTTAGGGCTAATGGCTTTTTTTTGTTTGTTTGTTTTGTTTTTTGTTTTCTTCTCCTGAATCAGCCCCACTTCTGCAATTTTGAGATCAAGCCACATGGCAGAGGACCATACAGCAATTCCAGCCCAAAGGAGCCATGGATGCACCCTGAAAATGGCTGAGGGCTGAAGAAGCTGTGAGGTCAGCCCATGCACAACATGGCCTATAGGATGCTATAGGACAGCAGTCAAACAAAATGTGTAAGCGGTTGTTGTCGTGGTGAACCCTGGCCTGAGCAGAGGAACCTTAGCAGAGCCAAATCCACGTTTTGTGTTCCACATTCGGTGGCTGGATGTGAAACAGCAACCACATTGTGAAATACCACAGGTCTTCTGCATAGCTCAAAACATGTCAGCATTGCCTCCTGGTTGTATCAAGTCACGCTGATATTGCTTGAGTGCATGCCTGGCTGAAACAACAGGAACGAAAACAAAGAGACAGGGCCAGGGCTTGTCTGTGCACTACTTTATCTTCCTGCCTTTCCAGTGCACCCATGGCAGCGGTGTCTGGGTGATAGGTCTCTTTACAAAACAGGAAGACCGTGGGCTGGTCGGCTTCTCTGACGAGCTATAAATTACATGGGCCTTCCCTGGCTGCCAGCCTGAGCTGTTGGCTAGGTCAGGGAGGCACTAATGGAGGGTGCTGGCATGGCTGGCAGTAGGGCAATGCCTGTTATTGCATTAGGAGGGAATAGCTGGGACCTGAGACCCAGAGGGAAAAAGGAGTACCAGGAAATGGAGCCCCAAAGGCATCGATAACACACAAAGATGGCCAACCTATAAATAACCTGACCTCTTTGCTCTGGTGAAATGGTACAAGAATTAAGACCCTGATTCAGGAAGAAACTTAAAATGCATGACTACACTTGGCAGAGCTGAGCAGACCTATTGACACCCGTGGGGCCTGGAGGCGTTTCTGCTTTGTGACCCTTTGTGCTCACCTGGGAGAGCAGCTGCTGGAGGCATCCCGCTGCCAGAGCTGCCTCAAGGTTAATTACTGAAGGCAAATGAGGGAAAGCATCCCATTTTTTAGTGGGTCTTGTCAAGAATACCCGGGGTTCGGTCAAGTACTCTTTCTCAGCTAAGAAGCTTGCAGCTGAAGAGAAACTCAGTAAAATCAGTAATCTGATAATAGTTAGCAACTTGAAAACAAAAAGCTGACATGTGAAGTCAAAATATTAGAGAAGGTGTTAGAACATAACCTTGACAAATGCAGCCCAGAAATGTGATAGTAAAAGAAAAGCAAAATAAAAATAAAATAAATAAATTAAAAAAAAATGAGCCAGCAGTTCACCTGCTGGTTAGCTTCCTTCTGCACATGTATCAACTCTCACGTTGGCAAAAACCCACCCAAAGTTGTGCTTGTTCAAAGGAAAAGGCTTGCCATCAGCCTCTAGAGGCTCAATAGCCTCCAGCCTTGGCAGCGTTGGCAAAGTAGAGCTTCCTGTGAAGAAGAAAATGCTTTGACGGTTGCCTCGGGTGTGGAGTAGCACCATGTATGAATTCTTTTTTTTCTAGCTCCTCATCATGGAGACTTAAAAAAAATTTATCTGAAAATTATTTGTAAATATAAATAGACCATAAACCTTTCCTAACTTTTGTTTTTCATCCTTGTGGTAAAGAGACAAAAAACAAAACTATTTTCCTCATGCAGAAGGTGCATCACTGACCAAGCACAGCCCGACCTGCAGCCAGCCCATGGTCCCCTGTGCCTGGAATCTGCAGCGGATGCACAGGTCTCAGGGAAGACATACACAGGATGGTTTTAAGAGCCATTTGTTGCTGTGGGGATGAGTAATGGGATTTGCTAAGCAACTTTGAGCCCAGTGGGGTGTCAGAATGAGTTGTGTGCTACTGGGTTAACAGAGAGCTAGAAAAGCAGTGATCCCACAGACTTTTTCCCAGGTGAGGAGGGAACAAGAGGATGCAATGTTATCTGCCAGAAAGTTTGCAGCGAATATTTGGGCACCCGTAGGATGTCCAGCCACTCTCCTTTGTCCTGGGAGTACCTAGAAAGTGAGGAGCTCTCAGATGCTTGTCTGTGCCTTTTGTCTGTACTGTGTTTTCAGGCACCCTGGGATACCAAGGATGAGTAAAGATGTATGCAACCACTTATCCCAATCCACAGCACCCTTCCACAACATCACTGCTCCTCCCCATGCCTTGCACGTACACATAGCCCCTACAGCAAGCACTTTAAAAACTCTGGAAGCATAACCCAAGTTTGCATTATAATTCTTCCTATGCAGCTTAGTCATTGGCTACCACAGAGCAACTAAGATCTAACAGGTCTGTCAGAAACAGCCATCGTCTTCTGATTGCTTTCTCCAAGCTCCCAGGACCATTTTGGCTGAACTCCTGGATGGCTCTCAGCCTCGCCCTGTCATGGAGTATTATACGGCAGGAATTTTAGAGCCAACTATTCTGCAGTCACACATGGTGTGTGTCCTGTGTTTGTATTGTTTCATGCTGTTGAGAGCCATACCACCCGTCTGTTCCTCATGCTCCTCCGTGTGCATCACCCTGGTGTCCCAAGGAGGTGTGAGTCTGCAGAAGAAGCCAAGAGGCAAAGTTCATCTTTTTGTTCTGAGGTAGAACAGTGCCTGGCCTGGCTATTTTTGGTCCATGACTCAGGGCACAACCATGTTAGAAATAAATAAAATGAAGAAGGAGAACATTCTTGGGCCCATATTTGACACTTGTACTCCAACAACACTTAATGTTATGCAAACCATACTAATTGGTATGGTAGTTATTTTGACTCATCTGTTTAACAATCGTTTTATTTTAATCAATATTTATTTAACTTACCAGCTAGACAAAAGCTGTCTAATTTCTTCATCTGATTTAATTGATGTTCCCTGACAGAATGAAGCTGGACTGGATAAGACAGAACAAACCCTACCGGTCTTCATCTTCGGGTTGCATCTCTTCCAACAAGTTGTGTGACCATCGCATCGCCAAGGCACATCTTACACGTCATGGGTGAGCCAAGACAGTACGTGCCTGTATACCTCGGGACAAGAGGCCAAGAAACACAATGAAACAATAAGTGTTGACACAATAATTAGCATATTGATTTCCATTGTAAATTAACTCTTGATACGTTGTGAAACACTTCACAGTTTCAGAGGGCTTCAGAGGAGCCTGTGGTGTCCTGTAGGCACCATGAGAATTAAATACGTCTTTGGTTGTAATATTAAGATATAATTCTTAGTGAATGATCATAGAAAGAGACATGCACATTGAGCAGATAAAAATATATACCTGATATTCCCCTCCTGTCCAAACAAGCACCATAAATTATATTCCCGAGGAAGTTTTCAGCCTGTAGGTATTTCAGGTCTTCTTGGAAGAACTTTTTGCTTTTTCTTTGAAGGAAATAGACTCTACCCTGTGTCACCTCAGCCCTGTGCCAAGGGAGAAAAGTGGTTGCAGGCTGAAGGATTGAATCATGATGTTTAACCTTAGCCCAGTACTCCATTTGTCTGGAAAGAAAAGTTCATTCTAGCAAACCCAAAATAGACAGGCTTTCAGAGGAACTAATTTTTGAAACTCCATCACAACAAGCGGAGAGGAAAAAATGAGGTCTCACATTTACATATGGGGGAGTCACAAAGAAACTCTGATCCTGATGTCAACACGTGGAAAAGTTTAAGTGAAGCAATGCCACAGCTGCAACTTGCTGCGCAGATCAGTTCATAGCCAGCTCTCACTGCCAGCCTGTGAAATGCTGAAGTGTCAAGGGTTGTGCTAGCCCTCTAGTCCAAAAACAACTGATGTTTGTAGAGGATGGGATAATTTTATGACCATTAACAACATTAACAACCCCGTGAGCCAAGACAAAAAGCTGCCAGACTTTGTGCCACAGAACCACCTCTGCAAGAGGGAAAATGCTTATCCCTCCACAAACATACTACAGCATTGTAAAAAATAGCTTTCTACTGAAACTACAGGCTGACAGGGCAGAGCTTTCTGTTGTGTTGGAGACAGACCCTTCCAGAGACAAATCTGTCACAGTGAAGCACACAAAGGGACACCTAGATTTGCGCATAGGTCCAAACACAGCAGGGCAGGGTGGTGAGTCCCAACACAGCTGCTTACAAAAGGGAGCTGCCTGATCATGGTAAAATTTTAGGAACAAGTTACCATACTCCAATGGAAAGCTCTGACACTCACCAGAAAGACCAAAGCTCATACATGGTGCCTTTTCCCTTTCCTCTAGAGATATCTGTTGCATGCTATTCATCTCAATGTTGCCATGTGCTAATGCTACCATAGTCTTCTGATGAAAAACAGCAGCTTGCAAGCATATTCAAACACTTCTGATAAGTACTTTTGGGAGGGACAGAGACAAAAGGCCATAGAAAGAACCAAAACCCTTCTGAGGAGCTCCAGGGAACAGGAGACAATTGAAGAAATTTCATCTTCTGCAAAGGCATTCAGGTCAGCTCAGGATTTGTTTAAGCTTGATTTTCTATGGAAACAAGCTGAATAAGGTCAGACACAGCTCTTGAAACTGTTGGCTGGTTTCAATCAAGCATGACAGGAAGTGAGAACCACTGTGATCGCCCTGTTCCCGTGTGTTTTCATGAAAATGCTACTTTTGCATGGGTAGAGAAGAGATGCCTCCCTGATGCACTCATTTATTATATGGCAGGAGAAAGAATGGGGGCCGAATATCACCTTATGACGCTGAAGCCCTAAGCAAACCTTCAGCATGCACTTGACCAGGAAGGGTCTGGGATGCAAGTGGAGGATGTGGCACTGTGTACTTGTTCCCCATGGCAGAGGAGCAGCCAGCTACAGCCTGAATGATGGGTTAAGCCTGCTCAATGGCCAGATCCTGGCTTTTAAGTATGTACATCCCAACCCCAGGATCCCAGCTCCAATTTTCCCACATGTTGGCTTCAAGATTGGAGTCTCCCCAGGTTTAAGTGGCACCAGTTGAAATGGGTTTTGTCCCTGCCATAGTGCACTTCAGCTCCTCCACCCTGTGCCCCAACAAGCCCTGGCTGTTCACAAGAGCCGTGAGCCTTGAAAGCTGCCTGTAGCTGCAGGCTTTCTGCGCACTGAGAGAAAGGGGAGGGACTGGGTGAAAAACACCTTGGGCCTTTGAAACACAGAAAAAATGTCCGAGTTGTTTCAATAGCCTGTCCCGGACTTTAAAAAAGGTTAATCAAATCATCTGAAATGAAAGCACATTTGGCATTCCTGTCCCGGGGTTGGCAGGGACACAGAAGCATCACACAGTTTCCTACAATTGATGCTATTATTTGGGAAAAGCCTCGAGTACAATCCTATGGGGGTTGTACAAAAACACATCAAAAACCCAAAAGACTGCATGGCAAGAATTATGATAGAAATTTGCACTTTTCCTGCCTGTGAATGTAATTCATGCAGTTAGCACTTTATCAGAACTAATTTAACCCAAGTTTTTCATATAAACTAAAGGCAAGTGAGTTCAAGTAGGTTTCTGTAACATAAAGGACATCTTTTAACCCAACTTTTGCTCCGGTTCACCCCGCTCCCACCTAGTGCTATTCAATGGCTTAAAAAGTGACACAAAAATACATACCTGTCCCCATGGGTTGGCTCTTCTTGCTATAGCAGCCCCTATCAGCATTCAGCAGCCCTATTAATGCAGTCCCCCGCAATCAGCAAGACAAAGTAGCGCTCTGCACATCTCTGATCCATCTCTTCTTGATATCACAGGCCATTTCTGGATGCAGAACAAAGAGCAGGAGCTTTTTTCATGCCAGCAGCTTGCTCCGTTACATCTGCTCTGCATCCTCAGGTCCACGGCTCTCTGATACCCCGCAGCAGACCCCTATGCCGCCTATCCTGCACGAAGATGCACTGCCCTGGGGCACGGCTGCTGGCATCCCCGGTACTGCCACACCGGGCACCCTGCATGTGGCAAGCCCTGAGCTCGTGCCCTGTTTCAGGAACGCATGTTAGGAGAAGATTTGCCTGGATAAATATTACACGTACCATGCTGCTAAGTACAAACTGTTCTGAAGAGATAGCGTAGATTTGCCCTAATCTTACTTATAGTGTATTGTCTGGAGATATGGTGGAATAAAGTGCTGGCAAACCATTCCTTGGCATCTGCCAGGACTTTTGTAGAAAAAAACCTGAAGATACGCACTCCTATGGAGCCTGCTGCAAGAAGAAAACTTCAGGAGTTAAAATGCTGGGGAACTGGTAGCTGGACATCCTCGCTGGGCACCACATTTGGCTTCCAGACAAAGGAGACCTCGATTCAAGCAGATACATCTCCATTAGTTTTTAATACAGTAATGCTTGCTGTTTTCCAATCCTCATTGCATATATTGACAATCCCTTTACTGTTTCCTCTGGTTATGAGTTGCTGTACTTGCTCTAAGATTCCCAAGAAATTACAAAATAATGTAAATGAGTGTTTTCAGATCTTTATCTCCCTTTGTCCCCGCTGCTCTGAGGAGCAGAGAAGCATGGGACCAGGCTGTCCTTGACCAGCTACTACCCTTGACTGTGGCCAACAGGCTGAGAAACAGAGTCAGCAAAAACAGATGGAGGAAGGATATTGCAAAACACCGGTGAAATCCTTCCCCTTGGGATTTTGGGTTTTAGGAGCTGGGCAGATGGTGGGGCAGGAGAGGAGGAGAGTGTGCCGACCTCTCCACTTCTGCTCTACATGAAGGCAGGCTTGCCCGGAGAAAGTCCGTGTTGTGCAAATGCCTCTCGGGCAGAGGTTACACTGAGTGTGAGAGGTTACGGGCAGTTTTGGGGGCACTCATGTAAAAAGGTAGGCTGCTCTGCTTCTGTTCTGCTTGGCAAAGCCCTGGTGGGGTTTGCTCAGGTGTTGCCTTTGCCAAAGCCACAGTCAGGGACGTGACGGGGAGGGAAGAGCCAAATTTGGCTGCAGGGAGAGCAGGCAAACAGCCAAGCACGTAGGACATGGGGGAGGAAGGGCAGGCAGCGAGAGGCTGGATTGAGCCTACCTGAGTGCTCCCCAACACCTCTGCAGTACCAGGGTACCTGTGGCACCTCTGCAAAACCATGGCACCTATGGCATCTCTGCAAAGTCGGGGTACCCATGGCATCTTCTGCAATGTTGGGGTGTCAGCATCTCTGCAATGCTGGGGTACCCACAGCATCTCTGCAATGTCAGGTTCCCCACGGTATCTCTGCAATGTTGGGGTGTCAGCATCTCTGCAATGTCAGGGTACCCACGGTATCTCTGCAATGTTGGCGTGTCAGCATCTCTGCAACGTTGGGGTGCCCATGGCATCTCTGCAATGCTGGGGTGCCCAGCTGAGTTCAGGAGCAATCCCTGGGTGCTCCCACCCCTCATCCATTCTTGGGGGCCTCCAGCCTGGGCAAGTCCCATTGCCATTCCTCCAGGTCCCCTGGCCACCCTCAGCAGCCCCATCCATCACTGCTCTTTCTAGTGGCCTGCTGGGGACATGAGGCAGGCAGGAAGGTGTCAGCAGGAGTCCCCAGGGGCTGGGATTTTTCCCTGAGGCTTGGTGGCACTCCACTGCAAGTCAGAGAGGTCAGGTAGGGAGACAAAATCTCCATGTACAGCTTCTGTTGCAATACAGAAACTGTGCAAGGCATGCTTGCTAGCTATGAAAAATTGTTCAGGGAGAAGGTTTCTCTCTTGTGAAATGTAACTCCTGATAGTCCTGCAGGAACAACCCTCACCCTCACTAGTGTTGCCACTGTGCAGATTTCCATTGCTCTCTTTGACATTCTTACAGACTTTTTAGAAGCATCTCCAAGCCACTCTCAAGCAATGCCATCCTGGCTGCTTTTCCTAAAATGCACAGATTCAGTTAGAGGAAAAGGAACCCCTAAACCCAACCCCAGCTCACAGCATTGATGCACATGTTTAAGGCTTTGTTGGAGTTTATCATATATAATTTTCCTCATCTAGAGGCAATTTTTATACTCACAGTATCTATATATGTATTATTATCCTTTAATGTACTGTTCAGAGGCATTATTGACACATGAAATTGTGAAACTTAGCAGATCTTCCTTTTAAGTATTTAATCCCCACATGCACAAAAGCAGAGAAGTTAATGCTTGCCCGACCATTTCACTTCTCTATTTCCAACATCATTCCCCAATGCCTGCAGAATTACTACAGATAAGAAAGAATAATTCCTCAGTTAAATAAATGTACCTACATTTCTTGTAAGAAAGGAGGAAAAATCAGATATTTTCATATTGCCTGTAAGAAATTTTACCAGTGCAGGAGCAGGCTAAATTTGGACCAGTGTCCGATAGCTGAAAAGCATTTATTTGAGAACTGGTTCCCTTGTTGTAGACAAGATGAATACGAAAGCAATCTATGAACATGAAGCCCCCCCACCCACAGTTCTTCACACAACTGCAGGTTGAACAGTGTAAGTTGCAGAACAAGTCTGTGTGGAGACACTTATTTAGGTACAAATTTAGGTAGCCACAGGCCCTCGGTGCCCTCTGCATGAAACTGATCTGTTTCCTGCTGTCCGTTCACAAACATCTCGTTAGGACAATTAGTGGTGATAAACAGAACTTGGAGGGCTGACGTTCTCCCCTTTCAAAACTTCTGGCTCAGATTTATACAAACCACCATTTTAGTCACATGAGCCCACAAAAACCCACATTTGTTTGCGGTGAATGCAGTTTTACTGGGGAAAAGGAACAAAACCCTGCAGCCAGCCGACTTATTGGTCTTCTTATTGTTGTTTTCAGGGAGTGATCTAAGCGTGACTGGGGAACAGGCTCTTCAGAAGCTGCGCACGTCACAGATTGCACAAGGCGTGGAAAGCACGACAGTGTCATCACCACACCTCTATTTTTTTAAAGGCACTTCCTTCTTCTTTTAGGTTGGGTCCAGTTATTCACCTGGCCCTGTATGAGGAAGAAGTGAATCCTTCTCCTCCTTTAAAGTGTGCAACGAAATTTTGCTCAGGGATTTTCCACCAGATCAATATTTTCTCGGTAAAACATGACACATCTTTTTTTTTTGCATCTTCAGCTGTGGAGGGAAGGCTGTGTATACACTGATGAAGCTACACAGCCTCCCAGATTCCTCTGAGACCAGACTTGAAGGGATCACAGCATCACAGGAGGGCTGAGGTGGGCAGGGACCCCTGGAGGCCACCTGCTCCAACCCCTGCTCAAGCAGGGACACCCACAGCTGCTCGCCCGGGACCATGTCCAGAGGGCTTTTGAGGATCTCCAAGGAGGAGACCCCACAGCCTCTGTGGGCAACCTGTGCCTGTGCTCCGTCACCCACACAGTGAAGAAGTGCCTCCTGGTGCTCAGAGGGAATCGCCTGTGTCCCAGTTTGTGCCCATTGCCTGTTTGCTTTTGTTGTTTGCTCTGGGTTTTCTCCCAGGACCTGAGCCACAACCCCTCAAAATACCAATGCAAGGGCGAAGGAGAAAAAGACCGACTTATTGTGGTTTGGAAGGAACTACTCTAGCTTAAGGACTACGTAAGAGAAGTTGTAGACAAAACAGCAACAACAGTAAGACCCCTTTTCCAAGACTTTTTTCCAAGTGTGTGCTCTGGGCAGGGCAGCCAGATAGGATCTGCGGCACCATAAATCAATTCACTGCAAAGCAAGAAGAGAAATGGATTGTGAAACAGACTGTAAAATAAACATCTAATGTAAACATCAAAAATGTGGTGGTTTGTTTTTTCTGTCTGGGAGCCCAAGTCCAGTCCAAGTTACTGGCTGGCTGTGCTGCTTCTTTCTCCAGCCCTGGGTTTTCTGATAAGAAATTGCTCACCCAAAGTCGCCTCTCCTGCTCCATCATGCCTTCTCCATCCCAGCCCTGTCCTTTTGGTCGCTGGGGCTTTCCCACTCACAGTGTCTTCTGATCCAGCCCATCCTGCCTGCCAGGAGGGCTAACACATGTCCTTAGCAAGACAAGGTGGCCGTCTCTGAAGCAACCCTCACCTGCTGTGGAAATAGCTGCCTTTTCACCTGTACTTCTGCTTCTGACCCTTCACCATGAAGAAGAAACCTACAGGGCAGGGGATCTTCTCCACACTTTTGAGTCTCACCAGAAACAGGAGTAGATGACTTCTGTTTGTGGCAAGACGTGTATGGAGAATGAATCAGGACAACGTGCAGCTTCTCTGGGGGCAAAGGGAGACACTAGAAAGCAGGAGGAAACCAAACACCCCCAGGCTGCTCAGCAGGCAGCTGGGTCACGTCAATACCTCTCTGGGGTCCAGGGCAAACCCTGGCTCATGTGTCAACACACTGGGACAACATTGCTCAATGCCTTCTATGCTCAGCCCAGGGGAAGAGATAACAATTTGCTACTGTACATAGAGACCTCTGCCTCAGGTAGGAAAGGGCAGAAGCCTCTTCACTTTTTTTTTTTTTTTTTTGGTTTAGTTTGTTTCTAAAGCTTTTTAACTCTTTGAGGGAAGTCATAGAGTGTAAGGTTAGAAGGGACCTCAGGATTCAGCGTATCTCCAGTTCTGAGGCAAGACCAAGGAAAATCCAGGCAAATGTTTGTCTCCCAAAAACAGTCTTAATGAAGAAGAGTCCACACCTCTAGGAAAGGTGTTAACTACCCACCTAGCTAGGAGAACATAAGCTGCATTTGCTGTAAATGAAACACAGTTATATGTCCTCTCCTTAGTGAGCAGGAAGGGTTTTTTTCAGTCATCTACTAAATAAAGGAAGCTTGTGTCCCCTCTCAACCTGTTCTAACATACGACTGGCCTTTTCTCATAGGTACCCATCTTCTCTGTCTCCACTCGTTATTTCTCTTCAGAGTGGCTCCAGTACCCAGGGCTGCTACAACACCGCAGCAGTAGCTTGGGCAATTTCTAGCTCATTAGTGCCCACAACACCTTTTTTTCAGTGTGGCTGTTAGTGCCCCACTTGGTATACATGTAGCTGATTTCCCCTTCCTTAGCATAGTGCTGTACACTTTTGTCTACAACATTTCATCTTGTTGATTTTTCTCTCCCCATTCCTCGAGCTCACTTTGAGCTTGCTGAGGCAAGGGTTCTGGAAATGCCTTGCAGCGTGGTGTCTCCTGCAGTCTTTGCAAGTGTATATCCTGTCCCAACAGCCCAAGACACCACTAAAAATTGCTGAAGAGAAGTGGGACAGGGCCAGAGGTTCTCTGAAATGCCTGTGATCCAAGGAGGGAGATACTCATCACTCCTCTGTGAGACCATGTTTGTGTGATGAGTGTACACCCACCCAGGGGAATGCTTCTCCGAAAATGTAGAACGAAGCCTTCTCCCAGGGTTTATGTGGGGACATCTGGCAGCACCCCTGTTCTGCATGTAGGCCCTGCTTAGGGTGTGCAGCACGTGTCCTGAAGCTGCCAGGCCAGTGACACACCAGCAGACAGAGGCTGTGGCCAGCTTTTGGGTTTCCAGGCCCCCATGGCCATGGGAATCCAGCTGGGTGGAGCAGGCCTCATGGGACACATGTGGCAGGAGATTAGGCCCACGGGAGGAGGATGGCATGGGTGGGAGGGGAGATAACATGCAGTGTCCTGCTTTGGAAATTCATGTGTGAAAGCTGATAGCTGTTGAAGTGTCTCAGTGGAGAACTGTTTTCCACCTCCAAGACATGGCCAAAAACCCTCCCTGTGGGATATGACAGGGAAGTCCCCATAGGAAAGGGATTTACAGCTGATGGCAGTTTCCAAACAGAAGAGCTGTCATCCCTCAGTGCACTGCTGAATAGGGAGGAGGAGATGCTGCTGAAGATACCTGATTTCATTTGGGGGAAGCTATCCACCTTCCCTACTCGGTTCACACTTTCAACTTCAGCCACAGCTTGACCTCATGTCAAGGTCCATACATGAGCACTGTGTGAGGAAGCTGAGCACACGCAGTATGGGCACCAGGAGCTATGCTTCCAGAGAGGCTTTGGTCACCGAATACCGTGCCATGAGCAGAATTCAGGGATCCCCAGGGTTTGTAACGGGGCTGCCATCGGCTGTGGCAGCTGCTGTGCTGAACACAGACGCCTGCAGTGGGGTGTGGGCAGCCGTACACTTTGTGTGTGCAACATGGCCCCGGCCTTGGGTCCACAAACTTTGGGAGTAAAGTGCTTAAAGGCCGACAGGGCATTTGAGCAGTTTGGTGTAACGAGGGTTTCAGATGAGAGGGGTCAGAAGAACGAAATTTTACTTTACCGATTTCTGAATGAATCTTCTTTGTTCGGACCCTTCACCTTTACTACCCTTGAACAGCTCCATCCTTGGCACATAAGTGATGTGCGAGACAAGGCTAGACCAAAAAGAAGTGTGCGTGTGTGTACAGCTATGTTAGACAAGTCACCTTTAGCTGGTCTTTCCTCAACCATGAGGTCACCCAGTCTGCCTGTATGATAAATCTGACCTTCAGGTTTGTCTTGAAATGCTGAACACGCCTCTACGGAGGACTGTCAATTACAGTGGAAATGGAACAGATAAGATTTTTGTTCACTTACAGATGAAGTGATCAGCATGAAACATTCAGTCTCTTGACCTTCAAGAGAAGTTAGCAGATTTTTGACTGGCTCAAATAAAGAGAACCAGAGGTTGCCAACTTTATTTAAGGGATTACAGACCAGGGTCACAAATGCCAGCACTGCCAGAGGGCCGGCGGCATGGTGTTATTCTGGGCTGCATCTAGGCTGCACAAAGGTACTTTACAACATCCATTTCTGACAGAAAGGCCCAGCAGAGCATGAACAAAGAGAGACACTTTTAAAAGGCGAGAGGCATTCATTTTTCCCATTCCTTTGGCTGTAGAGGCTCGCTCTGAAGCAGTGTGCTCTTGTCGGTCTGAGCAGCCACACCTGGTAAGAGGGCCACAAACCGTTTTCACTCATGCTCAGCTCCACATCTCCTGACCTTAGCAGACCTTTGAATACAGCCAACAGTTTATATTGGCTGCAGATTTGCTATTCTGTGCAAAATAACACTTACAGTTTAGCATATATTTAAAAAAGGTGGCTGGTGTATCTGGACCAGCAAACTCTGTCTTTAGACTCAGACATAGTTTGTAGCAGCAAAAAAAGACCGCTTCTTGCCAGCATAGCTGGAATGAAGTGAGTTGTACTGGCAAACAGCTCCTGCCAGCCAACTGTGTCTATGCTGGGATTCTTGCTTGTATAAAAACATCATTAAAATAATCATACCCATTACTGACATTACTGTGCCCACAAACATTTTAATATCTGGCCTTAGAAAACCAGAGAATGTAAAAAAGTCAGAGGAAAAAAATCTATTCAAAGAAAGACTTCTGGAGATCAGAGGTTAGGAAGACCACTTCTGACAGCAGTGGGAAACATGGGTGACTTCACACGTGGATCGAAGAATGCTTGAAGGGCACAAAGGAGTGTTTCAGGTGCCCCCACAGCAACATATGACTTAAAGGATTGCATTTTATTGGGCCTTTTCCATGCATTGCTTTATTTGAGATTCCTGTCTTCCTCACATCTCTTGCAATTTTCTCTGCATGTACAAAAAAGTCCACTATTAAGCATATTCCATGACGCAGGCCAGGTGGGACTCACGCATTTGTGAAGGAGAACCAAACTGTGAGAGACTCTTGCTAACAGCAACATCGTGTCATCTCCCCTGAGGCCCTTTCTCAGAAAGGGAACAAAGCTTTAGCAAGGTAAGGTGAAGAAACTTCAGAAAAGCAAAGATATTCAGGCAGGAGCTTTCAGAGTTTGGAAACACAGCAGCAAAATCTCAGCCAGGTCCCCCAGGGCCCAGCAATTCAGGGCACTTTCTGTAGATGAATTATCACCTTTGTGTCCTCTAGTGAAAAACAGAGTGAAATGAAACAGGGTGAAATTACCTTAAAATGCTAGCTGCAGATGAGCTGGAGAAAAGGGAGGGAGGCTTTGTGTCTACCTGTATTAGCTGCTCTACGGCAACTTCCCCAAAACTGCTGCAGTAAGCCAATTTGCACTGACCCTTTGGTGAAGACAAGGCAATCCTGCCTTACCCTGACTGCAGAGCAACCACAACTCAGTTACAAAGTGAGGACACGCGTATATCCACACCTGACCTTCCCCCATCCTACCTCGTTTTAGCTAGAGTCCCAGATGCAGAAACTTCAGAGTAGACACGTGAAGGTAGCTGCCTTCCTCAGGAGGAGGCTGGGATACCTCCTAGCTCTGAAGGATGCTGTAATTTTAAAACCACTCAGGCACAGTAGAGTTTTGACTTAAATTGTGGCTTTTCCATAGGAGTCTACCAGGCTGAGTGACAGTGCATAGCAGAAACTTCTGTATAAATGAGACAGCATTGCTATAAATTTTTCTTAATGGATGCACACTGAGGCTGATAACCCAGTTTGATATTGCAAGTATGACTCTCAAGAGTAGTGCAAATGACAATGGGCTTCATTTAATGAATAAAAGGATTACTTTTTTTAAAAAAATAGCATTTTATGTCTTACGAATTGCTTCTAAGTACTGACTTTTCTCCAGGACATTCATCCATAAACTAGTTATGGTGTACAAGCCTGGATAGCCTTAAAATAGAGGAGCCTATAGAGATTTAAAATAAAGTGCTGGTAAAATATGCTCCTTTTTTGACTGAAAAAACAAATGCAACATGAGAGGCTGCATAGATATAACACCTCTTGTTCATAGTGGAGGCTTGGAAAGGCTGGACCTTGGTCTGCTGGGTGGGAGGGTGCCAAGAGCAGCAGCCTCTGCTGCTCCCCAGGAAGGACCTCTGAAGTGGCCTGGCTGGTCAGGGCCCCCAGAGCTGGTCCTACAGTGGCAGCCCTGGGTTCAGGCTCCCTTTCTCCCTCTCCCACCACCAGTAGTGCTGCCTGGTGTGTTGGGCTGACTCATGCCACAGGACAGCATGGTCAGACACAAACAAGGGGATGCCCAAGTTGCACGCCCATGGTAGATAGCCTCAGGTTTTGCTAGAGCCTCCAGCCCATGAAGACCACACAGCCTTGTCCTATGGAGGCCAAGGTCCCCCATATAGGAAGTGCTGCTTTAAAATAACTTTCCCCTCTGGGGGTGGAAGCATAAAAAGTTGTTCTTTAGTTTGTTGTCCATTAGGAACTACACGAAGCTGTAAGGAAACATGGCAACGAAGGGGCTCTGGGGGCCCTGCTCCTCCCATGCAGATCTGCATCTGACCTACGCACCAAAGGAGGCCAAGTCCTTGAAGAAGCTTGTCCTGCAGCCGTGGGCTCCCTGTGTCCCCATCCTGCTGAGTGGAGGGGTGGTTTGTTTGAGAGCTCCCATCCCTCATCTGCATGCTCAGCCCTTCGTGGGAAAGGCAGAACTTGGGAATGAATTTCTTTGCACTTTGAGCACAACCAAAATTTTAAGGTGTCCCCTAGAAAAGAGGGAGAGTTCAAGGGAGAAGCACCTGATCTGGCTCATTTTCATTTTGGAAGCTGAAAAGACTTTTGTGAGATGACTTCTGTTTTTATTATTTTTCCCCCCATTTCATTAGGTGTCATTCACAGGATATAGATATCGTTAAACCTGCACATCATTTAGGCCAATTGCTACTTCTGAATTGAGACATTTTATCTTGTTTTCCAGATTAAATCTTTTCCTTGGTATGTCATCAAAGCATCAAATAATACAAACAGGAGACGCTTTGTTCTATAAGGTAAATGTTGTGGCACATGCAAAACTACGGGTGTCATTAGTATGAAAAGAAAATCCAAGTGCAAAAAGAAAAAAAAAATCCAGAACAAAGTTTCAGAATTTTATCAGACAACTGCAAAGTTTTCTAAAGATTTAATAACAGTAAGAGAAACGCACTTAACTCTTTTTTTCTTCTAATGGAATTTTCTGTTTCATTTTTACATGATAATAGCATTTTCATCAAAAAAAAAGAAAAAAAAAAGAAAAAAAAGAAAGAAGAAAAAAGAAAAAAAAATGCCACAGGCAGAGCGAGTGGGAAAAAAGCTATGTGAGCTGGGTAGGGCAAACAGAGAAGTGATGAGGCACCGCAGAAGTCGCCAGTGGTGGGATGACTGTGTGTGCCAGGTGGAGATATCTGCATATCTGCTTCATCTGGCTTGGCTCCGCTTGGCCCAAGAAGTCCTCCTTTTGAAAAGCGAGGTATCAGTCACCACTACTGCATCAGAAGAAAAGAGGCAGACTCCCAGATTTGCTTATCTCAAGCTTCTTGAAAGCACCCCTAACTTCCTTGGCAGCAGTAGCCAAACAATAGCTGTAAAACATTGTTTTCCCTGGTCTGGTCTAACTAGCGACTCAGCACATGTGGTGGGGAGCTCCCAGAATAGCTCAGGGTTGCCTCACCAGTCTCGGCAGCAGCTCGAAAGGCCTTTTGTCTTCTGGGACTTGGAGAACTCTAAGATGTTTGGGCTTATTTTGAAAGTATTCTGAAAGATAAAGATGATATATTTCCAGGCCGGGTGAACCGCAGGTCGCCGTGAAGACATTGCACAACACAACCAAGTAGGCTTAGCGCAGAACTTTTATGGGATTCGATTGGCTCAAAGTTGCTGCTGCCCCGACCTGAATTTGGGTTGAAGCTGAGGCCCCTCCACGTTGGCACCTCACCGGGCTGAGGGCTCTCATTGATTGTCCCAAATGCCCGGGGAGCAATGCCAAGGAGGAGGAGGATCAGAGTTGGAGGAGCCCCTGGAAAACTCAGCAAAATAGATCTATTTTCTGGGAGATAATACACAATTCATCCCAGTAAACGGCTATTTTCTGACCATATCTTATAATACTTCAAGCTATCCTTATCCAGGCTGCTTTTGTGCTGCAGCACTTCGCAGCAAGCTCCCTGCGAGCCTTGCATGGACAAGGCAGCCGTCGCACCCCCAGCACCATCGTAACCCCTCCCTGCTGCATGAAAAGGCTCCTCTTTTCTTGGAACCATCGTTTGCTTTTGAAAAGCGACTCCAGAAAACATACATCTGCGGCTTCCCGTCAGGGCGGGAGAGCAACTTCTGCCGACGCGTCTCATGTTTCTCAGCATGCTCTCCTGTGCCTCGGCCAGAGCCGTCGATACAACTTTCTGCTGAGTCAGGCTGCTGGTTTTCTTATCCCAAATCCCAAATGGGTGGTTTCAAGTACTCCAGACATTTTTCAAACACAGTTTGAAAGCCAGCCAAGCCCAGGGAGATGCAACTCTTCTGGCTGGTTTGCAGTCGGGCTGGTTTTCTCCCAGGAAGCTCGAGCTGGGCTGCAGCAGCGGGGTGCAACATTGGAAGGATTTTCTCCATCAGTCGAGTGAGCAGGGTCTGGCATCACCACCCTCACCTGGTACCCTCGCTGCTCTGCTGCCCTTCAGCCCTTCGCAGAGGGACACCGAGCCTGCTTGCCCACCCAACGCCCTGGGGAAACGGTCCCCTTGTGCAGCACCTGGGATGGGTGGTTTTGTTAACTCTGTGTTGCATGCTGCTTACAGCCAAAGGGACATGAAGTTATGGGCAACCCTCCTGGAGATGCCTCTGCAGAGCCACAGGACCTTGTGCAGCCCTGTGCCTGGTGGCCCCTGCCACCGCCGGCGTCCCTTCCCAGCCCCTTCTCCAGGTTCCAGATGCCCAGGACAACAAAACAGAGCGAAGGCGATTGTGCAATGTAGAGATCCATTATGCTTTATTTACATGCGTCACCATCTCTTTTACAAACTAGATTACAATTTAAAATGGAATACACAAGGCAATATCTACTAACACCAAGTGGAGTAAGCACTGCGTCTCTACTTCGTCTGGAACGGGGCAGGATTTGCTCCAAAACAAACTTCCTTCCGATCTCTGTGTAGTAAGGTAGTATATTCATCCAGGGCAGCATCTTTTTTTTTTTTTTTTTTTAACTTTTTAATTATTATTATTTTATAAAATCCTCAGTAAGACTGCAACATGAGAGTGTCTGCTTTCAAATGAAAGTACAAGATAGCCCAAATGAAAAGTATAAACTGTTCAGCTCTTCGGTATGTAAAGACGGCCATGCGTGCTAAGGCTGTGGATTTCATATTCTTCCAATTTACATGGCTTGAAACAAAAACAGATAAAACAGTTTTACAGATACTGTATACATATTTTTTCCAATCATGCAACTTTTTTTAAAAAAAGTTAAACATGTGAAGCCAAATGTACAATCCATTTTTCCAACCCATAGTAACGAAATGTATCTGGTCCCCCTTCGCATCTGTTGGCAATTCCTAATGTATATCGTGTACTAAAAACAATTACAGGACACTGATTGCCAAGCAATGACATCATTCGAGAGAAATACATGACCTAAAAGGTTAACTTTTTGAAGCAGTGGCACAAAGATTTCTGGAGTTAAGCTGTGGCCAACTATCCAATTGTTCTCATGAGAAAAAAAATTACAAAATTATTAAATAAACCCCCAAAACTGTGACTAGGAAACTGCATTAAATGCCACCTTAGACCTTCTGTTTAGACAGAGTGTTTAAATGACTCCTGTGTAATCTTCTGGGCCGTTATCTGTTTTATGTGGTTTCAGAAGGAAAACTATGCGGAAGAATGTTCAAAAACTCAAAGGCCAAAGTTTTCAAAAGGTATTTTCTCCAAATTAGCAATTTTAATCCGTATTTTGACACCTAGACAAGTGACCCTTTGAATTCATTAAGATGCATTTATTTGCTCGGCACCTCTGGAGACGAAGGCGAATTTTAGGCACCTCAGCATGCGGACGGGGTGGCCCTTGGGGCAGCAGGCACCTCTGCTCAGTCTGAGGAGCGACAGCCCCGTGACACCACGTCCAAGCCCCAGACTTTGTGATGCCTGACATGAGGCACTTCAGTTTGAAAATTTTGGCCACAAAAACGAGCAGCAAAAACCAAACCAAGCTGAAGAGGTTGTCCAAGACCGTCCCTCTTCAGGGGGTGCTGGGACAGTCTCCAAGGTAGGGGCGCGATGTGTCCTGGACATGCCAATGGAAATGCTCCCCTTGACACTGCTGGGAGGTAGACTCAGCCTTCCAGCTGCTGATGCTTTTAATTTTTTAAGAAAATTTCTCTGCCATTGACTGGCTGTCTCTGA
Organism: Cygnus olor; assembly: GCF_009769625.2. Classification (NCBI taxonomy): domain Eukaryota; kingdom Metazoa; phylum Chordata; class Aves; order Anseriformes; family Anatidae; genus Cygnus; species Cygnus olor. The sequence goes on along the minus strand of NC_049171.1, from coordinate 48,501,988 downwards.
ATCAATCATTTTTCCTCCGTTTATGAACAGAGTGACCACTTTTTTCTCTCTCATTTATGCCAGTGTGAGCTCGCTCCACTGAACTCAACGCAGTGCGGCGGCCTTGGCAGAGCGGAAATTGGCCTGGGTTGTTTCAGACTAAGGGGCTTCCCTTGCATTTGACCAGAACTGCAGCCGTACCAAGAAACAGAATTGAATGATGGGTTTTTGTCACGTCGGCTGTGCCACCATGTCATTACTGGTGCTGCCAGCGACCTGGTGGTGGCCTTTGGGCAGACACCTGGGTCTCACCGGGGACATCACCTGTGCAGGGGCCACATGCTGTCTCAGGGAGCTGCCGAGGGAGCTCTGCCTGTGGCCGAATCCATGGGGCATGGGGACAAGCCCAGCCCAGGGCTGCAGCCACGGGGCAGCCTTGGGAAGGACCACCGGAGGACAGGCCTTCAGGGTGCACTCACATTTTGGGGTGTACCAGGAAGCTGACGGCTAACGCTGCAGGCTCAGAGCAGAAGCTGAAGGAGAAGCTCTCGACTGACTGATAAGAGGTGCCTGCAGCTGGACTCTGATAAGCGAAGTGACCCCAGGCCTGGTGACCGCTGTGCCGTGCCAGCACCCGGGCAGCTGGTACCTACCCACCTCCTCAAATGAGGAGATGGGCAGTGAGCATCAGCTACCTCCCGTGAATTTAATCACCTCGTCCCCATGCTGACAAACAGACCACCTTAGTGTGAAAAGAAAAGAGAAGTTTCCTTTTTAAAAAAAAAAATGAGAATGGTAAACCCTTGGCTGCTTGGGAGAGTTGATATGCTACGGGGCGACGATAACCACAACTGCACAGAGTTTACACAGTCATAACCGCGGGATGAAACCAAGAGGGGCGCCTGTACGAGAACAGCGTGAGCGTGAGGGGGGCTACGATACGGAACAAAACTTCCACCACACAGGGAGCTGTTATTTCACCAACGTCACCTCAGGGACCTGGGAAGTGAGGAGCGAGGGAGGGCCCACGAGCGCTGGCGTGGGTGTGCATGACTGTGCGTGTGCGTGTGCGGTGGCAGTGGCGCGAGGGAGTCACTCCACATTGCATGGTACACGGACCGGTGGCAGCTCATGCACTGAAACTTTGGGTTAAAATGCTAGTTGGTTTTCCTAACATCCATGCATAATGATCCATTTCTGTACATAATAAAATATATTTATATATTTATATGCATAATGCCTTTATGCAAAGAAAAAAAAAACAAAACGTCATATATCGCTTTGGAGAATTATGTATACACTGTCCTATTCAGAACGTCTTCATACCAAGTTCTTATGTACCATTGGTGTTTTCCCCTCTTTTTTTGTATCCCTCCCCCCGAGATACTAATAAAAAGTAATCAAACTTTCCAGATTATAGAGAGGATCTATACAGCACCATACCTTTTATTCATTATTATTAATTATTATTCATTTTACAAAAGAAAATCTTAAGAAGCAAAATATATAAAACTGCCTTGTCTTTCAGTGTCATTTATCCTGTTACAATCTATGCTCGTATGAAAAGCCATTTGTACGATATTGTCACCTTGCCATTCCCTCTCCTGCTTCTTCTTCCACAATGGGTTAGACACGACAAGAAGGAAAAAAATCATCACGGACATGTCCAAAAAAAAAAAGAAAAAAAAAAGGATCACTGATGCAATAACACACACTGCAATGACCTGTGCATGAACGCCCGGCGTCGCCGCTGTGAGTGACTTGCTGATGCCCGTTCGCTCCCCTTTCCTGCGAAGCAGCATGTTTCCTTTAATTTTCGCTTCTGCAGACTGATCCCTACAGGTGGTTACACTCAACGCGTCTGGCAGCGAAGGGCAGCTCAGCCTAAAACTTAACTAACGTATAGCAGGCAGGGAGCCTGCTCTGGTGGGCAGCGAGCGGGGTCCTGCGGTCAAGGAGGTGAGGGCAGCGGCACCCGCGGTCAGTCCGTCCTGTCCTCGCCAGCACCAGCCGGGAGGTTTCCCTCGCCGGTTTTCCCTCGCTTCGCAATCAGCCCTGGCTTGATGCTTACGGAACACAGGGGCGTACCATGAAGTTTAAGGAAAAAATAAGAAAGAAAAGAAACAAACCAACCCAACGGGCAAACAGACCACACGAAATCACATCCCTCTGGAATTCGGTCGGTCGGTTGGTGTAATGGATGCTGTATATTCAGAAAGCCCTGGCATCTGAGCCGTGGTGGTGGGTTATGATCGTTTCCTCGAGCATAAGCAGTGTTTCAGATTCCCCAGGGAGTGAAAGCAAAAATGGTCAAAAAATCTAAGGAAATCAAACTGGAGGTTGGGGGGGAGGAGGGCGGGCAGACAGGAAAAACCTCCAAAAAGAAAAGCCAACTTAAAACATCCCATAAACCATTAATATATTGAAACACCACATACTCATTGACAAGTAACTACTGTAAAGGCTACACAGTGTGTTCTCAACAGGATGGTGCTGAACATTGTCTCCACAGCAGGTGCTTGGCCATCCCAGAAAAGGAAGATTTTGCATACTTCAGAATGAGTTCAATTCCAAAAAAAGGAAGAGAGAAAAAAAAAAAGAGGATCTTCACTCAGGTATGGGGCCTATTAACAGTCTGCTTCGTTAGGAAAATAATGCAGGGTTCACAAAGGTCGTAAGCTGTAAACAGTATCACTGTCCACTTGCTGACAGCAGATTTGGCAAAGGGTTCTCTCTCTACATCTCGTGTCAGTTTGAGGGCCTGGAGAGGAAGAAAAAGAAAAGAGTGAGGTTGCTACACGTAGGAAAAAACAACCCACAAAACAACAACAAAAAGCCACCTGAGTAAACCTCCAAACCCAATGACAGTTTGCACTGATAAGCAATTTTGCTTTGTTTGCATCCAGAAGCTTCGACATACAGCAAAGGATGAGTTAAACTGTTACCCCTCATGAAAATGCTTCTCTCTTGCCATGGTTTGAGTCCTTCTTTACAGGCTTAGCTGCTCCCGAGAATGAAGGAAAAGACCCTTCCTCGAAATAAAAGCAGTAGCCAAGTGTATTTCACAGGAACCCAGTAGACTGTCTCCTCGTTAAGCATATCTCCAGGTGAAACACAAAAGAATCCTTCAGCTCCTGGAGGAGATGTTTCACAATCACTCTGCCTCATCACCACCAAGAGGCTGGGCACACCTTCTGTCAGCGTTTGACACCGGGCACCAGCCCCGAACGGCAGCCACAGGAGGCTGTTCGAAGGAGGCAGCACGGAACCACAGGTTTGTTAAGCCCTCCCTTCTCCTCCACAGCACAGCACGCCATGACAGGCGGGCATGACTGGGCTTTAAAAACGTGGTTAGGGCAGGGTTAGGGTAGGTAAATCACTGAAAACACGGGAACATTTCAACATGCACAGGGGGGCAGGTTTCAAAGGTAAGCAGTGGCTTAAGGATACACTACCAAGCAGGGTTTTGAAAAGTGTGTACGTTTAAACATTCCCATGAAACCCTTCCACATCTTCAGAAGTCCTACTTGGTAGCCACCCCCAGTGCTTGGCACATAACTCCTCTTTAAGGTCTGGCTCAAGTGGCTTCTGAAACTGAGGCCTAGTCCCCACCACCACCCAAAGCCTTTTGAGGGCCTTCCCTGCCATACATTATCAGTGGTTTTTTATACAGTGCAAGAACAAGGGGACACTTGCTGAAGCAATCCAAGTCGATTACAGGAATGTTTTTACTCTCTAAAATGCCTGGTATCAGCCACCTTCAGGAACACGTAGGGGCACCGCTGGCCTGATCTGGCAGAGCAGCTCCTGCAAGGGAAATCACCCGACGGGGTATCGTCAGATGACTCCATTACTGCTCAGACTATCCCGATGATCCTCCTTTCTAAGGTGGCAGGCGCTGATCCTACGATAACATTTTATTAAAATGACCTATTCTGATAATGCTAAATGATTGATGGGAATTTAATCATTTTGTCTGATGGTTATTAGAGCAACAGGGCGACAGCTGCTCCCTGTGCCATCAGGGGAGAACTTCATTCAGAGTGGCTTAGGGAGCAGACAGATTGTGCCTTTCACCCAAACAAAATTTGGCTTTAGCCTTAATTACGTGCAGGGTTTTGGGGTAGACTGTTTTACAAATAAAGGGATTTCCGACTGGATCAACATATTGATTTCTTCGTTTCCAAAGAGTAAATTAATGCTAGCCCTTTGCTAATGTGACTGTCTGGCAACGGCTCCGTTTGGTAAGCGTGTCCCCGTGGCCACAACAAGGTCACCACACGTTCCCCAGACAGGCCCGGTAACTCCCAGTATAACCAGTGGCCTGTCTGCAGAACAACCGAGCGCATCCCTTTGCAGGGAGGCTGGAAGCTGGTGGCTTCTCAAGGCCCAGGCTCCTCAGGAGGGAGGGCTTCAGCCTGGCCAGCCGGGCATGTCTCAGTCAGCACCCACGGGCTTAACCCGAGTGTGTGAGGAGTCCTGCTGGCTCCAAATGGAGCCATTAATTAAAAGGAAATAAGGACAGAAACTCCTGAGTAAGTACCAGAGCAGTGTTTAACATTTAAATTAAAAACTTATGTAAAATACAGTGCTACGGAACGAGGTGACAAAGGAAAAAAAATGGGGGACAGGTGATCACAAGCAGGATTTGTGTAAGTGGCACTGCCTGGTGTTTCTTCCTGGGAGCACTGGTCCTCCAGACAGTGCAAACCTTCATGAGACTGGGGCTTACCCAAGACAAACGCACGGAGGAGGTGAAAGCTGCTCATAGCAGAACCGAAACACGCTCGATTTTCACAGTTCTGTTTACGCAGACTTTGCAGACGGATTAAAAAATGGAAAGAAGTAGATCAAAGCCTTAACCCACATGCCTTTGAATTACCCCGCTGCAGTCCGTAACAGACCCACACACTCTCACTTTCTGTCTGACCACAAAAAGCCTCCGTCAACCCTGAGTTAGGTGCCTGCTAGCTCGCAGCACTGAAAACCATGCCAAGCAGGGAAGCAAACACTCCGGCTACATCTTCGTGTAGCAGTGGTTCTCCACCACAACTGGCTCCAGGACCTCCAGCTGCCTCCTGAGCCACCACCAGGTTTTCTCCTGTTCCCCGCGCCATTTGGGAAAGCTGCGCGTCTGCAGGGGAATCTCCTCGGGTGAGGCAGGACCATGCTGTCCTCTGCGGGCAGCAAGCAGCTCCCCAGGTAAGGTGCTGCAGTCCCCACTTCGTTCTGTTTTCTGGCCTTTACTACTGGGGGCCTCTTTTTGGGGAAAAAAGTAACAGAGGCACATGCATGGGAGTGACTGCAAAAGTACATGGAATAGAGGCAATGGGTAGGTACAAGAAAAAGGAAATCTACCAGGGCTGGTGGGTTAGATATCAGTGCTCGAAAGCAGTGCCATGGCAGCAGCTGGGAGGTTGCCATGGCTAACTTACTGCAGCAAACCCATTCCCCTGGCTCTTACCTGCAGCACAGCCTCGTTCCCCGAGGCTGGGGGAAATTCCCAGACAGAGGAAGGGCATCCTTTGCCTACACTTCCTAAGCCACTCTCTGGAAAATTCACTTCTCCCTTAAAAAGCTCCTCAGCTCCTCTGCCAAACCTGAAGCCCATTTTCAATCATCAGAGAATGGAAAGGAATTTCAGACTTTCTCCTGAAGTGTTTTACACTTTCTTTGCTCAGTCTCTTCTTAGACTTTCTAAGAAAATGAAAATTTTCTTCTGAAGTGTAGTCACCACAACTGAGATGACACCTGAGCTCTGCGACACGCAGGCACGCACTGAAAGCAGAGGCAATTCCACCCTGGTGTTTTGACCCCTTGGGCACAGAAGGCTTGGACAAGACACATCTGCTGGACATCAGAAGAAGCCATAGTACTATATCAAACTATAACTTATGCAACCACACATGCATGTGGTTGGTGAAAATGACAACTTAGAAACAGAAAAAGCATTAAATTAGGGGTAGTTCGGGATGAACTCTTGCTTCATCACTTCCCACAGACATTTGAACCTTAGATTCTAAACCTGTTTATCCTATTTGGTGGAAAAGAAAAGCAAAGACTTCTGTATTCCTTCTGTCCTTTCCTACGCCCTCCCATCCTCTACCTTGCTACTGACCTCCTATAAATGCTACTCTTGCCTTAATGCATGGCTTAATGCTGTGATATCCCTCCCCGCAATAACATTTCCTCACCTCTGTCTCACACCCCATTGCATCTCCACCACCTAAGGGTCTCCCAAGCCCCATGCCAGTTTATGCTCTATCAGACAAGCTCTGAAGCCTCATCTGCTCCGTGCTGCTTTCTCCCTTCGGTTCCTACTGCAGCACTGGAAATTTCTTCAGGTTACAAAGGCGACGCACTGATTCTCCCCAAGAACAAGGCACAGGTGATGCACACTAGTGGTATGTTTATCAGTAAGTCAACATCACCAGCACATACAGCGATTTGCAAAAAGAAAGGGGATGTGCTCCTTTCCTTGATCATAGTACTTGACACTGCACCATTGACACACAGCTCTTCTGCAAAGCAGCCTACTGAGGACCTGCTGGTTTTGGCTGGAAACCCTGCTGAGTGGATATTGCATCTTGAAAAATATCACCACCAAAAGGTCTGTAAGACAAGAGTTTTCCCTGGGTACCACTCAGTACGACTCCCCAGAGACGGGAAATCCCAATAATGCCTTTTACAAGTAACAATCCACAGACTGTAAAATGTAAACATTTGGAAGGAAACTCGTGTCCTTTAGTGACAGATGTGTATTTGTTCCAATGCCCCTGGCCCTTGCTTCTTCCATTGCCACCAGCAGTACGGCTTCTCCTCTAAAATGGGGGTAGGCTCAAATGCAGCATGTGCTTAGGTATGCTTACAGCCTTTTCGTTGTTTACGTTAATATTCTGCCATAGGTTTTCACAGTTCAACACCAAAAAATGCAAAGTACTTGCTAGAACTGAACGAGGAAAATAACTGTTGTGGCCTTCTGCAATGACAAAGTTGCAGCATGAGATTTTTCATAGAACCACAGAATGGTTTGGGTTGGAAGGGGTCTACAACACCATCTAGTCCCACCCTCCTTGCCACGGACAGGGACACCTCTCACCAGACCAGGTTGCCCAAAGCCTCGTCCAGCCTGGCCTTGAACACTTCCAGGGATGGGGCACCCACAGCTTCTCTGGGCAAGAGCAGAATAAAATTCAGAAATGCTGATGCCATGGCAGGTAAGTCACTGTGGTCCCATACAGGCCTAGCATATGCTGCACTAGAGTGGCACCGTGCCAAAATGCAACGCTGAGGTCAGGATGCAAAGTCCAAGGGAAAAAAGAGAGCTGGCAGCTTAATGCACTTTCTTACAAGGGCCTGAACTTTCAGGCATGTTGCAACTTCACTTTTTCTCTTTGAACTGTACTCAGAAAAATAGATTTTTTTTCTGGTTCAGACTCAGAGGCAGAGAACAAGGGGAAAAGAATGGAAAGAGGAAGAGAGCAGTTGAGAACTAGGACATATGGGAGCTAAAAATTTGCTGTGCTGGTACTTGCACAGGCACGTAAAGCACGAAAGTGTATCCTTTCCTTCTGTGGCTGCTGTTTCTCTCCAAAACAAGCTGCAAACCATAGCAGACAACCGAATACTTTGGAAGTAAATGTACCTGAAGATGTCAGATCATTCTCCCTGTATTAGCTCTGCAACAAAAGGCTTGCCCAGGACCTCAGCGAGGTGCCACAACTATTGGCATGCATGCTATTCTGATAAACCTTCCTCTACCTCCTTTCTCCTTGCAGAGGCCCATGCTGTTTGTCATATCTGTAACACCACTGCTGCTTGTTCCTGCCCAACAACCAACCTGCAGCATCACAGAAGCTCACAACTTCACCAAAAGCTGGGCATCCCTTTTTGCATCCCTGCATAGAATAAGCCTCTGTGAAGATTTAAACCAGACTGCATGGTGAGGAGATGAGCACAAAATGACGTTAGCCCTATTGATCTCAGCACTTACTCATCTAAATCTACATTTACCTTGCCATGCACTTTATAGTTTGTCTGTAGGACAACAGGGGAAAAACAGAAGAAAGAAGATCTTTTCTCTTCTACTTTTCTGAAGAACACGTATTGAATGTAATCTAATCATTAATACATTGCCATCTCTTTTATGCATGTGAACAGGTTAAAAAAAAAAACGTTGAACTTTCACAACTGTTTATGAAGCTTTTGAAGAACTACTCTGCACAGAATCATAGAGAAGTCTAGGCTGGAGGGGACTTCTGAACATCATCTGGACCAATCTTCTTCTGAAGCTTAGGTTAAATTACTCAAAGCCTTGTCAAGGCAAGCTTGGAAAACTTCCAGCAAGAGAAGGTCCACCACTCCTCTGGACAGCTGACTTCACACTCAAAGGTGGCCGAGGTCCCTTCTACCCATTTTACAGACAAAAAGGAGACACCTAGAGAAATTGGCCCACCCCTGCTCCACACACTTAAAAGGAAAAACAGATTGGGGTTTTCCTTATGTATTGGGACCTGATACTAAACCACCCAATCCACAGGAAATTCTGCACTTGTTTGCAAGAGGAGCAGGCTCGTACAGACGACACTGCATATGTCACTGTGTTGTTGCCCATACAAAAAGACCATATGTTGTGACACTTGTTTTTACACCTACAGAGATGCCAACGTGCAGCTATGCCGGCTTTACAGCACAAGCACTGCTGACATCCAATTGCTTTTGAGAACCACCACATCTGGCTGGGTTCAATCCCCTGCCCTGGACAACTGAGAAGGGTTTAGATACGAGGCACCATCTCCCTGTCATGTCTCCAGGCTTCTTACAATTTCATGGTAAATTTTATCCCCTACCTTTTCTTCAGGGGCCTGAGGAGGTGTGTGGAAACCATATCAGTTATGGATAACACTGCCACTGATTGAGAGACATCAGCACCTTCTAGGCAGGATGCTGCTGGACAGTTAACTGTACAGAAGAACACCAAAATGCTTGCAAAATGTAACTTCTAAAAGGGGTAGAGTACATCAGCTGAATAACAGGCCCATGGGAGCAGTGGCAAAGAGACCTCTGCTGAGGATGAGAAAAGAATGGGTAACTACTATACCTGTGCAAATACAGAGAAGAATTTTGCTTATGCCTTTGAATTTGGAGAACAAATGTTGCTTTCCAAACTGGAGAGTAAAGGGTACCTACCTGACTGGAAACATTGTGAATTATGCATTTTACAGTGCCATGGAAACCTGCTATGTACTCTTTTTCTGAATGTCCTCATAGACTGTCTCTTTTTCTCTACCAAGCGCAGGCCAATAATGCTCACATGGATCACTGAAAAGGATTTCCACCAAGCTGATGTAAGGCAGAACCTCCTCTACCATGACTTAGAAGTGTTGGAAGGAGGCAAGAGAGGCAAGGCCCTTCCTCTAAACCAGATCTTCCCTACACTTGTATGAAATACGTTACCTGTGGAAGCTGAGAGAAGCAGTTTGCAAAACGAGGCAGCGCAAGGAAGAACAACGGGCAAGGCACTCAGCTCAGATGAAAAAGTGTATGAACACATGATATTTTCCACGGCACCCTCTGGGAAGTATCCTTTTTTCCCTGGAGCAATTGCAGACAGCCACGGATACACAGCAGCCTCTGTTAGCTGAGCCGTGTCCCCGTCCGCTTACTGCTCAACAGATGTCTGCTCCGCCAGACTCCAGCAACAGTCGCCCTGTGTGGTAATCTGAGTGGAAAAGCTGATTAAACAGCTCCACAAACCTGACTGGAGCTGAGTGGTCCTGCCACCCAACTGCTCGTACCTGATTTAATGGGGCCAGTGTCCCCACGTGCCACGTGGACACTCAATCGGGGGCAACGCTGCTGTGACCATCCTGCTGGAGACTCCCGCTCTCCACCTCCAGCACCAGGAGCCCAGGGGGAGGCTGTGCGAGCATCTGTGTCCCTCACCCTCTTTGTGCAGGCCAGGAGAAAAAGCCCGGTTATTTACTCACAGCACTGCTCAGCTGCATGCACTCCTGCTGCCCACGCCATACCTGTGCCCTTTGGCTGTCATGAACCTAAGACTCAAGCCTCTCCGCCTGTCAGTTCTTCACTGCGGCTGAGCACTGAGTTGCCATGAAAGAAGATCCTGACCTTTCCTCAGCTGCATGATGCTATGTTTCTAAAAAAAAATCTCTTACTATGCACTTCTTCAAGAAAATATGCTTTTTAGGGGGGTATTTAAAAGCCCAGATGAAAAGACAGAAATAAAAAAACAAACCACCTGTAACCATCCCAGCGATCGGGCAAGAGCATGACTTAGGACAAACGCAGATCTGCAGCTCTAAACGATCATATAACGGCTCATTCACATGAAAAAGACATTTGTGAAGACTCATTCTCTAATAAAACCCAAGTGCTGCTGATACAGGGAGGAAAGCACTGGGGAGACCAGTTGATGCGGGCTGTTCTAAAAATACCAGTTTGTGCTGTCATCTGGTGAGAGTATGTCATCCTGTAATCTTGGCATCTGCAGGGACAGCAAGTTTCTGCCTAATTATTGCTGCTGAATCACATGACAAAGCATGAGGCACTAAAATATATATATATATATATCACAAAAACAGAACACCCAAACCACAGGATCAGACCACTATCTTGGCTTCTGCTGCCGACGGCTCACAACACAAGCCTGCGGACAGAACGCTGGTTTTGATGGACCTTTTCCCTCGGTTAATAACCCTAAAACAAAAACTTAGATTTAAACAAATAAATAGCCCAAGCTCTTCCAGAAGGAGCGAGGGGATCCATCACGTTCCTGTGCCGGCTCCTGCTGCCTTCACCCCCGCTGAGGAGAGGCCCCGCGAGCACCCTCCTGACTCACCCGGCCCAGCCTGGGGAGGAGCAGCCGCATCTGCTGCTGCTTCCCGTCGACACGGGGCTGTGACAAGGACTTTCTGGAGCCGAGCTGGGGACAGTGGCCGCCTGCAACACCACAGCAGGGACCGAGGCCCAGCCGTGCCTGGGGCGGCAGCAGCAGAGGCTGCAGCTTCTCCACAAGCATAGGACAGGCCCCTGGGGAGCCTGCTCGGGGCAGGCCCTCCCTGGAGTTAATGGGATCCCTGTTCCCAGAGAAATACCAAGTTTTCCACGCAGATATTTTTGCTCAAAGACTAAAATTGGCGCGCGTGATGTTCAGCTAGTCACAAAACCACTTTTCAAAACTTGGGCTGGCTGAAACAACACTGAAACACGAAAAGCACGCCACCGCCTTAACCACTGACCTGTTAGAAACGGAGCAGAAGAATTTGCTCCTCTTGAATTTCCTTTGGATTTCTTAAAGGTAGCCGCACAGGAAACCTGTCAGCCCTGCCCGTGAGACCTCATTTTGGAAACTGAGAGAGGAGGGAGCGCATCCATGGTGCTGAGGCAGTCAGGGTCCACCAAATCTGCTCTCCACATGTCAGCTTTAACAAGCAGAAAACAAGGTTTGTGGAAAAGAATGACAATCATCTTCCTCGTGGCATGTTGTCCAGTCAGAGTGCTCTGATTCAAAGGGGACAAACTGCATCCAAAGAGAGATCTCTTTACTATTTCAACTTTTAAGACAGTCTTTTAGTCAATGCTGTCATCCTCAGACCTATGGGTTTGTCTTTGGTATGAATTTTACCCAGAAGCAGGCTGAATGTAAATTAACAAATCAGCAAGTAGTCCACAGATACAGACTAATGAAATATAAATAGGCATTTTATTACATTTTTTAGGATTTTGATTTATCAGAGATGTTAACCATCAAATTCTGTGAACTAATTCAGGACACTGCTATTAGAGACTCGTGCACTCTACTGCTACAGCAAGATGACTTGGGACTTCAATGATGCTCGGGTAAAATGAGTGACTTTAACTGCTCTGTGAAGTATTTTACTTCTAATTTTCAAACAAGTCAACGTGGCTTCAGCACAGCTCTGTTACAGCGCCCAGAGGGATCCAGCTAAATGGCACATTAAAACCTCTCCCAGAAGATGCAGCTAGATGAGTTTTGCAGACAGCAAAACCAGCTCAAGAAGTTCCTGCCCTACTTGCACAGAGCCGCCCTCCACCCCTTTCCCAAGCCCTGCCAGCATCGCCGGCTGCGGGGCTCTCTCGAAAGCTGGATTGCTGGAATAACTGAGGCAAAAACAGTTTCTTCAAGGGGTTTTGATGCCAGAGCGGTTGCTGATCACCAGCACCCATATATCCCCCATTTCTGCCCCAAACTGATGGGGAGAGCCCCCATCAGTTTGCTTGGGGCTGCTCTTCGGGCAAATACCAACTCCCTTCGGCTCCTCTGGCTGAGAAGGACCACAGAGCAAAGAGCCAAGAGGTGGGAACACCAGCAGACTGAGGGAAGACCCACTGATTTATAAATAAAAGGTATTCTGGAGAAAGGCTAGGCAATAGCGATGTCTTCACGTATTGATAAATGAGCTGAAAAAACAGCCCGATGATTACATGAGTGGGTGGAGGGCAGATTCAGTACTCTTGGGAAGCAAGTGGAGATAGGGGGAAATCATGACTGTGTGAGTAACGTAAGAAAAAAGCATACTGATCTTCTTCTTTCCTTCTTGTAGGAGGAAAATCCAAACAAACAAATTCGGTTACGAGCATCAATTAGGGCCCACTGAAAGGCCGGGCACAGCAAGCCCCACAGCGCAGAGCCACAGCCACCAAATCTTAACGGTGGCATCTTCTGCACAGGGCTTTTCCCTCCTCTCTGTGAAAAGTGTAGTCAATTTTCTTCCAAAGCAACCTCCCTTCTATACCTACGGTATGTATAAGCTAAAGAACTGTGTATTTGGCTGCTTTCTTTTCTTCCTGAAAACTGACTCCAACTTTTCCCTTATTTTTCATAGAAAACACAGCACTCTGAGGTATGCCAATAGCCCACTGTAACTGCTTCACTTCATGAAATGGATTTAACATGAGCAAGCATCACGCTGTTCTGCTGAAAGTGTTTCCCAGCCTCCAAGCCCACAAAGCTTTGTTATTGGGGTCATGAAAACCACTGAGAGATTTTAATTCAGGGGTCCCTATGCTACAGCAAGGCAGAAAAATAGCTGAGAAAACAACTCAGGCTGATGACACCTGACTTCACTCCTACCAAAACAGGAGGCACTCACTCAGAGGCCAGTTCTTCAGCGGTGATGCTCAACAGAGCAGGACCTGTGGGAGGTGAACCAGCACAGCAGAAATCACCTGCACTCGCACCTGACACTGGAAGCACCCCATAGCAGCCAGTCCAGCTGCCAGAGAGAGAGAAAGAGGCTTCCACAGATGACCAGACATTAATCCACTGAGGAGAGCCATCTCCTTAATAAATCTGTCCTCTGAAACGAGGCTCCCCGTGCACAGATGTGTCAGATCCTCTCCTCCAAAGGCGCAGCCTGGGAAGGATTGCGCAGCTTCCCTCTCCCTGCATGGCACAGGACAGGGCTGAGAGGCAGCTGGGAGCCCTGGTGAGGAGGTGGCTGGTGGTGTGCCTCCCTGGTGCTGCTGGCGGGTCTCCCTGGGCACCTTCTACCTACACACAGTAAGTGACGAGGCTAGAACATCGCCCTTCTGGAAGTGTGTCAAGCACAGCTGTCAATAACATCTCTGTTTTAAGCAGACTGTACTGTTGGATGTTTCACCTCAGGCAAAGAGGGTTTCTAAATCCAAAAAGCTCATGCACCTGGAGGAAGAGACACCTGATCGACAAGCGTGACCTGCTGCAAGTTTTTGCTTCCCAGTTCATGAACCACTTTTCTTTTTTCTCCCCTTTCCTTTCGTATGTTATCAAGCACTGGAGCTGAAAAAAAAAGCAGAATTCAGCTGGCGCCCTGTCCTTGCCACGATGCCATCCCATGCATGGTCAATGGGATGCAGCATCCTCTACAGCCCACCTCTGCAGCCCATCTCCCAACCTCACTCTGCAACACTCTTGCTTTTAGAGAGATGTTGAAAGAATCAGAGGAAATCCTCCGCCTGAAAGTACTGCACAAACCACCTGCTCCACTGGAGCGAGGAAGCTTTGCAGATGACTACACCAAGGAGTCCTGCACAGTCCTTTTCTCCCTTACAGACAGCAGATCAGCACGTATCTTTGGGGGTACTCTAGACAGAGTTCAGGAGGCTCACCACTGCTGTTCACATACTGCAAAGCTTCCCCATGAACATCTAACTGTGAAACAAAGAATGAAAACTCAATTAAAGATGAAAGGGTCACTCATCAGTAAATGATGCACCATAAAGTCAGAAAACACTGTGACTCCTTCTTTCTATCCTTCCCCCAGAAAATAAGAAAGTTGGAAGTCAGCTGCAAACCGAGCGAATGCCTCTTTTAGCCCCAGTGTTGGGATACTCTGCACGCTGTTCTGAAGTTAACACAATGCTTTCAATAATTTATAGCTAACCTTTTATCCTACTGTATTTTGAAATCTACTCCCTTATACTAATAAATAAACAAAGGAGAAAGGGCACTTTGTGTGGAACCTACTCTATGAGTCAGGGAATATGTACGTGGAAGCAGGCAGAGAGGTATGGGCAGGAACCTGCAGAATCACAAAGGATGACAGAAACAACATTTACAGGCTCTGGTGTCCCCAGATGTGGAAAAGAAACACTGAGAAAAACCACAGCAATCTAGAAAAAAATAATCTGAGGCAAACATTTCAAAAGCACTGGTGTCAAAACCCAAACCTAGAGATACTCTCTTGGTGGAGTCCAAAAGGAAACGATATCTACACAGGTCCTGAGGAGTGACCAACAATTTTTGCGTATTTAGAGTACTTAGAACAGGATGTTCCTGGGACCAGGATCCTACCTTTTATTTCAAAATATAATTGCTTGATTTGCTACTTTTCTTTTGCTGAGAATTACATTAAAAAAATAAAAACAAGCAATTGCACTAGAGTAGCTGTACCACAGCAGCAGTATAACTATAATTCAGTCCAAATCTATGCCGCGCACCCAATCCTGAGTGCAAGCACTGATCTTTCAAGGGCACTCTTCCTCCTCCCCTGCAGCAGTATTGCTGCACTGACTGCAAAGCCCCTTGCCCCATCCCCATGTAACACAGCTTGGCTACGTGCAGCATCAGCTGCAGAGATGAATCCACCTGTTGCGACTTCAAAGAAGACAAGCTGGAGCTCTCTGATTCCTGGAACCCACAAATATTCCACCTCGGTTTGCCTGATTTGTCATTAACATTTCTTATGCCTAAATTAAGAAGGACACATAGCATCAGATGCGTGCTGACACTGTTGCAGCTGAGCAGCTTTTATAGCTTAGCCTCATTTCCCTCCACACCTCCAAATTTTTCTTGGTTGTAGCTGTTGCATACCAAAACACAGCAAGCCATCACAAGCCAAATTAGTACTATTAGTGTGTGCTGACAATTAAGTGTTTGGTGCAGACTCCAATAAAACTAAGGAACCAAGCATTTTAGCACATCCACAGGGCACTGACCTGTTTGCCCATTTTTCCCTGTTCTGAAAGATCCTTCAGCCTGGTACCCAACTCTGTGATGAAGCCTGTTTAGCACCAGTGAAGTTCCCCACATTCAGACTGACAACGTTCTGAGCTGAGATGAGGGAATCAAAGTTAAAATCCAGCCCATCTGCATCCATGAGTTCACTGCGGATGATGGACTCCATGTCACACTCCAAGCTCCCATTGAAAATATCCAGGTCCAAGTCACTTGGGAATTTCTCGTGTCCCATGACCGGGAGGTTCACGCTAGAGGAATACAAAGAGGAGCCTGAGAGCGGGTCAGAAAGTGTTTGCATAGACTGACTGACGGGTGACTGCTGATGTTTGGAGGAACCCAAGCTGTTCGAGTCATTCAAGCCTATGTTACTGATGGAATTGGACAAGGCACGGCTGCCGCTAAGAGGAGAGTTGTGAGACTGGTGCTGGTGATGGGGCAGGCTCTGATTGACCAGACCGCCCTGGCTGGACTGCGCGGCAAACGACATCATGGGGTCGTTGCGGAGCATTATATTCCTGCGGGAGTTCTGGGCGGACACAGCTGTGCTGGCTTGTGACATGAGTGGGTCAGACTGTGTCATCATGACATCGCTGTGACTAAGTGCATCAGAGGCGAGCAGATCCTGCAGCGTCTGGTTGTTGTAATGGGAAATGGAAGAGAAGGTGGCCTGCTTGTTCTCCTGAATGGTCTGCATGGGCGACTGGCGGAGGGAATTCAGGGACGACGGCCCGAATACGGCGTTGTTGAAACTACTCGAGGGGGAACCCAGCCCTGAACCTTTGGAACCATATGGAAAACTGGAGCTTCTCTGCATCATCCCTCCTGTGGGCGACTGCTGGGAGGAAGGGAGTGTTATATTGTCCAAGAGATCATCCATGAGGTTATCTGTTAGTCCATCGTTCAAATTCATTGTCCCAGCCATATCAGTCAACCTAGGCAACTCCACAGTACACGGTTTGTTTACCGAGGGGGACAAGCTCGATGGACTACTGTACAGCATGGGAGAAAGCGGAGCGTCGTCGTCTTGAACATCATCTAGTTCGGTGCTCGCCAAAATCGGTGACAAGCGGCCACTTATCGTACTGGCATTGGAATTCGTCCGGGAGCGAAAATCTGTCCACGCATCCAGCTCATCGCTGCTGCGGGAAGTTGGGCTCCCTGGCCACTTGGAGAGCTGGGAAGGGCTGTCCTCGCTTGCCTCCTGGGCAGTCTGCAGGGCCGCCTTTTTCTTAGCCGCCCGCCCTCTGCTCTTGGTGTACTTGTTGCTGTTGTCCATGGACACGGCGCGTCTCCGTGGCGCCTTGCCCACTTTTCCACCATCTGGATTGATCATCCACCAGGAGCTCTTCCCGGTGCCTTCGTTCTGCACCCTGATGAAGCGGCTGTGGAGTGACAAGTTGTGCCGGATTGAGTTCTGCGGGAAAGGAAGAAAACAAAACGTCAAGGCCAGCACTTCTTTTGCTACCCCAAACCTCAACATCACATGAAAACGACATTGATAAAAACACTGGCCCCTGTAGGACATCACCATGGGTTTCTTGGGTGGTGGACATGGGAGGGCTGGAGCATTACAGCACCGTGGCAGCATGCTGTTGTACAGCAAGCAAAGTGCATTCCTGGTGCCCACCTTTACTCCCCAAAAGCTGCATCCTAAGGAACCGGGTGTGACACAGCTCTGGTCCTGCTAGCAAGGAGCTAGACAAGACAGCTGGGAATCTCAGAGCGAGGGAACAACATTTCCAGCTCCCCTTCGCCAACCCCCCCTCTGATGGGATACGGGTGAAACCAGAAGCCAATGCCCATGCCCTTTATCCAACAGTGCCATCTCTCCCCTACTTTCCACTCAGGACAAACCTCTATACTATCAGCAATCTTGCCATCAGTTCCTTGAAACAAAAGCTGCAGAGACTCTGCAAAAGTCTGACTGGAGGGGTAGTCGCATTCATTGCAGCCTCGGCAAATTTCTTTGTAATTCTTCATTGGCATGTGTGTTTGTGTACTTATTATAATCACCCCTGCGAAAACTGCGTGTGCTGGTGCTCCTCTCCCACGGGCACGCTGTGCATGAGTAAGCCATGCTCTCTCTCCATGAGAGACACCAGAATCACGCCCGTACCACAGCAGCCGGCCAGCTGCCCCCCCGCTATAGTATCCTCACAGTCTTCAAAATACAATGTGACACAACGCACAGTGACGTTCCGGTCCCTGTAAGCTGCTGGATACTCATCTGTATGAAGTTGCACAAAGCTGTCTACCCTGTGTTGTAGAGGATGCCACAAAATACAGCACTTGCACGGGAGGTCGGGGTATAGGCTTGTGCTACCCAGCAACATCCACACTCCGGCAATAATCACCCCAGAACAAGACGGCAGCAGAGAAAACCAGCTACTGTGGTAGACCCAGTGAAAGAACACCAGATTTATACCCAAAGAATAGGGATAAAAAATCCAGCTCTACTCATCCTAATGATTTGGGGCTTAAAATAGGGCTCCAAAAAGGACACACAAGTAGTGTTGGCAACTGAGACTGCTTCCAAGGGGCTGGATTTTTTTTCCCATGTGCAAGTCAAAGATATTTGGAGTGATGCCATATTCTTTTGACAAAACACTTGTGCTATTCCTGCATGTTAAAGATGGTCAAGTTTAAAAAGTTGCACTTTTTACTAAATTTTGGCAAATACCAGCTATAAAGAGAGTAAAATTGCATTTGTTCTACCAGCATGCTTTAAAAGCACAATGTCAACAGGACGATAGCATAATCAAACCATCCAGAATAAATGACCTTAATTTACAAAGCACTGAAGAAATTCCAGGTTTAAATGCGCAAAGAACGCATCAATCAACAAATCACTCACAAGCATCTCAGTACTTGCATCGTAAGGATAAATGGATGTTTGACATATGTGAACTGGAGACACACTGGATGTATGAAGAAATACAGCCCAGCTTTTTTTAAACAATCCTTTTCAGCATAAGATGCCTTTTCCCCCCCTAAGTGTTGTGGTTTTTGTCAGATTGTGAAATGGAAAACATGCCTGAAGTTCTTCTCACATGCAGACAGCAGACGCATTTGCGATGAAAAGAGAAATCGTATTGACTGCGGTTCAAAATAGCAACTGCTCCGTTTTAAACAATTTGCACAAAACAGCAGACCAGGCTTTGCAGACGCACTCAAGACATGTTTGGGTCAGCACTTCAACTGTAAACTTGTCTACTTCCAAGGAACTATAATGCCATTAAAATATGTTGGATTGAGGTGCAGCATCATAATTCTTCAGTCTAAGGAGGGAAAGAGTGTTTTTTATTGTTTAACTGATGAACATTTTTAACTATATTTTGAGCCTGATAAAAGTCTGTTTCTAACTTCTAATAACTAGGCACCACTGCTAACTTCCTCATGTTTCTCTCAACCGGCTGCAGACTGCTGGTTTTTTGTTGATTTTTTTTTTTTAATTTTTAATTTTAAATAGTATTTCATGATATTCCAGCTTGTACTGCATCAATGCAGGTAGCTCTTGCATTCAACCACTGTGACAACTACATGTGAGAATATCTGCATGGGAATCTCTCCCGGTGGCTGGATTAGGATGACCAGAGCTAGAACACCACACCAAACACCATCACGTACACAACCTACAAATGCTGGATACAAGAATAAGTATCACAGTGATACCTACAGATGAAAAAAATCTCCAAAACCAGAAAAGAAACACCCAAGGTGGCATATGCAGACTGCCATATAGGCTTCAAATGTGAAAGCACTCAGCCAAAGTGCCAGCAGCTAACAGTATGTGACCTCTGGTATTCTCATGAATTTCTGCTGGTGGTAGGTGTAGTATGAAAACATCTGGTCTAAAACCATGAAAAATCCCAAATTGGTCAGTTGGTAAAAATGCGAAATTGAAGAACATTTTAGGATGAGGGTTCCTGCATGTGTGGATATATGTGCACATGCGTAATCTTCCTATAATATCTTTTCGTTCGGTGTTGGTATCACACAAATAATAGAAGAATGTAATAATACTTTTGCACTGAAAATTGTTAGTTATGAAAAAATCCAAGCAGTTTGTTTTCCTTTACATTATGCAATATGCCATTTATGCTCCAGCTTCTGTTTTTCTTTACTTTTCTCCTGCAGAAAAACTGTTTTCTTATGCATAATTATGGGCCAATTTATTTTTGTGTACCTCATCTCCACCCTCTGTTCAAACACTGCCTTGAAACCCACTTCTTTCACGTAGCCTCCCCCGCTAACCTCTTTAACAACAGTATCTGAGTTTCTTGGTTTCTCCATGTGTTGGATGCCTTGCCAAATCAAATTATGGCTGGACACTATTATGCTTTCACAAGCAAGTTTTGCTACGGAAATCTACGAGTGAAGGCTGCTGTGCTGGGCTACCAGGCTGCTACCTGGATGGAAGTAACTGTGCTTTCTACCTGTTTCAGGATTGTCAATGAATGTTCAAGGCTGCATAAAATATAGGAAAACGTTTTGGCACAACTTTTGCTCCCAGGCACATGCATTAGCAATGTATGATCCTGCGACAAACCACAGAGGAGGTGGGGAAGGAACGAAAACAGTTTGTGATTTGAACCCGCTGCTGTTCAAATTAATGGGAATTTGTTCTGGCTTATTTGAGGGAAGGAGTAGGCCACTATGATGGAAACAAAACACATTTTTCCATGCCAAAATGCAACGAGAAACTTTAAAAGATCTATAAAGGAACGCCCATGAATCTGTCCTGGAGACCATATGTCCACAGGACAGATGCTAGCCAGGCTGCAGACACCTTGGAAAGAGCTCACATACCACTGAAGGCTACGACACAAGGACTGTACAATAGCAGAGCAGAAAATAAATATGACGAGCTCCTCCCTTTATTAGCGCTACTATTTATACCCGACTTGAAGTAGGCTGCATGCCCTACCAAGAGCCAGAAGACCGAGGTTCCTGCAGATAAGATCAAGAGCATACCATATGGCACTGTGCCTGGCCCAGCTGGGTCCCAATCCCTCTTGGAGTAGTCCTGCAAGAAAAGTTTTTGGCCCTGAAGGCGAGGAAGACCCAGCAGAGAGGAGCACACAAGGCAGGGCAGATGTGGTGCGAGCGGAGGATGGTACAGCGCCACAGGAAAACAAGGCCGCTTTGCTCGGCTGCCAGCTGCCGAGAGGTTACTGCACGCTTTCGTTAAATTAAAATACATACATCCGTGAGGAGTATTATGTGCCTCTGACAGACGTCAGGTGGGGGAAAGGCTGTGAGGAGATGGGCAGGTGAAATGACCCTGCTGGGGAGGAAGGAAGCTGAGCATGGAAGGTGGAGAGAGGGAAGGAGAGGACCAGGATGGCAGCAGGGTGGGGTGGAGCAGACCCACGCAGAGCTGAAGAGGAAGGCGTCAGCAGAAGGCGTTGCGAGGCCAAGTGATGGTGCCACCAGGGAAATTGGCGGAAGAGGGGCTGGCACTTAGCCCTGACAGAGTTAGGCACGGCGGGGTCCTCCCTTGACCTCCCTGCCTGTCTGTGCTGAGAGGCCGTGGGATATAAGGCTTCCCAAAGGCAGCCCCTGGGATGAGGAAAGCTCGGTGGTGGCATCAGGGGGGGTGATCTTCCCTGACCCCTTTGCTAGGCACTTCTCTTCACCATACACCTCACACCCCTTGGGTTTTCATATAAACCTGCCTGGTTTTGTGAAACAGCAGGCCAGGGGGTGGCCAGCTAGCATACCGGGTCTCACTAGCAATAAATCGGAGCTGAGCACCCCGAGCAGCAACACGTGGGGTGACACTACTTCTCCAAAACCCAGGGCCACATGGGGAGCCAATGCTGACCAGGGTCAGTGCTGATCTGCTGCTCCCAATTTTATTAATGCTCCTTGAGGGAATCAGCCACATTTTTGCTCAGGAAAATAAATGAAATCAGCTAGTATGTCCTAATTACACATCCCTCTTGGTATTTTGGTACGAGTGCAGACGGATAAGCTCCCAGAGAGGACACTCAAACATTTCCATCGCGCTGTATACCTGATTTGGTGCAAACATATAAATGAGCCTCCCGGAAAAGCTTAGGCCATGCATTATTTCAACACGCAGCCCTGGCCGAGCCAAAGCAGCAAATGCTCGAGCCTTTAAGACGGAGAAAATCCACCCCCTGCTCCTCCTGCCCGTGTCTGCTTCAGCCTCTTCCAAACTGTGTTTACCTTGTGGAGCCCGTCCATTAACTCAGACACCAGCTGCAAGTGCTTCCACTGCAACACAGAGTCTTTTTTGTCTGGGAGCAACATGTGGTATCAATTTATCATTCTCAACAACGCAACAAGGAATCCACTCACTTTAAAAATAAAGAGAGTTGTGTAACTTAACTCTTAAAGGCCCAAAAAAAAAAAAAAAAAAAAAAAGGCTGAAGATTAGCCAGATGAGGTGCAGCTGGTGGCTGCCGGGTCCAAGTTACACACTGCTCTGTTTTCATTTCAGTGTTTTGCAATGAGAATTTAATTCATTATTTCAGATACAGGCTCCTAAACCGTAAAGTTGCTACTACAAATCAAAAGCAGCGGTTTATTTTAACAATTGGGATACTGGGAAATGATGAGAGAAAAACAAACACGATCTGCAGGCCCGTAACTGCTGCTAATGCTCACTTGGGAGAACTATACTTTATCTTACACTTTATTAACATATTTAATGCTCTAACTTCACTGTATGAGGTTGTATGGTAGCCACGCGGTAGGACAAGGCTGCAGTGCTGCTCTTCTCAAGCAGCTTAAACATCCCCAGCCCATTGGGTCTCAGAACTCATCTTTCCCTTAAGTTTTTGCAAATCAGGGGAAAAAAATGTAATAAAGTAGTGAAGGTGCTCTGGAGGAACAGAAAAAGCAAGAATTAAGATGTAAGGAAAGTCCTCCAACAGTATCTGTCCAGCCATGTTTTACATCTTTTTAATTGCCTATATTTTTTCCATACAAAACCAAAAATCATGTATTTTTGGTTTGTTGTAGTCTCCCTAAATTATGAAAGTTTCAGGGGAAAATACAGTATTAAGCAAATTACACAAAAAAAGAGAGATCTTTTCTGACAACCAACCACAGATGAGCAGGGCATGTATCTCCACCGTTCCCAAACTAAGGACTCTACACTATGCCAAATTACGATGGAAGAACTTGATTAGAGGAGGGAAAACAAACCCTGAGATGCACACCTCGTGCCCTGGGGCTGCTCCCTTACACAAGGGCAGGATACGTGCCCCCAGAGGAGGTGGGTGCCCTCCCTTCCTAAGGGAAAGGCATCTCGAAATGTGGAGCTGAGGGAACTTAGTCACAGTGTGATTAAAAGCTTTTCCAAAAAAAAAAAGGTCTAATTAAAACAACTGCTGCCTCACTCTTTGCAAACACTGATATTGCAAATCACTACGCTGACGTAAATAAAGCTCAGCTGAAAATATACGCTGCCTGGAAATTGTCTCAGAGCATCACACTTCCAGTTAGCAGAAAAATCTCCAGTTATTTTACAGTCAGACGTCTACTGACCACAGGAGGACTCTAATAAATAACATTTGTTTTGCTGTGAGCAGAGCACGCTGGTTGCAGTTTATTTTTTTCCACTGCGTGTTGGGAGAAGGGAAACAGAGCGAGGGAAGTGCTGGTAGTTTAACTAGTGCAGCTGCAGAGAAGGAACACGGTCTGAGGATAAAAAGTGTAACCAACTTCATAAAGAGCAACAGCAATGGCTGTGCAGTGTGTATATGTATTTTTTTATACGTTTAGAAGCTGCCTGAGCAACCTCCTGCCCAGCTGTTTTCATTCCTGGAAGGCTGGGGAGAACATCCCCTTCCTGCAACCCAGCCCACGGCCATGTCCCCCCTTCGCCTGGGCATTCAGCAAGAGCTCCCCGTGCCAGCAGACACCTACGCTATAAAAATAAAAGCTGGTAAAAATATAAGTGCTTGCCTCTGTATGAGGAGTTGATGTTTTTCTGTATTAAAATGGGATTTAGGCTCCAGAATCACACAGCAGCATCAGGAGTTGCTAAAGGCACCTTGTCAAGAGCCTCCTTTTTCATCCCTTTCCACCTGCTTTGTACCGTGTCTGCACAAAATTAAAGAACGCAATTAATTTCAATCAAAGGGTTGAACTTAATTAAGAGCAGGAATTTACTTTCAGACATTGATTTTGCAAGGTGCTGAATTCGTGAAAATCCCAAGGCACGTCAGTGCGGGCTTGACTGCCACACAAACACAATCGGTAAAACCAAAAAATGTCGCCACTTACTGTTTTTTAAGGGACCTTAAATACAAGGGGTTGCATAAAAAAAGTCATGATGGACACACACAGCATGGTCTTTGCAGAGCCACACTGAAAGAGTTACAGTCTCTGTTCAGGAGCAGTGCCACCAGCAGATAACTTTTTTTTCTCTCTATTTTTTTTTAATGGAGAACCCCAGCATTTCAAGTGTTTCCGTGTGTTGACTCTGGAAATGGCACCACCCTGTATTTGAAGAGCACCTCTGGTAGGGAACCGATGCGTTTCTCCTCCTCTGTTCCACCAGGAGCCCCAGGAGATGTGCAAGCACACGCACCTCATCAACCCGAATATCATCCACGTGGTATCTTTCATAAAAATAGCTCCTATTTTCATCATGCACCCAATCCAGAAGCTGCTGAAGCTAACGGGAGAGTCCTCACAAACCTCAGTGGTCACTGAGTGAGACCTCAATGAAAACGATGCAATTTCACTGCGAGGCAGGCTTCCACCCTGAAGCCTTTGGGTTTGTTTTTCTTAACTAGAAAAAGAACTTTTCCCTCTGCTTCTTGTTTCTTAGATGCAAAGATCCCAGCAAAACCCCCACGCAGCGTTGTGGAAACCAGGGTGCTGAGGCTCTGTTTCTGCTCACTCTCAGCATATGGCCGTTACTATACAGCGACTATTTAGAAACGTGTATGGGTGTTCTTTCAAGCCTTTATAAATAAATGTGAGTGATGCTACTGCTTATAATAATTCACTAAAAATAGCAGCTTCCCATGGAAGATCACACAAAAGCCTGTCGATGCTGAATCACCTATTATAAATCTGTATTTATACACATTCAGTGGTGCCCAGTGCCAGGACCAGAGGTGATGGGCACATAGTGGAATACAGAGGGTCCCTCTGAACACCAGCAAGCACTTTGCTGTATGGGTGATGGAGTGAAGGAGCACAGGTTGCTCAGAGAGGCTTCTTGGGCATCTTCAAAAGCACCCTGGACATGGTCCTGGGCAAGCAGCTCTGGGTGTCCCTGCTTGAGCAGGGGTTGGACCAGATGGCCTCCAGAGGTCCCTTCTCACCTCAGCCCTTCCGCGATTCTGTGATTTGTTTTAGAAGTTTTTGCAGTTATGTGTTGATTTTTTTTACACTTGCTCAGCCTGGGAAATGCAACTAAACTTGGGGTGTGTTGCAAAAGGCTTCTAGGGCTTCTGCCTTACCAAGGCACAGTGCTGTCTTGCAGGCGGCTCTGCCAAGTGGCAGCTCCGAAGTGACACAGCTCTGAAATGACAGATCGCTAAGTACACGGGCTGCATTAATTGGAAGTGTTGAGCTGCACCTATTAAATTGCAAATCTGGTGACAGTTCTGGCTAACATGTGACTGATTAGAGGAACAGATCTGATATGCTGTCGGCCGACCAAGTTTGACCAGGCCTGAGTAAGCCCTTCAAAAGCTGGCGCAGGCACACGAGACCTTCTCGCAAGAAAAAGCCTTTAAGCAACCTCCAGAACAGCCCTGGGCATCTCTATTATGTGACTAATCTGAAACAGGACCCCTCTCCCGCGCTATTTTAAGCATGTAATTAGTTTATTATCGAACCAGTAGATATTATCTGATTAAAAACAAGTAAGTGCATTTTAAAATACGATGCGCTTCAGCCGGCAGCTGGCACGGGGAAGGGACCTGGGCTCCTGCTCCGCATCCCTGGGCACGAGGGGCGCAAGGGATGAGCCTGAGGGCACCTGCCCAAGGGTCTGGCTCTGGCTTTTGGGGCACCAGCCCTTGGGGACACCAGGCTGGGCGACAGGGCAGAGCTGCACCTCCCAAAATCCAGAGTCAGCACCCTACCGTGGCGAAAGGATGGGATGCAAATTAGGATGAGGGAACAGAGCAGCCTGAAGAACGGGTATCTTCTCTTTCACCGGGCAGCCGTGGTGCTACCAACAAACATATGACCCGTGCGCTCTTCAGAACATAATGGTAGCTATGAAATATTAATACTTTTGGAAAGTAGCAAGTCATCAGTTTTCCTTTTGATGGGTTCTGACGTGGGTTCTTGTTTCATCCCGGGTATATGCTAGAGAATACAAGTCCCCCTAGCCTTTTCCTTCTCTGTTTCTTATGGTGTCCTAGCTTTTCCCTCAGTGTTGGGGAACATACTTTGAACACTTAGGAATATATTGAAAAATCACACAGACTTTGTTTTCTGCAAATACAAACGAAGCTCATGCTATGCCAGATGAAATGGATGGACAAAAATATCCATCTTCTCACCAGTTTTACACCACCAGCAGCAACGCAGGTTCACATCAGCAGCCCTTCCTCAGCCTCTTCTGTAACCTCACTTCCATGGGAGCATCGCATCGGGGCAGGGACAAACAGCCCCCAGAACAGCCCTGCCAAAAACTCAGCAGAGGCACAGGGCTCAGCCTACCATGCTGCGGTGCCCTGCCTGCGTTCTCCCAGGATTTGATTTTTCTTTTATTTCCTACAGAAAAAAAGCTTTCTACAACCTTAAAAGTTGATTCGCCTCCCCCAGCCTGGGTGACTGTGATATGGCGCTGTGTCTGCTTTGGGAAGGTCCCTTCCTGTGCCTCGCAGGGCACGGCAGCATCCAGGGAGCTTGTCCTGGCTCACACCAAGCTCTCCTTCCACCCTTTCAGGTTCATCTCAGCCTAACCTAACTCCGTTTGAACCAGACCTCAGCTCACTCAGATGACTTGCATGTTACTGGTTTTACTGGATTTTTTTTAATTTATTTTCTGTTCATTGCAGGGGCAAAATACACCTCAGGAGCTGACAAAAGGGAAGATGACACCTATTACGCTGCCAATGAATCAGTCCTTTGCTACAGCAAGCAGGACATTCCTGTTTCACATGTAACTGGCATCAGCACCATCCCAGAAACCTCAGAATTGAGGTAAATGCACAGGTATGAAAATCTCTCTCTTTTTTTTTAAGCTATTTACCTAATCCGGGAAGCTACCATCACTGCCAATGCTATGATCCCAGTCACAGGTGCTAAATGTCAAGCACACAGCGAGGCCGTGTCCGAGCACTCGGCACCTCCCCGTGCTTTCTTAGCACCCCACCCCGACAGCAGAGCCCAAATAGCAGAAGGATGAGTGGAGCCCTTTCATGTTCCCAATTTGAACCTGTGCCCATGAGTCACACATCCTGAAGCCAACGCTCGGCCACGCTGGGGCCTTTGAGTTTGTATCACTCCAGACCGGGTCATTTTTCAGAGGCAGCTGTGGAGCCACAACGGCAATGGATTTCAAGACCCCTTTTGCATGGCTGAGGTCTTCACGGTGCACTAGGACATGAAATACCTACCCTGCAGCTTGCAGTCTATTTGACTCCCATGGTGGGAAGGGCTGCACACGTATAAGATGCTTGCATCTGAAACTTTACAGGTGGACCAAGAAGTCTTAATTCAATAAAAATGCTACAGGATATAAAATCAAGTGGCTTTGGTTTTATTTGCTAGCACAAACCAGCCTTCAGGACAAGCATCAAGGCAATCTTTCAGTACCCTGAGACAGTGCCACTTTGCAGACACTGTCCCCTGCTCTGGAAAATTAAAATTATCATCTTGCTGAATCAAAATCTATGCTTCTTGTGGTTGCAGAAGCTGTCTGCTCTCTGAGGTGATCCCTCACTGCCTACAGATACGGGCTCTCTTACAGCACCAGACAGGTAAACTGATGTCTGCTTCCCAACAAAACTGGTCCCAGACCTGGGTGGGATGGGTGGGTACATGTACCATGGCCAGCCTCTATCAGGAATACAGTGAGTTATGTTAGTGAGTTATGTTAGTGGAGCTACGTTGCTTGAAAATAAATCCTTTTTTAACACCTACGTGGCCAAGACATGGGTGGATTTTAAAGGACAATGCTAAGAATGACGGTGCCGTTGTTCATCGCTATTTGCTCTATGACTCTGTTCACATTATTCACAGCCCAAGAATGCCAGGCCTCCTAAGCACGCCAGGTATCATTTTCATAATAAAGGTACCTAAGAAACAAGTACCTTCGAGTCGCAGCTGAGCAGATGAGGACAGAAAAGAAAGGAGCAGTGAGTGGCAAATGCTTATGGGGGATATGCACACGTCTTTGCCAGACTTTGCCTTATGGGAAAGGAAAAACAAAAGGACACACATACACATACACGTTTCCAATTTCTTCCATAGGCAAGTTTCAGAGCTTGCAAAAGTTAATGAAAACCTTCTAGCAGTTTTCTATCAGGCTCTCTTTGAGGTGAAAATAGACCATATTAATTGTTTTCAGCAGAAATGGGTTCCCGGTGCTGTCCAACCGCAGTTATAACCCCATCGGTCCTTCGGAAGCGGAGTGACAGCTGAGTCACTAATGTTAAAACAGGGATGAGAAAAGGAAAATGAACAAGAAACTAGGCTGCTTCCCCTGAGGAGCTAAATACAGTATTTAATAGCATCCTTTTATAAGGTTAACAAATCAAATGCTTCGCCTATGAATTGTTGCCGTCACCACAGGTACAGAAGGATGACCCTGGACAACCCATCTCCGTCGAGGCTTTTTCCTCCCACGACACAGGGATAAGCTGGGAGAGATGGGGCGGCAGCACAGCCTTTCGGTGTGCTCCTTTAGTGCCAGACATGTAAGGTTTCAGCCGGACAAACGTCCCCGCTGACAACGGATAAGGAAGTGGGAGGGAACAGATGTGGGACTGGCATTTCCCTGCATCTGCAGCAGCTGCCATCTCCACCAGGCCACTGCATCCTGGTCAGACAGAGGCACGGTGCAGGGCAGCCCACAAGGCACTTGGTACGCAGGGAAGAGTCCCACGCCACCAGGGAGCCCCTGGGAAGGCCACAGGTGCTGGTGCCCACCTTCCCAAACCTGCCTGACCTCTGCAGGGCTTTGCAGGAGAAAACACTTGCAGGATGAGGGCCTGAAGATAGGGCAACGTCCTCCTTCTGCCTGCCCCTGCATCCAGTTCACGCTGTTCTCTTCGCTGCCTTGACACCGTCCTTAAGGCTTCAGACCTGAACCAAGGGAAGCAGAATTGCAAGCTCTGTGATTCAAGGGTATTGAAAAGAGGGAAAGAAAGGGCAACTGTTAGTCACAGTCTTCCAGGAGGAGGAATTGGTCTGTGCGCCAGGAGGCGAGAGTCCATGGTTTGAATTTCAAAGGCTTTCAGGAAAGGCTACCTCAAGATATTTTCCCAAGCTGCTTTGAATGAGCCACGGTTTGGTACTCTACCCTTTTTTTCCTCCACTCCTTTTCACATCCAGAAATTTTTTTTATTTATTTTTATTTTTTTACTTGATGAAAGGCAAAACTTACTTACCCCACTATTTACGTGCACGTACATGTCACTTAGCTCTGGCTTGCTGCTGTATTTTGAGATGGTAGACATGCTTGGAAAGCAGTCCCTGGGAATAACAGTGCCTCAAACTGGTGGCATGGCTTTGGGCAGCATGGCATGCTTTCTTCTGCCTTGCCCCCTCTCCTTCCCCGCTCTGCTCCAGGATTAGGACAGCGCTAGAACCTGATACCATACTGTTTGCAACCACACGCCTTGACAGAAAAAGGAGGCATTGTACAGCAACAGGATCGTATCTCCGGCTGCCGACGAAGCCGGGGCTCTTGCGTTCCGCTTACAAGTGTAGCAAAACGAAGACAAAGGCTGCGAGTAATCCGCTTTGCACGCACACAGACCAGGGGACGGCTGCCAAGGCGCTCTGGCACGACCCGGCGCGCTGAGCACGCCGCACTCATCCCGCTCCCGGCACCACGAGACCCCAGTGGGTGGGGGTCAGCTCGGGACAAAGCAGGGAGTGAGGCAGCCCGGCTCCTGCTGCTCCGTCCCTGCTGGGGCAGGAGCCAGCTGGCAGGGCCGGAGCAGCACGCAGCGGCACTAAATGGGGACAGGACGGCTCCTAGGTCCCCAGGACAGAGCAAGAGAGGTCGGCGTGACACCAGAGGAGCACTTGGAAAGGTCTTTGCAGACCTGGGGCTCTGCCTTGCAGAGGAGCAGAGGTGGTAACACAAAGCCTAACTCTTGTATTAACAGCTGTCACATGCTCATCAGGAGGGGGATCTACCCTTTCCTTAGCACGCACCATCATTTTTGCACGGGGTGAAATAAAAAGCGCACAGCGGATGCATGACACCCCTACCAGTGCTTTGCGAGGAGAGCGAGGAAAAAACGAACAGAGGAATTCAGCATCCTGCAGGACGCGATGCGAGTGCTTTCACGGCTGTCCCAACATGTAAAGCTGCGATGAGAAGCCTGGGACACACGTCAGCAGGTATCGGAGGCCCGGTGAGCGCTGAAACGAGAGCTTTCGGGCCCCGGGGAGAGGCCGGGGTATCACCTTCCGCGCGGTACATAGCAACAGTTGCTAGTACTGACAGCTGGCGGGATGCAGTGCAGGACTTCGGTACGACATCATCTGATTAGCACCTCGCTTTCCTCATGTTCGACTGAATTCCAAGAAGAAATTATTTTTAGAAATGCTGGAGATAAAAGCCTCGAAAAACTTATCTATTACAGACTGGGGTAGAGGAGGCCGGGGACTGTCTTTCTAGCAAAGGATTAGCAAGGCCCAAATATTTGGGAGCTAAAACCACAGCCGAAGTAACGTGCAGGTTAGCAATAAAGGTAATTAATCATGTGAAAAACACACTTAAAGGCAGGTGGGTTCCTCACTGCCTGAAGTTTCTGCATTTAAGGCTAGATATTCTTCGAAAGGCGAGATGCAGCTGGCGCTGAATTTGGGATTTGCTATGGAAAGAACTGGTGGAAGCGTGGGGAGCCCTGTCTCTCTCTGCTCATACAAGTTTGTAGTTATGAAGATGGATAAGAACTATCACAGGATATCATGACATGTGCCATGAATGCTCCAGGGAAAGCAGTACGAGCAAAAACAAACAACTCCAAAACACTAAGCGCAAGGTATGTTGCTTTTACACTGACAAAAGACACAAACAGCATCTTGTCTCGTAATTCCATGTCACCGAGAGCTCTGCAGCAACTGATCCTGCCTCCGATTTCAGGTTAGCTGCGGTGCGTGCTTGGGAAAAGAGGCTCACATGGCAGGCTCGAGGTTGTGAAGGGGACATGTGGGGATGGCAGCAGCTTGCTGGAAGCAGCCAGCCGCCGGGATTCCCAGGCGCACAGCGGTTCTTCGCTCCGTTTGTGCAACCACAGGTATGGGTATTTACAGTAAACTGCTGCTTTTTGCAGCCCTTACTTTGAATATTTGATAACCTCTATGAATTTTAATGGACCGTTGTGCCGTCTTGTGTTTTTTTAGCTTGTCATTTAATATGCTTGTACGGTGACAGACTAATGAAGTACTGAGTGATGCGAGGAACCGGGTGGTGTGTCACAACAACGCATTTTGTAAAATAACAGGGCAAAGCTTTCTCTGCTTACATAGCAAGGACAGACTCCGCTCCGCTTGCCCCAAATGACAGCGAGAACAACGTTTTGAGCACGAAGGAAAGGCAGGGGAAAAGCGAGACGGAAGCAGAAGTGCACTGTCAGGTTTCCCTTTCCACGGCAGATCTCACAACCGACACGAGGACCGCCACCCGCGAGGGGCCCTGGATTATCACCTCGCCCCGAGCGCGCAGCTCCGCGCTGACGTCGGCTATCGACTCGCCTGCTAATTCGATTTCTACACCTCGCTGCGCCGTGCCGTGGCCGATAAGACCCGACTGGTGGTTCCCCCAGGCAGATGGGTTGTGCAGAGCCTCGCTCGCAGCGCTCGCAGCCCGCTTCTTCCTGCGCAGGCCACTGCCACCCCCGGCTCTGAGGCGGGGCGCGCTATCAGCAGGACCATATGGGCCCGTGGAGATAGCACAAGCCAGAGGATGCCACCGTCCAGCCGAACAAACAACTTGACGGCAAGAAGTGACATGTGGCAGGAAAGAGCCAGGAAAGGACAGAGCTTACGCCTCCAAAATTCAGAGGCTGCTGCCTCACGTCATGCCTCCAGCAGGTTCAGCCGCAGGTTTCTCCGTGACGCTGTGTCCCGGTCCCGCTGTGGAGAAGTCAGGGTCATGAGGGGAGAACTGTACCTGGCACAGCAGAGATGGACTTCTCTGATACATCTACATTGAGGCTTTAAAAAGCGTGGGAAAAATACTTTGGTAAAAGGAAAGGAAGGGGAGAATGGACGGCTTCCCATTACTCGTGCTACTCGACGGCCTGTCAGAAGGCCAAAAGGCAGGCCATCGAGTAGCACGAATATTGGGAAGTATTTGGTGGGAGAGGTGGGCAATAAATCACCAGCCATACAGCCGCCCGAGATTTATGAGAGGCTGGCTGCCAGCGAGGCTGAGCGGCTCCTTTTTCTGGAGTGGGCTGGGCAAGGAAGTGCGAGGGGAAAGACTGAGCCTCTTGTTTACTGGAAAAGCAGATTTTTGAAACCCTCAGAGAAGACACGATGGATTGCAAAGGAGACTGACTGCTCAGCATGCCCAGCCCCCCTGGAGCTACGGGCCTTGAGCTGAGGGCTACACCGCTATCCATGGCCATAGCCACCTCCTGCCAAGGATGCTGCTCTGGGGCTGGGGCTGGAAGGAAGGCAGCGTTACCTGCCGAGCCCCTGAGCACCCTCCTGCCCAGCAGGGGTTTGTGGCTTGCCCTGGGGTGTGCTGGGTTGTGCTCACGCCAACACGGTGAGCAGTGATGCTCAGGCTCCCTGGCACAGCTGCATCCCCTTGTCCCTCTCCAAAAGTGCCTACAGGGCTCAGGGACCCCATAGGGCAGCACTCGGGGTCCCCGGGGCCTGTCGGCTGCCAGCAGCATCATGAAACAGCTTCCACAAGGTTTACCACTAACAGAAGGGAGGCGGCATAATGTTTTCCAAACCCGATGCAATAAGGGACATATGTCTTTCCTCACCCGGTCCCGCACCACCACATGTTTCGGGAGCTGCTGAGAAGCTGAGATTCCTGCAGGCTGGCGGGCAGGTGTCTGCTCCCAGCGAGCAGCTCCCAAACAACTGCCTCCCTTCTGCCTGGAGAGATTTTTTAACTGTTTATAGTGCCTTTGATCTGTTCCTTCTCAGCACTGGCAAAACAAACTAGAGCTGAGGAGGTAGGATCTTCCCAGTTAATAGCTCAGGCATTGTATCTTAATCCCCCCTGAGGCATCTTCCCAGAGTCATTTTACCAGCAGCCACCGTCTTGCCTGCCTGGTTGTTTTTAAAACTACTTTGCTATTAAACCAGCCCCACAGAGCCCTACAGTAAACAGCCCAGCACTGGGGCGTACACCCTCTCCATCCCCTACAGGAGAGGAGCGCCATGCTGGCAGAGAGGGCAAAGAAGAGAGGGATGGAGAATGGGATGAGCCATGCTGCCCAATTTCGGGCATCCCAGATGCTAAAGCTGGCAGTCGAGGCTCCCTGTGCACCCAAGTTGTCCTAGATGTGAGGCTTATTTCAGAGCACCCAGGACCACAATTCCCCCTCTGCTCACATGCAGCAGAGGCACCTGAAGTTAGACTGCGAAGATTTTCTCCTCTTCCTCCCAGTTATTTTTTTTTTTCCTTTGGATTCTCCCTTTCTGTCGCTAAGACTGCAAGCACTGTGCAAGCTGTTCTCATCTTTGCGGAGCCCCAGAGAAATAAACCAAATGATAATAACAGCGTATGG
Source organism: Cygnus olor (assembly GCF_009769625.2). Taxonomy (NCBI): domain Eukaryota; kingdom Metazoa; phylum Chordata; class Aves; order Anseriformes; family Anatidae; genus Cygnus; species Cygnus olor. The sequence continues at coordinate 48,468,637 of NC_049171.1, read as the reverse complement.
AAAAGGGGAAATTTGTCTCAAGACCATGATATTTTTATTGAAGTGACCGGAGGCACAACACTTATACCCCAAACTAGGGGGAGTGCAGGCAGGCAGGGAGGTAGGGGAAGAGACACAGGGTAATTGGCCTGAACCAACATAAACCAACAGACTTTTTTCTCACCTTTCTCCTGTAAATGACTTGTCTCAAAGAATAAAGGTTTCTCTTCCAATGAAACAGATGAAGCACTGGATACCTGCGATTTTAGCCTTAGATAGCAAACTATTAATCCTTCTTTTTTGTTTCTCTTACTTCTGAAAAGAATCACTAGCTCCTCACTGTGGTACTTCTACGGTAATTAAACAGGCATCAAATGACAAGATAACAAACCGATAAACCTCAATCAAAGACATGTCTCTACCCTAGTTTAGAGCACAAAGTTTCCTATTTGTCTCCGTCTGAGAAAATCTGGCATAAACAAACAGACTTCTTTTCTCCCCTCTTCATTTAGAAAGAAAAACACCACCATGTGATGCAGCCCGAAGGCCACAACTTTCTAGAAAGAAAGGCAAGTAAACAGTTGTTCCTGAAGAGTCTGCCTGACTACAGAAAGAGGGCCACACCAAGCCACGGGCAGCCAACTGCGTTCCTTAAATTTACAGCTGCTTTTCAGTCCTCAAAGAGGCAAAAGGGTGTCTGGGACTCGACAAAAGGAAGTACAGCTGCTGCAGCTGGAGACGGGGAGCGGGGAAGTGGTGAAGAAATACAGAGACATTGCTGCAATTTTTATGCTGACTGTACTTCTGCCTGACAGCTCCTCAAAAAGGCGAGGTTATCTGACCATCAAGAATGGCCGGGGGGTCAGGCAAACAAAATGCCCCCATCTCTCTTCTGAGGAGGTGGAGATGCGACTGGGTGGCAAAGCAGGCAGGAAGCAAGGTATCAACTGGAAAACTAACATGAATGAAAACCCAAGATTTTACTACAAAAATATGAAAACCTGGAGAGGAGGAAAAATAAATAAATAAAAAAGCACAACTTTCTGTGAAAATGTTTTAATAGGTTACCTTTATGTGGATGACTCTCCACTCTCGCCTAGACTGACTCACTCTGTGAACTGCCTCACGGTCCGTCTGTCTGCCAACCCCTGGTTAAACTTGAACATCTTGTGACTGAAACGAATGCATCAAAGGCTGAAGTGCCGCAAGGTAACAAGGTTTTCTTTGTCCAGCATCTCCAGACAGCAGCAGCACTCCCCTTACCCCAGCTCCTGTGTATCCTCTGGGTCTATATTCAGTACGTTTCTAACTTTCAGAGCCTAGAAAAAAACAGTAGACTCAGTCTTCACCTCACCCTGATTTTATGGAGTGGACAGAAACCTCTTCATCTGCAAAGCATCACTGCACCAGCAGCATCATTTGTGCTGTCCCCTCAGTGGTCTCCAGACCTTCTTGCTCCCCCCAGTGCCACCCTGGGTAAGGATGCTCGGCCACAGCCTCCATCCCGTGCGCCCTCCTTCTCAGCTGGGGTAGCTCCCACCTTCACGTGCACCTCTCATAGGGAAGAGGCTTGCAATAGCAAACACAGGAGATAGTGTGGGGGAAAACTGTACAGCTTCTGTTTGCAATTTTTTGTTGCTTTGGATAGAAAATTTTGCTGTCAGCTATGTAAACAATTTTCAAATCCTGGAAGACACAATTGCTGCAGATGAATGTGAGCAGAAAACCACTCTAACAGCATCTCTTACAGAAAGCAGACCTGCACCACTGGATTCTGTATGTATGTCCACTGTCTGTTTTGCAGTCTATTTACAACTGCAGTGGAAGGATTATTTTTTTAAATTAAGGTATTACTTACTTTCCTAGCTCTCCTCCCCAAAACAGGAACACCTTCCTATCTATAAAGTGACAATCTAGCTTAAATCATTTTTCCTGCCCTCACTAAAACCATTTTAAAACCAGTAGCCAGGAACAAAACACACGTCCCAGTTAATGTAACATGTATTACTCAGTGATGATAAACACTATACACCCACCTAGACGTTTCACTTGATGTGGTTGGAAACTGCTATGTAAGGTGGAAAAAGTAAGGTAAGCTGCTTTTATTTTTGGCATTTGTTGAAGAGTTAAGGCTCTCCGCAACAGTACGTTTACTCTGGCTGCTCGTGCTGCTCACAGCTGCTGTGTGAAGAGGCTCTGTGGGCTAAGTCTTGGGGGGGAGAAAGAGGCATTGCCCCCCAGTTTTCCTACCTGCTGCCATGCTGCCCATGCAGAGGGAGCTCCTCTTCCTCGCCCACCACAGCACAGCTCAGCAAGGCAAAGCTCTGTCTAGCCAACAAAGCTCTTTACCACCAATATCCTCATTAAACACAGCCTTATCAGAGCCCGGTTTCTGCAGCTTTAAGCAGTCAAGAATTAACTTGGTCAGTATTTGAAATTTCAAGCTGGGATTAGAGGCCAGAGCCAAGGGGACACAAGCAGGCAGGCAAGCCACAACACAGGCACCCAGCCATGTCCATGCCATGCTGGCTGGTGCCTAAGCGTGAAGGCCATGATGGTGCGGGCGCTATGAGGAGACACTGCCACATCCCCAGAGGATATACTGTGGGTCAGACCATGGGACCACATGGGGCAAATCCCACATTAATGGCATTAGCCGGGCACAGAGATGGCAGAGACAGCCTGTGGGATGGGGACAGACAGCACCCCACCAGCACAGCCCGGTGAACTCCTCCAGTACGCCCCTTGGGCAGCCTCTGGCTCTGATCCCCACCCACAGGATCAGGCTATGTCTCCTGTCCTATCCACAAAACGAAGCTGTCTGGCCCAGGCACAGCCCTCGGGGCTGGGCTGGCGGGGCCAACGCCGCCCGCCTTCCCTCCAGGGTGAACCTCCACCAGCGGATGAGGTGTGAGCTTCACCCCACCACCCGGTGAGTCACGGTCCTAATGGAGACCTTGCTCCTGCTGCATATGGAGAGCTGGCAGTGCTATTGATGGAGACTCCACGGAGCACGTTCTTAATATTGCGCTAATAAGGCAGCGGTGAGGCTATTGCACCCTGTCATTAGCGATCCCGGTGAAGGGCCTTTGTGCTGCGCTTTCCTCCCAAAAGAAACCTCTGCACCAAAATCAGCGTTACTGTGCTGTTTTTGTCAGAACTACCAAGTTTGGCAACAGAGTCCTCAAGGTGTAGGTGGCTGGCCTTTCACCAGAAAGAGTCAGCCTGCATCGGTGGTGAAAACAAACAGTATGTTATGGGAAACACTTGCAACCCGCTTTGTTTTTTCCCTGATAATTTATTGTCTCAACCCTATATGCTGCTCCCTACAGTTAGTGCAACAGAGGATGCTTGCAGTGACTGGCATTGCAAAATAATAATTCACATGTCACAACATTAATATCCTCACACTCGTGATTGTAATGAGGGATATTACATGCCTGTAATACACTTTGCAGTATTCCCTCGCCCTGCCAACTGAAGAATAGCAGCACCTTTCCTAGGACTCACAGTGCCGCTGCCAAGCCCCTTTCCACTGAAGATGTAGAAGTGGTGAAAAGAAGTCCGATATAAATAAGTAGAATGACATGAAAATCACAGGTTATACCCACCAGCCTTTTATGTGATTCTTTCTTAGAGAGCCCAATAAAGAACTGGAGGAAAGGTTAGAAAGAAGCTGTACAAATAAAAGAGAAGGGAGCCAATTTTGATGCTCCCTTCATTTGTACTACGTACAAGCCTCTTAGCTGAATTACAGCCTTGGCTCAAAAACCAGAACATGTATTATTTGTTGTACATTAATCTATGTATCAAAATCATCCACACTAATGACTGCTCAAGATTTCACTGCGAGTTCCCCTGTATTTCTTACTGCCCAGAATTTCTATGCCTCACCCATCAAAGTAGAAGTACTTAAATTTCAGCACGTGCCTAAACTACAACAATTTTTCAATCCTTCCCCTTCCACCAAGCCTACTTCACAAGATGTATCAAATGGGTTAACTCATTACTGAGTCTAATTATGAATATGGAGAGCATACTTCTATCGCTTTTGGCTTAAAGTGCAAAAAGTTGGCTTTCTGCTTGAGTGACAGCCAGAAAAACGAACAATGCACACAGCATACATTGTTCAAGAAGTGCACGCAAGCAAGCAGTGAAACAGACGAACTCTGTGGGTGTCACGCGAAAGCAAACGGGGCAGCAGCCGCTGCTCTCGGCGCTGCTCCCGGGGGACTCAGGTGCAGAAGCGGCTGTGGTGCGGCGATGTACATGGCAACGATTAACCTCTGCCTTAGCGCTGGGAGATCCGAACCTGCAGCTCAGAAAATAAGCAGCTAGTTAAAAATAAATAAATAGCACAACGGATCCCGGTCTTTCCTCCGGACCTGTGTGTGAAAGCGGTGGGGGCAGAGCAGGGGCAGAGCATGCCCCTCTGCGCCAGGGCAGCCGTAAGCGCCGGGGTTGGAAACTCAGCCGCAGAGAGCAAAACAGAAACTCAATTAGGCTGCATGCGCAATTTTAAATTATTAAACGTTTTAACTTGCCCCGATTTAAACATAACAGCATCTAGGGAAAATTAAGTTTTTATGGTGCTTATACCCTAGCAAGGATTGGCTAGTATAAAGAGACAGGAAAAGATCTGAGATAGGACGTGCAGATTGCACCATGCGAAACGCTTTCAGTTTCCTTCAAAGTGCTTCCCTGTTTAAAAACAGTCTTTGGTATGAGCTTTTGAAACCTACTAGCTATGCAGAGCCTGCTATTACCTGCGCCACTGTATTTCTCCAGCACTTGCAAACTCCTTCTGCATCTGGACAGTCCACACCCCATCCAAGAAAATATAATAACCAGGGTTAAAACCCCGTTAACCAAAAAGTCACTGAGAAATCGCACTTTGATGTTACAGGAGACAAAGTGGAAAAGGTCTGAGGCTCGGGTAGTGATCACAAGGAGCAGCCACCACACAGGTGCAGAACATGTGTACAAGGTGGCTTCGGAAACCCCAGTGCAAAGCCCTGTGTGTGCCCGTCCCTCCGCAGGCCCCCGCGGCCAGCCAGCCCCGCGACACGCTTCCACCACGTCTAACAAAAGAAAGCAACAGGCAGCCCAGCAGAAAGCCCTGGCCGCCTGCCCCACTCGCTGCGATGGAGGTACGTCACTGCAGAAAAGCCGTGGCAAAGCTGCCCTAGCATTTACGGCTTTATTTCATGTAGTGTGCTTGCTAAGAGCTCTAACAGGACAAGGCCATCACCCCCAAAGAGCACGTGCTGCTTATTCATCCTTTTCCAAATGAAATGAAGAAGCTTTCAACGAGCCAAAGCCTGTGGGGAGATTTTCAGTCACCAGAGGCAGTGGCAGGTGCCTTGATTCCTACTCAAGTCAGCAGAAATCAGGTGCCTAACTCATTTGTGCCTCTGAAATCCCCTCGGTAATAGCTTAATGCAACAAAAGGGAGAAGCAAACGGGTTTTGTCTATGAGCTGCTTCTCAAACAAAGAATACAAATTGCATGTGACAGGCTGCTGCGCGAGTTGGGCTCTATTTGTCTATGTACAAGTGGAAGAGCGAATGGAGAAGTATGCAAACTTTAGAAGGGCATATTGCTGCCAGTCATCTTTAATAACAAAAACAAAGGCCGTCTCAGAGATCCCGCAGGCCCCGTTATGCAAGACTCCTTGATGGGAGCAACCTGCAAGTCGGGATTAGCACCGCTGCACGCCTGCCTCTGCAGACCCCACATGAGGGCTGTGCTGTGCTGGGTAACGTGCCTCCTGTTTTGGTCCCACTGCCCTAAGAGCTAACACGAGCCACCCCTCAAGTCTTCCCCATTCTCTTCTGGTCAGGCACATATCAACTAAAAATCTCATCCAGACCATGCTGGCTTCTAAAGGGCTCCTACATTCCCAAGTAACTTCAGAGCACTGCAGAAGAATCGTCTATTTTTTTGCCCTCTTTAACTTCTCCAGTTCTCCCTGAGCAATACATACTAAAGTTTGTAAACATGCTGGGATTCTGATATCTTTTTTTCTTTTTTCAGTTCACGAAAATCTTGAAAGCAGCACCAGTACTTGGCAACACTGGAGAAACACGTTCTCACGCCGAGCATCTGGGGAGAAACACGCAGCACGGTGTTGGTGCGCTACTGCAAAATCAGTTCGTAGGAGCCAGCACCTTGCTCATATGTTAGCATTTAAAAGAGGTCGAGGCTTTCAGAGGGACCTCAGACAATTAGATGCTGCAGACTCACTGAATTTCAATTAGATCTGTGCACCAACTTCCTTCAGGTTCTAAAATCAGAACCATGGTGTACACCTATAATCATACTTAAGTTGTGAAGCACCTTTCTCCTTTTGTGTGTATGCAAGTCTTTATTCGGGAGGATATTTTGTGCGTATGATTAACTTCAAACATGCTTAAGTGTTTCTTGAAGTAAACACTACTTAAGCACATTTAGATTTAAGCAGGTGCTTGCCTGCTTTTCTGAAGAAAGATGAACTTAATTACATGTCTACGTATTTTTGTAAACAAGGCCCTTTACACTTCTTGAATCTGTTTTTTTCCCTTGTGTTTCTTCTTTTTTTTTTTAAAGCCAAGACGTTAACTTCTCGCTACAGAGTTTAAAAACTCAGCTATTTTTAACTCCCTATAATACACCCAGACTGTGATATGCGAGTACAGATTATACTAACTTATTTTTAACATTTGAATTTTCATCTGAAGAAAACCATTCGCACATGTCCAGCCTCACTACAAATTGAAGCAGTACATGATTAGCACTAATTGCTGGATATGCCGTATCACTGTGTAATGTGCTTATCTTGTACAACCTTTAGTGGCAATCTTTAATAACCTGTCCCTAAACAGTGGCATGAACTTAGCTTCTCTACGTATTTTGTCTTACTGAATTTGACTTGTTAATCTTCCCAAAAGCTGCACTCAAAGAACTGTAAAATTTAAAGATCCACGTTATGATAGACATACCTGGATTCATCTTGTTTGAAATCAGTAATGCTAACTTTCACATTTCGAGTCATGTTTAGATGAAAGATAGGTATTAAAGTGCTTCCCAGTGAAGAGTGAGGAAGTACTTCACAGTGTCTTATGTGAGATTTAAAGAAAAAAAAGGGCAAGCACTACAGACGTACATCTATACCCAGCCTCTAGTCTGAGGAACTGCATCCTCAAACTTCACGAGCACGGAGCTGACTGCAGCTTCTAAGAAAGCAAATTCTGCCATTATTTCATCTCTGGTTTGGGACACAACTCAGGAAAAAAAAAAAAAAAGAAAAAAGCCGTATTTAAGAACCTTTCTATTCTGTGGCTACCAGGCCTCGTGCTGCAAACGGTGCTTATGGTCATGGGTCCCAGGTCCTCTGCTTATGGTCATGGGTCCCAAGTCATCTAATTTTTTATACTTGAGCACATTCCTCAGATGCTAGCAGTATCACACATTCACTGTCGAGCACGGTATTTGGCACAATGTCTGGCCATGTCACTGGGGCATTAACCGACTTGTACAAAGGACCTCCAACAGTTATTAATGAGGCCTGTTTTGGTCCTCCCAATCTGCTCTGGAGGCTTCCACCCTCCCTTAAAGCACTCAGTTCAGCCCATTCACACCTGTATGGTCCATCCTCCTCCACCACCGTGAACTTTCCTGGCCTCCTGTGTGTCATGCTGGCCATACTTATCTTACTGGGCTTTTGTGAGCCCAGGAGCGACTGACGAACAGCACTGGTAAACCCTACAGGCAACTGCAGAATCAGCTGAACTGTGCTCAAAATAGGTCACTTCTGTATTATCAAATGTACTTACTGCAATTACAATCACAGAGAGCCATTCTGAAGTGAAAAAAAGTATGGTAGAGAACAGGGAAAAGACAGCACAAGCACACGTGAAGTCCTATTCCTCTACAAGAGAATGCCATCCACAGGTCATACTGTCCAGAAAAAGAATAGGCTTTAAAATAGACATGGCTTTTATCACATAATTAAAGGCTGCAAGAGGACACATTTAAGTTTTCTAGTACTGTGATGAGCACTGGAAGCAAGAGTATAGAATAAAGCATTCAAAAACTGTCACAGCCTCTGGGAAGAAGCTGATGGGAGCTGTTGCCCATGCAAGAAGCTGGGTGGAAAGCCCATCCACCCCCACTGTCTTCCCACAAAACCTCCTCATCGCTCCCAACTTCTCAGAAGAGCACATGAGAAAGTGGAGGAACACAGTCTGTGGGGCTTCTAGCCTGTGAGATACAGTAGTAAACATTTTTCAATGCCCAGTTATTGAAGGGCTGTGACTCTTTCATAGAGAAAGTCTCTGGAATCTGCTCCCCAGTGACTGCCAACACCAACTCTTCTGTCTGGACATCCTGCTTAAAATGCACACCCAGCTAACCCCAGTGAATGACTCTGGCTAAAGTGGGGCTCTTCCCACACAGTGCCAGAAAACCTGGTGTTAAACATTACCTGACACGTGAACGTCTTGCATTAATGAGGCGGATTAGCAAAACATGCGAACACACCAAATGCAGCAGTGGGCACCCCTTCTTGCACAAAGCAGTCACCAGGCTGCAAATTCTTCTTGGGGCTCTGCAGAGAGAATCCTTTGCAATCCATTACAAGTTTGTTTCTCTATGTGAAAACACGAATGCTACTTAGCACCTTTAGAAGTAGCATGGGCTTGCCTTGGAAGCTAGAATTCGCACTGTTTTGAATAAGACAACCAAGCGAAGTAGTGCCATAAAGAGCAGAAGTATTGATGTGTAGCATGCAGACTGACAGGCAAGCTTCATAAGGTTTGGGGTATTTCATGTCAATCAAACGACACTCACTCTCCACTCCTTTCTTAAGACACTCTCCAAATAAGTCATAGGCACTACTGAAGTAAACAAGACTCATTTTCTTTGCAGAGTGGTTTCTTGTGCAAGGTAAATATTTTCTTCATCTAAACAGGTAGGTTTCATAAATGGAGAATATTCTGAGAAAATAGAACTGTTCTGATTTCTTGTTTGTTTGTAGCACTTCACTTGAGAAATACAGTTCTGAAAATTACTTACAGAATAGCACTGATGCAGAAAGGGACCGTAACACCACACAAAGCCATACCAAGACTAATTCTTCCATCTCCTCCTAATCCCTTCTGAGGATGCAGGATATTTACTTTTATCATCACTATTGTTCGACTTCCCAGCCCTGACTGCTAGTTACAGTAGTACAGTATGTACTGTTCGCAGTTGCTGAGTCAAAGAAAAAACAGCTCAAGGAATTAGAAAACAAACAAACAAAAATAGACTCTTTCTCTCCTTCCCCTCCTCCTCAAATAAAGCAACATCGCATGGTGTGAATCACACCACGGCCATCATATGTCCATATCAAAAGCCTTGTATTTTTTATTTCTTCTGCTGTGTGTGTAGAGAAGAGAAAAATCTTTTTGCTCAGAGTTAGTCATCATAAAATACCTGCTGAGTCAATCGTTATCTTTGCAACGCAGGGTATCTCAAGATGTTGATTTCTGATTACACACTGCAGATTTTTGGAGGAGGGAATATTAACTAGAGGGAGGTCACGTTGGACGTTTGATCCTAATACTTGCTGACTTAGGAGCGGCATGTTATAATGCAACTTGTTCAATTTTAAAATGTAAATGCTGACGCTGAAAATAATTTTATTTTTACAGGAAAACCAAGTAATACTATGTACTATGTAATATGTACCCTTTCTATCTTTGTGCCTCAGTTTGAAACATATATATTGCCAAGACACAAACTGGACCCCTAAAAGCTTCTCTTGGACTGAAACTGGAAATCAGTAAGGTGCAAGCATGTGCATGCTACGAGCACAGACTTTGCACACTCACCAGCAACACACCTCCCGCTCTCTCCCCCTTTCAGCACTGCAAGCAGTGCAACTGAGCAACTGTCACCACTTAAGTAACACCAGAAACACTGAGATCACTTTACAATAACTTTTCAAAACCGGCACTAAATGCAGCCGTAAAGACTGTAAGCTACACAAGGATGCACACTTCCAGGTACAGATCTGCTACAGCTATGTTGAAAGGCACGGGCAGAACGGAAAATGCATTCACTTCTACCGAGTGCTGCCAGTGTGTTTCTCTCTAAAGAGAGCAAATGGCTGAATAATCAACTGCAAATGACTTCTGGGTCACAGAAGGAGGCGGAGAGGTTGAAACCTTGAACTACTGCTGCTGATGTATAGTATCTTTATCTCCCTGCTTCCTATGGCATGTAGTTGCTGGTTATCTCAAAGGATGAATGACCTGCCTGCAATGAATTATGCCTGCTTATCTTCCAGACAGGGTATACACTAAGTCATTAAGTAATCTAAGAGTATAACCCCAAGGGAATTACTAAACGAATGAGAAATCCTGGCTTGCTCTTAACTGTTCTGTCAGACTTCCGTGTGGTGCTGGTGCAAATGTGGCAGGGGGATCATGGAAGGGGCTTGGACGTCTCTCACCTGTTGGCTTGGCTACCTGTTTTCTGCTGTTGGCTTTTTCCGTATTTGACCTTGCAAAGTTAGGTGATGTTGGCATTGCAGGGACCATTTCCTTCAGAGCAGGGGAAAGTGTAGCCCCTTCCGACCACCAAGATTTTAAAAATCACAAACTCACCTGCTGCAACAAACAGCCAACTTGAGAATAGCAGAGAGCTCATGGGCGTTGTATTTTCACTGGGATATAATGGGTTTTGTCTACATGAAAGGAGGCACTTCTTCTGAAGAGCAGCACATTTTTTTAATTAAAAGAAATTGATTTAGTGACAGGATTTACGATAGGGTATCTGACAAGCCCACTGACCTTCACACATACATACAAATGACTGTGGCTTGATACACTCAGAGAAGCTGATTCTTGTTTGAAACAATAAAACTGTTGAAACATTTAGATCACCAACTCTAGCAAACACTGAAGAACCCTCCTAAGCAAAGTATATCAAAGAAGGCTTAGGATAAAGACCGATCTGCACAGTCATTCTCTTCAGACAGCACCCGGGGAAGTCTGGGGTATAAATAACATCTTCAAATAGAGAGGAAAGAGCATGTCTGGCACAGGGTCACCCATGCTTTTTACAGCCTTGCAAAGCTCTCGCTCAACATCTGCGTAGGATGCTCCATTTACTATTCCAGCTTCCATTGCTCCTTGCACCGAGCAGCTTGTGCAGTAGCTAAGTATCTCCTTTCAAATATTCTCAGTACCTACAAAAGAAAGAGGCTCAGCAGCATCCTTAACTGGAAGGAATTACATCAGCAACTCCAGACAACACTACGTTGTTTGGCACCCAGCCTCGAGAGTGGTTTTCAAGGGGCTGCTGCTCAGGTTTGATTGTGGTTTCCATCACTTGTGGGACGGCTCTGCCAGGACGAGCATCCACGCGGGTGCTTTGCTGGAAGTCAGGAAGATGAGGCATGGGGCAGAGCAGCATCCTCCACGCTCCACCACATCTGAACAGCCACTGAATGTGGATGTCAGTTGACCTGAGCTTTACCAGGAAGAAAAATAAGCAGGCTCCTCTGAGAAATAACAAGCCTGTCTGAATGGAAATCTGTTCCTTTACACAGCAGCAACGCAATCTCTAACCTTCTGCCTGTCAATACCCACAGCATACATGAGGAAACGATGCCCAGTGTCATCATTTTAGTGTCCCTCCTAAATTTAAAATGATAGAATCAAAAAAAAAAAAAAAAAAAAGCTCAGTTTTCTAGTTTTCTTCTAGACTTACAGGCTTTAGCAAGTGAACACCCCTCCCAGTCTGGTCACCCTGATAGGTTTCCCTGAATGCTACCAGATAAAAAATAAAACCTAATCCTTGCTTGAACGTTCCTGGGACGGTGCCAGGATATTTATATCTTTCCAGGGCAGAACTCAAAGTAGGCCTTGTGCTGTCACTTGTGCCAAGAAAAGTCTTGCTAGGACATGGAAAGAGGAAATTGCTCTCGTTTCCATGTGGACATCTGAAAACTTTGTCCGGAAACAGAAGATGCCACGCAGAAGGTCACAGAGCAATCAGATTTTGTTTGGAAAGTGTAGGCTCTGCACACACTTCTCAAAACTTTCTGTAGGACGGTTCAGGCCTGTTGTTCATTTTCTGCATGATTTTGTTTTAGCTTTTTTTTTTTTTTAATCAAGACCTTCTACATTAATAAAAAGCTTTAAGTAATCCATATTTCTTTTTCAAACAGTACTTACACCCTGAGATGTGCTGGGTACCTCCAGAAATGTGATTTTAATCTTATCTTCCTATGCATAGTGGTTTGTATAAGGGCTTAATTTTCGTTCTCTTATATAACACCTATTTTTTCACACTGTGCCTCCAGCCACTACCAGAAACGAGGAGTTAAACTGCATGATGGTGAAGAGATTTCATTAACAGACTAGCTTCTAAGCTTGTGAGCAGTCTGCTAAAGGAAAAATAAAAGCAACAGATTTTCGGGTTTTGTAGGCAAGGACAGAAAGGACTCCCTTGTTAGCTTCTATTTATGGTCCCACAGCAGATGACCTGAATCTCCTCCATACTCATCCCCCTTTACAGAGCCTATAGCTTAGATTATTCACTTCTTAATGAAAACACCACCTGCCAGATGGACAAGAGAATAATTACATTACACTTACATTAATAAAATACATACAAGTCCCATTCGCTGGGCACAGAGCAGTGCTTTATATCTGGATCTGTATGCTTTAGGAAGACGCTCAGAAAGGGATTTTCCTTACTGTATTTTATGATAATGAAGATCAAGATCTGATTCATGCAATTGCCTGATGCAAATCTACTTGATGAGGGAAAGGCAGCTCTTGGAGTAACAAACTGCCTTCCCTTACTACCTGAGCCTGCTGCGTCTTGTAGGCGAGGGTTCAGCTATTCCATCCAAAATGCGCTGCCATTCCCACTGAAACCCTGAGCAGGAGCAGAGACAACACCAGGACTTCCACAGTAGGACAGAGCTCTTCTGGGAGTCAAATAGAGGGAGGGACCTTATCTGAACTTGATAAAAACGCTTTGGATTTAAATTTTAGGGGTGAGCAAAAGTTCAAGCCAATTAAGCCCCCATATCCCTAATACTACCCACAGCATGAACCAGCAGCATGTCCTACCCTGGTGGCACGTCTCAGGGAGCATTTCCACCTCCCTGCTAAAAGCCTCATTACTCATGTTTCTGGGAATCAGGGGTAGAGAATTAGAAAACAAAATGCCTGAATGGGAGATGTAGCACATAATAGTTTCATCATTAAAAAGATCACCATAGATTGAGCCACTTACTGCGTGGCCAGCGCCGCTGCATCTGCGTTGAAGTGCAGAAAATTGATTTTGCCTCCCCCAGAACATTCTGCACTATTACTGCTTTTAGCCGGGAGGGCGAGAAGATCCACGTGCACCTTCTGCTGGTTGAATCCATCTCTCTTCCCCCAAGAGAGGCTACCTCTTCAACAAAAAAGGTAATCCTTTTGAAGTTCAACTTCCAAAAATTTTTCTTTTCAAAAATGTCAGTGATGCAATTTCTTGCTGTCTGTCCTGCTACTCTGAACAGAAGCATCTCTCCAAATTTCCTAGCGAAGGGCTACTAAGACTTTTCCGACCTATTCCAACTTTCTTGGCTCTTGTTTCCTAGGTGTTCCCTGGTCCCTGAGAGACCTGTGACTCCATCCTTGCAGACACTTGATGAAACTACTAGTGTCTTTGATAGAACGCTTACATTCTCCCTTTCGGTTCAGTGGTACCAGCAATGCAAAGAAGATGGAGGAAGCCCAACGTTGCGTGCAGGAGCCTTGCACACAAGCCACCCCGTCCTTCTGTTTAACTACTACCCGCAGATTTCCTTGAAGGAGGAAAACATCCCCATCGGTCAGCTTGAGACCTGAACGTCAGCCCCAGCCAGACAGCAGTCCTCATTTCACCAGGAGCCAGACTCCAGCCCTGGATGGTTTCCATCAAGATCCCATTAAGTCTGTGCATGTGCTGCGCCCTCAGATTTTGTGAGAGCCACGTGTGTATTCAGGAGCAGATTTTGACATTGTGTTTGTTTCTGGCTTCAAAATGGTTTTCATGTCCCTTGAATAACAGCCTGTTTTCTGGAAATTTAGTAATTTCTTAAACATGTCCACAAGTTTATCCCTGTTATCTGGCAAACAATATTGGAGCTATCAAATGCTCGTAGCTTTTGTTTTTACTTTTGAAGACAAAAGGCTGTTTCTCTGAAGAAATATGTTGTTTAGGACATTTACTTTGGTGCTCAGGACCCTTTCTTCTTTATCATAACAATGTATACACAGGTCCAGCCACAGCGTCTGTTTTGTTTCCTAGGTCCTACCCTGTTAGTGTAAGCAGATGTGAAGTGTCACAGCCTTGGACTAATGCCTGTGTCATGAAACCTGCAATTACCTCAGAACACAAAATAGGCAGAGAAGAAAATCCTTGCACAGAGTATGGTTCAGGTAGCCTGCGCTGTAGATCATCCATGATCCCAAGCAATTCCCAGTGTTCTTGGCAAAGCGGGGTATAGATCTAAATTCCTGAATGCAGCAATGTTTATTGCACTAGCCTGGTGATTCACTAAGTACAGGATGTGCCCAATTATTCTGTGTATTTTTCCAATCATATTTCATAAACTTCAGTTGCACAAGTACAGGAATACATTCTTTCTTGCTTGTCCATTAAAGCTCGTTTTAGGAAAGGCCATCCGACTTCAACAATAAAATCACAAACTGGCTATATGCATGTTTGGGGGGGGGTTGTTATTGTAACCATGGAATCAGAAAACTCAGCTGCTAAGCACATATAGTCTGTGAAACAATCGCTTTCTCTTTTGTCTCAACCTGCTGAGAAAAGTTTTGCATTTAACATAGGATGCTGTTTTTGTTCCAAATCCAAAAATTAAAAACAGCAGTTCTGAGGACATAGATAGCTAAGCCAACAACATTTGGCTGCCTAACATAAAAATTAGCAGAATTGTTTTTACTAAAAACAAACCATTAGATCTTTCCAAGATAAATAAAAACTTAGAATTCTGACTACCAGCCCATAAACAATGCTTCTAATTTAGTTTGTTTGAACACTGCACCACGGATAAAACAGATACAACTTCAACTTCTGTATCTCTAAAGCTAATTTCACTACCTTAAGCAAGCTGGCCTGAAACAAGCTTTCTTCCTTTCTAAGACGGGTTACTACAAGCAAACACAACTCTTTCTTTTGCAGTCGAAATATTATCTAGATAATATGGCTGACAAGCAAGCTGATCTCTTGACAAGCATGCCCCATACTTGGGGCTATCCATTCAAAATTATTTTATGAATGAAATGTGTGTTTTGTCGCAAAAGAGGCAAAGATGACAACAGAAAAGATGAATACAGTGCAGGATCCCCACTTCCCATCGTATCACACATGCACCAATTACAAGAACCCCAACAGTTAGGAAATATTTGGAGGGCATTCAGCTGTAATAAACCAGTTGTCACCTGGAGAGCTCAACCCATCTTCCTTGCAGCAGATGGGGCGGCAGTAGGAGGTGCAGTGGCCCACCAGCACCCATCACTGGAGTAAATCTAACGTGGAATAACGTGAAGTTTGAATTTAGTGGAGATATAGAAGCCCCTACACCAGCTGTTTTCACGTACTCATCCTTTCCCACTGTGCCAGACAGCACAGCAATGCAGCCAGCCCCTGTCCCTCCAGCACTGAGCTGCCTGGCCAGCCACTGCATCTCGTTATTTGTGCAGAACAGCCTCCTACCATATTTTTCCTGGACAGCCATGTATTATGTTAACAAATCATTTTATGCACTAAATTTCACGAAGAAGGTACAACCTTCAACTTCCAAATGATGAATTGGCCAGGCAGACTGGACTTCTGGCTTAGCAGTGCTGACAGCACAGGGAGGATTTTATTCCTTGGTCTATAGAGCTCATACGTGCCCTTCTTTGACAGCACCTGCACATCTGATGAACCCCACCAGAGGAAGCATGCTTGGAGCAGCTCCCTCCTGCATCCATGCAGCATGTAGGCTGCCCCACGTGGCTGAGCTGCACCTCAATGGGAACTGCCACCATGAGATGTGACCCACCAGTTAGACCACCTGCCCTCTGCACCGCAGCTCAGGAGGCAGAGACTCAGCTGCCTTGAGACACTAAGATCTGAAAAAATAGGATCTGGAGCACGTTGGCCCGTCTGAAGCCAATACTCCCTCCTGCCCTCACCACAGGTTTACCTCCAGCAGCTGCCCAAGGAGATGAGTGTCACCTCAACACTGTGTGCGCGCATCCAGCAGTCACTTGTCAGGCTTTGCAACCTCACTTAGGAGAGACATAAGAGTAAGGCAGGCCAAATTAAAACTCTAAGCCCATTAATCACACCCTCATGACTTCAGATAATGCAACGTGCAACGTGCACCATATGCTTATGTAGGTCTTGCCTTGGGCCATAATCTAGATTATGGAATCCTCTCAGTGGAGTAAGCGATGAGCAGGGCTGCAGGGAGAGAAAGAAATTACAGAAGCGAGGATGGACAGGCAAGGGTTATGCGGATTCATTCCCTCTATAAAAGGCAGTTATGTAAGGAGTTCGTACCTGAACTCGAATGGGTTGATTAACATTCCTGAAGCAAAATTCATCAATTCTTCACATAAAATGAGGCCAAAACTGATGGCACATACCCACTCTTTGACACGTTAAATGCCTGAAGTGGAGTTCAAATGGATCATTGCAGCTTCACAAAGTCCTCTGTGAAGAACTGCCAAAGGAGCAAAATTATGTGAAATACCACTTCAACATTCCTATGGTAGCAGCAATGTGCAATCACACAAATGGCAGTGGAAGAATGCAGCTGAAGTAGTTCCTTTGACCTATTGCAATGCACTGAGAAAGCTCTTCAGCCTGGCTGGTGAATTGCAGGCAGTTAAGCATCACGGTAATTTCATGCCTGTATTTGCAGGCAGTGTTGTACGGTATTCTAAGATCTGCATTAATATAAATCCTTTAAAAAAAAATCAAATGAAAATTGGACCTACTCAAATTACATTATTTCCATGCTATGTTAATATGAATTCTGTTCAGTGTAAGTGTGCGATATTTCACATGGAAAAAAAAAATGATTTTGAGGGTGAAATGAGCCATGTGGAGATTTACAAAGATTTAAAATCAAACGCATCAGAAAATCAGTAATCCTATTAGACCAATTGTTTAAAGTCAATGTCTTCCTAAAAAACGTGCCGTACTTCCAATGGGCTCTGACCTGACATGGGCAGCTCTGGATAAATGGATACGTGGTTCTCTCTCATCCTAAAATCTCTGTCCTAACAACCAAATTAGAAGAGACCTAGCCTGTTTCAATCTCCCTTTCACCAACAGAGAGAGCTTCATAATGTGAGCCGCCGAAGGAGCTCGGTACCTGCAGGTGGATCTTATTTAACTCAGCAATTTGAGCAGTTAATCTGCTCCCAACACAGGTGCATCACAGCACACGACATCCTGACATCCTAAAATATTTTCAATAATACTTCCAATTTAAAAACATGGAAGCCTTTTGTGTCGGCTTTCAGTGGTGAAAATTAAATAGCCAGACGTTTTAATTGAATGCCAGTGCGTTAGGAACTTCTGCTGCTGCTTCTCCAGGCCTGGCTGGAGCGCTGGGAGAGTGAACCTCCGGGCCTTTGCTGGGCCTGAAACCATCAACAGCCCCTGCTGCCGGCTCACACCAGTGTTTTTACGCACGTGCAGCTTCGCACAAATCAAAGCCTCACTGCCTCTGCCAAAAGGAAGGACGACCTTTTCCTTTTCCATGTTGCCAGTGAGTTTCTTCAGAGAACATTTATGTAAGTGTTCCTCAGCGAGCGCCGTGCCGGACACGGCCTCCGAGAGCACACGCGCGTGCCCTGCTGCCCATCACCCGCCACGCCGGGCCCTGTGCAGACCGATGTCCGAAAAGGGATCTAACTTGGCTTGCACCACCGCTGTGACTTGCAATCCTATTACTCAGGGGGAGAAACATCAAAAGATAGACGCGCACTTGAAGAAATTGCAAAATTTGTTCCACTTACGTGTGGAAACAAATCTTACACAGACCCGGACGGCTCTGGAGTCTCTGACAATGGGCACAAACCGTGGGTGAGACAGAGGAGAGGACGGGCTGATCCTGAACATGCACGTTTTGGGGATGCACCCTTTGCCCCAGCTCCCACAACTGACTCAGAGAAGTCTGTGCCTTTCAGGACGGGGGCTGCGGTGGGGCAAGGACAGGTCCCAGAGGGAAGCTGTCCCTGCCATCCTTCAGTGCTCAGCGTGCCCTCTGAGCAGTCTTAGCTTTCACATACAAAGCACCCAGATTTTTATTCTATTTCCTGGAATCTTTTTGCCTGCAGATAGCAAAAGATTGTTTCTAGGTGATAAAACGGAGTTAATTCACACAACTCCCTATCGCAGAAACAAGCAGGACTCTTTAACTGTGCGGTTCACATGGCAGTCGTTTACCTTACATGGGGCTTTCATGAGCACAATAAAAATGTCTTTATCTTCATCAAAGACCTGCTATCATCTCAAAAACACATTAGCTTAATAAAATGAAAAAAGGAAAAGGGAAAAAAGAAAGAAAGAGAGTGGGGCTAGGGTTGGGAATTGCCCAGGAGCTCTGTGTATTTGCAGTCCTATGCAGCCTGCCTGAAGAGGTTTATTTATGCCCAGGTGGAAAGCCCACCTGATGCTGGGACTGGGAAAGTCTCTTCTCACCTAAAGAGATCACTCCTTGGGACCTTGGGTGCCAAAGTGCCAGAAGGGGAAAGACTGGGAGTGGAGAGTTTCCTCAACAGCACAACTTAAGTCAGCAAAGACCTAAACCAGGATGTGGAGGACCCTCTCTCCCCTTGCCGACTGTCTTTTAGTTGGGTGCCTGCATTTTAGGGACAGTGCCTGGAGGAGCTGAGGGGCTGGAGGCTGCTCCTGAGGACCCTGCATACCCCTGAAGGAAGGGGGACAGCAGACTGCCCATCCCTCCAGAGCGCAAGGAGCACAAAAAGGAAAATCACAGGGGCAACTGTGTGTTGCCTGAGCTCTTTCAGTTACAGTGATCTTAGATAATACGAGAGACAACAGCAGGTAATACACGCATAAACATCCAACCCGAAGCCTCCCGAGTTCCTTTGATCGCAGCAAGTCACCCGGTCAAACACTTGCAACATTGCAAACCTTCCTCAGCGTTTCCAGGAGCTCTGGGGGCAGACACCAGAAGCAAAGCACAAACCACACCACGAAAAGCAAGCCCCAAAGCTGCAGATCAGGAAGCTCACCCTCCAGAGAAGCCATGGGGCACCATCAGCGGTGGCCCAGCTGGTGCCGGGAGCCATGTTCCCTCACATTTTGGGCAAAGAGGATAGGGCTGGGTATCCTTCCCGGACAGGGAGCGTAGGAATAAACTGTGATTTTTGTTGGCAGACTGGCACTTTCTCTAAAAACGCTAACGTTGAAGAAGCACACAATGGTTCTTTTAACAGCGGTTACCCCTCCCAACCAGTCCTGTTAATAAAACGCAAAGGCGCCCTCTCAAGCGACCTTCCTCGTCCGTCTCCCCCTGAAGCCAACAGCAGCCAACCTCTAAAAATAGTTAAAGGTAAAAGCTACTCCACGAAGGTCCTAAGGAAGACTGCTGCGTGCCTCGAAGGAATCATTTGTCCATAGCATCTCAAGCACTCAGACAGAGATGGACAGAGACACGCTTGGCTTAATGCTCCTTCCCCGCTCCCCCTCCCCTCCTTCTCAGAAATGGTATGACGTTTAAACGCTTTGCTCCAAGTTGCCTCTCTCCTCCAGGAATCATTGCGATGTAGGCCACTCTATTTGTGATACTCCTCTGTAACCAGAGGATGAAAGAGTATCGCTCACAAGACGTGACTGCTTGGTTCGCAATCCATCTTCAGGCGGTGCCAACAATAGGACTGCTTACAGCTAATCCATTTACTCAGCTTACCTGTTACGCTCCCATCCCCTTCACAAGTGCCATGTGGGAGCCTCACTCAACCTGTACGCTGCCAAGTGACCTGCAGTAACCTGCCCCGTGCCACGTACTTGGAAAGCTGTGGATTTGGATTAAGGCAGAAGCAACCCAAAATGGTCACAGAGCTTCCAGTGGGCTGCCAACGAATGAATATACCTTTACTTTGCGGGGACACAACTGACGGCACTGTAACCACTAGTGGATGCAAGCACTTTCTTGTCTACGGCTAACCTTCATGATGCAGAAGCCAGAAGTGACCCAAACAGCAGGTCTTGAGTGCTGATAACCCCTCTGGGCTCCTCTTCCCTTTCCACGTCTCCTCTGCACTCCTCTGGAAGTTGACCCAGTGGGTCGAGAAGGGCTGCAATTCCTGTATCTACAAAGCACCACTAGGTACCAACCTTCTCGCCAGAAAAATGGGTGGTGTGGTGTATGTTTGAGGCCATTTTGGAAAGAGTCAGTCCTTTACAAATGCAGTGACCAACTTGGAATAAAGGAAAAGGCTGAATTCTCCAGCACATACACAGCAGAGCGGGGAAGTGGATCACGAACACAGAGAAAGGAATGGAAGTTCCACATTATTCCCACTTAAAACTTAGAACACTTAGCACTTAAAACACTTAAACACTTAGCGTATCTGAAGTGCAGGTAAAGAAATCTGTCCTTCCCAGAAGAGAGGGCTTGAGGGAGAAGTGGAGATTCTGGAACTCTGACGTAAGAAATATATTCAACTACAATGCCACAAAAACAAAAATCCACAAAGCAAATTCAATTAAAAAAAACTCGATGGTCACTACAAAATCTATTATTGAAAGAAAATTTCTAATAGAAATGAATTTTCGTGGACTACCCCTGTTAAAAAGACGGATACTACTGGTGTAGCAGTGGATCAAGAGACTCACGTACAATGAAGTGTCCACACTCGGTGCCCAGCCTGCGATGGCTGAAGGCTGGGAGACGGGGAATCAAGAACTGCATTTCTGTGGGGCAACTCCAAGCCTCATCGCTAAATCTGCAGACCAAAGGGCTGTGTGCATCTGAATGAACATCTGAGATGGTTTTGAAATTCCTCTGTTCAGCAATATATTTATGCTTAATGTCTCTGTTCAGTAACTTACTTATTCCTGTAAGTCCTGCCTGGATATTGTAAATACACTTAGTTTATACATACAAATTATTACAACAGAAGATAAAGAAGTTACCAACAGTACTGAGTCCTGTAGCTCACAGCGAACAGGTTGGTTTATCCAACAGTAACTACAAATTTCAATTTAACTTCTGCTTGTGATATATGACCATCATTAGAAATTTCACCACCTTGCTAAGACCCAAGACTAGAGCGTGGTGTCAGTCTTGGTGTCCAGATAACTTTTGCCAGCCTGGGAAGGAAGGGGGGAGAAGTTTCAAAAAAAGCTTGGAGTGTCCGTAATAGGGGAGAAAAAAAACACCACACATAACAAGCTAGGGAAGATAGGAGTCCAATTTATTCAGATTATCTAAGAGAAACCTGAGAGGTGACCTGGTCATATGTACCTTCACGAAGCAAAGCTCTCTGATAGCAGACATCAGCTGAAGTTAGCATATGAAAATTAAAAAGACAGTAGCTTGACAAATTCAGAGCAGAAAAGCAGTACCGAACTCCTTATCAAAAAAAAAAAAAAGAAAAAAAAAGGGGGGGGTAATTAACCACTGCAAAAACTTCCAAGAGCTTTATCATCTGAAGTCTTTAAATCAGGACTGGATGCCTTTAAAGTACCCTCAAGCCCAGCCAGAATTTATGTGCTTGATGCAAGAATTATTAGATGAAATTCAATGTCCTGTATTCACACAGACGTCAGACAATGAGCATAACGGGTCCCTCCAGCTTTAAACGCTATTAATTCCAGTCTGTATGTGCTAGGAACTCAATTACAATTTGTAGCTAGCAAAACCTATACAAATATTATCACATTACTGCAAAACACAAGCCAAAGAAGAAAGATTTAAACGTCACAAAGCACCACAAAAGGAGACTTCTTCTTGCATATGAAGAAAAAAGTGCACTAATAAAAAAAAAGGAAAAAGACACTTTACAAAATTCATCTAGACCTAAGGCAATTTCTCCTTACATTACCCCAGCGGTAACACACAATTCTTTTAATAACATTTCTTGGTTAACGATTAGTATCAATAATTATCATAAAATGTCTTTGCCTATTTTTTGCACACGAATGGAAGAAAAAATAATAAAAGGAGGAGAACTCTCTTTTCAAATCCAACACCTGGACCTTAGTTGATAAGAAGTCCTCTCTTAACACATGATTTTTTTTCCAGCATGTAGGAAATAATTCTTAGCAAATAAAATACTTTGAGTTAAAACAGCAATTTCCATTATTAGCACTAGCAGACATTAGCAGTTAATTTCTTTCTCATAAGGATACATCCTGCCTTCTGCCTGGCCTGAATGAGGGCCTGGTGGTACTAAGTGCTAGATGAGCACAGAGTACCAAGGGATGCTCTCCCTCTCACCCTCATTTAGAGCAAGCCATCCCTTCTCCATGTCTTGATGAAAGGCAGGTAGGCAAGAGGAACTTAATTTTCAGAAACCACAATGGCATTTTGCATGCCTCTAATGTCTCTCCCTTCCTCTTCATGAAGGCAATTGTCTTCCATCCCTTCTCGCTGAACAGTACGTGCTCGCTTACACTTGTGACTTGATCAATCGGGGCTGCTGCTACATAAAATGAAGTAGATAAAGCTCCATCATATTTCTACATTAATGTCACTTCACTTAATCCAACCTCTTTATTATACTCAATCACCAGGCATGTTTTTCAAATTTGCAGCTAATTATTCATAGAAAGAATTTTCTGGTGATTTTTTTTCCTAACAAAACAGAAAAAAAAGGACCATTCTGTCTTTTTCTGAGAACAGGCTTTTTCTTAGTAATAAAAAGGATCATATGACAATAGTTTTGCAGTGTATCGTGCAAGCTCTGTTGGAGTCAATCCAATTTCTATACAAGTACTGCCATTTTGACAACAAAGCAGCCTTATTGAAACAGGCAGGCTTCATCTTAATTCTGGCACTACTGAATGGAGAGTACACACTAGCCAGGGAACAATGAACCAAGAAAAGAGTTACAAATCTCTAGTGACAACTGCACGCAAAGAAAGAGAAGATGCATTATGATAGCATTGTTTGCTCGACTCCTTCAGAAGACCACTTTCAAACAGAGATGGCTTTTTGCACTGAAAACCGAAAGCTCCTTCCAGATTTTGCACGTGTATCTTCCCACCCACCACCAGGCCAGCGACACCCTCCGTCACTCCGGTAGGAAATGCTGAAACAGCTCCACTCCTTGGACAAAGGTGAGAAGAAGGAGTGTCCCACCTTCCCACTGCCTTCCCTCACCTCTGGGGCTTGTTACTTAGGGTCTTTTTCACGATTTTTCCATGTTTAAGGCACATACAATTGGACTATAGTACTGCTCTGGGAATACATTATTTCCCTTTAATTGATTTACATTACTTAGTTCTCAGTGAAACTGAACTTCCAAATTCCTGAGATTTCCTGAAATTTAGCTTTAGCAGGAATTCCTGCCTTGCCTTTGGCCGCAAGGAACAGGGGTAGCTTCACTCAGACCCCAGCTGATATAGGGACACGAGCTGAAACTGCCCACACGACGTGTTTTGATGCAGCGTTACATACAGCTGTAGAAATATACACTAAACCATACACGTAATGAGATAATTTTCAGTAAAGTGTGCACGAAATCCCTTACAGAGCAGGTTAAAAAAATACCAGCCCCTACCTTGTATTTCCTTTCAACATATATTTTTAAGTGGGAGCAAAAGCAAAAAATATAAATCCACAGAGGGGAGAAAAAAAAAAAAAAAAAAGGAAGATTTCAAGGTAGCAGATCATTATCTGTGGCCCCCTTTTTCATGACAGTAATTCTCACTTTGCTGTGTGTGACATTATTTAGGGGAATGTATGCTCCTAGGCACAAAGGGGTGATTACTCCAGGCCGGGCTCTCACGTGCAGCAAAGCTCGTTCACGTTGCTTCAGTTTGCATCGGGAGAGAGACTCAGCCCATCTATGTGTGAGCAAACTTGCGAATCGAGACAATTTTAACAGCGTTTGCAATAATTCTTGGAAATATGGCAATGCGTATTTGTCCTGAGCAAGGGTGATTGCAGCTCTTCGCACGAGTTGCTTATTGGTAGGGTAGATGCAAGGACACACATACACCCATATAAACATGCATACACACACAAAGATAGGACAAAACCTTGTGAAACCTGAGAAACAGGCCAGCTCAGTCCATGAGCTTCGGTGTAATGAGTTTCTTAAAACCTTTCAGGTATTTACTCTGGCAAATACAACCTGATAATACAGGTATTTGTAATATAAATCAAGTACAGGTGTGTGCATGTCTTTTTTTAATTAAAGCAATTACGATCTTTTAAATATTTGAATATAAAGCTTTGGTTGGTAATTCTGGTAAGTTCAGGAAAACAGTAGCTTCAAAGACTGCTGGAGAAACACCAACTCATCACAAAACGCTAGGCATTCACGGAGGGATTTTTCAAGGACATCAGGAACAGCTTTTCGCTCATACCCCACTAAAAAATGAGGGGAGCTGCGAGACCACGTCTTCCAGTACACCTGACAGTCTCCTCATCACTGTTCCCATGCAAACGCCGGAAAAAAGCATGATTGACTATAAATTAAAAGGTATTTAAATTCATGCCATTTCTGTCACACCTGGCTTCAGAAACCTGCTAATTCTGGTGCTGATGTACACTAAACATCCCTGGAAAAGGGGGGACAGAGGGTCAAAAGCAGGGCTGGTCCAGTTCACGTGCCCACGTGTACGAGATGGAAGGCGAGAGATTTGGCGCTTTCTTTCCCTTAGTAACAAATAGCTTTCCATTCTCGCTCAGCAAAAGGGAATTAATTTATTCTCCAGTGGAGAGAAAAAAATGCAGTGTCTTGGCAGCAAGCACAGAACGCAAGTTTAATCTTTCTAGACTAAGTCCTCAAGCCTGGATGGTGCGAATGAAAATATGTGATGGGAGTTTTTCTCTCTGCGAGTAATTGCATGGGAGGGAGATGAAGCAAGTTACAGACCTAATGAGCAGATTTGCTCAGGTCAGCCATTTTGCTGTCTGCTGAGGAGTGCACAGCTTTTGTTTTCTTTTGACAAAATGAGATTACTGCCCAAGCTTCAGCTGGGACTGGGTCCACAGCCTATAACCACCACTTCTCACTTGCCTCTAATCTGGATTCCTGCAAGATGGGAAAAGTAAGAGCCTTGAAAGCTGGGAAATTTTAGTTTGAGAACATGAGAAAGAGTCAAAACGCTAAGAAGTCCAGTCACCTGAAGTAGTCAGAGAAGCCCCCGGAGCTAGAACGGATGTGTGGCACCACGCGGGCCGGGCCAGGGGATGCCCTCCGGTATCAACAGAGCGATGGGGACAGCAAGACACCAGCAGGCTCGGGCTGTGCCTAACAGGTCCTCCCACCCAAAAAAATTTACAAAATGCAATGCAAAAGGTACCCTAAGGCAATAATCACCCATCTGCTAATAAAGGTGAAGGTTGTCTATGTTCAAAAAGCTGCTAATCCAGCTAGATGGAGATTTCAGCTCTCCACTGAACACTCTGCATGAAGACCACAGCTAAAGTTGCCTGACTTAAATGCAACAAGTGTTCACCTTTTTGTCCATCAGAGACGGGTTTCTGAGTGCTCAGAAACTTATAAATACGGGTACAAGCTGCTGCTAGAGGCACGGACATCAAAAAGCTGAGGTTTGCAGCAGCCCTCAGGACCCCTGAAAGCCCTGCAGGACACCCACCTTTTAATCTCAGAAAGCACATCAGTACACCAAGATGATTCAGGTCCAAAGGTTCTGACTGCTGTGGGAAAAATCTCCAAGCAGCTCCCATCTCAACTATCTCAACCTTGTTAGAGAAAACTGCAATTATCCAAAGAGTGCATCACAAGCATTTTTCTCTTTAACTGATGAAAGTTGCTGTTCAGGTCACTGGCTAGAGAAGATACCAGGTCCTTCAGTTTTAGAAATAAATGAATAAAACAGTGGTTTCTGTAAGAAAAATCTATTAATTTGCTCCCAGATACTTTTGACTAAAGCTCTGAGAGAAGCAATTCAGTGATGAATACAAGCACTTCCCTCACCACTGTTCAAGACATTCAAACCCACAGGTAATTCCTTTGATATAATACACTAGATGTTAGACTAAGTTCTACTTTGGTGCTTGTCATTTCTAAAGAAAAGAAAAAAAAAACAAACAGAAAATAAAGAACATCTTGCAAATTCGTCTTAGCAAGTCACTAGAGAAGAGGGCTCAGGACACAAGGTTGCAAACACCATCCATCCATCCAAGCAGAGGAATGTGGAAGGCAACTGCTGTGGAGCAAGCCCCGTGGTCCTTCCTTCACATGCCAGATTTGTGATTGACAAATGCAGTGCAATTCAAAAAATTCAACAAAGAGAATTTGTATACTCCATCTGATTATTGGTTGTCTTAAGATCATATTTAAATAATCAGATTAACAATGTAAAAGGAAAGAAACAGCTTTAGGTCTGTGTTTTCTTTGGTGATCTTTCTAGTTAAAGTATCATGGAATGCACAGATAAATTTCCAGATAAGTAATACTGGAAATCTCCTTTATCTGGTTCAGGTATTCCAGAAAGGAAAACAAGAAGAAATTTAAAAATAAATAAATAAAGAAGAAGGAAAAAAAAAGGAGACATTTAGAACCGTCTAGACTACTTAAGAGGAACTTCTAAAGTTCAAGAACCAGCTCTTTTAAATCTTCTAAATCTGACTTCATTTCCCGTGTTATAAATTCAGTCCAAGCTAGAGTAAATTAACATACATTTATAAAGAGATGCTGGGAAATAAGATGAGCTTCTTAATATTTCCCAAGTGAGGGGAGGTCACTCTCTAAAACAATGTAAAATATGGTACTAATTTTAGTCAGCTTGTCATAACACTGTAACCGTCTGAGCTACATTCCAACAACACGTCAAGACAGACTGAAAACAATAATAATAATAGTCAAACTCCCAAATGACTTTCTTCTCGAGCGGAGAGGCTACCAACACAGACAAACAGACCGCTGAGCCTTTCAACACTAAACGAGCTAGCTTTTGTGCTGCCTTAATGTGACTTTGGGGCTTACACAGAGGTGTCCTGCTTGACTGCAGGACTGCTTTAAGTTAAAGCAATGTCCTTTTGCCTCCAAGATGTGTGCCCATCAGAGACCAATGCAAAGCTCTACAGCTGCTAAGCAGGAGCTACTCTGTGTTGTGGGAACGCTCCTGCAAGTCCCTGTCTTGAAAAGAGGACATTACTGGGAAAATGCAGCTTCTTGACAGTACTTTTTTATGCACAGCCTAAAAACTCTCCCCATACCAAGCCATATTGACATTGATGGAACGACTATCACACTGAAGCAAGAGACTGTTAAATAATGCCTGAACATGGGAACTGAAACATCCATCCATCCATCCATCCATCCATCCATCTATCTATCTATATCAGTATGTTCTTTTATTGTCTGGAAAAATTCACACTATTCCTTAAGACCCTGTGGAAAAAACAGAGTTCTAGTCTAAAATGAATGTAATCATTATGACATTCAGTCAATTTTCATTCCCACTTTTCTAAGTTAAATGATACAGAAGACCATTCTGCATTAAACCATAAGCTTATGGAATATTATGTATATGTATGACTTGTCTGGCATAATCCTGCATCTGTATCTGTACAAAATTAAAATGACAAGTATGCAACTACAAATCATTTTTCATTTTCTTCTTGCTTAGAATACAAGTAACTCATGTCAGACAGCAAACTGACCACCATGCACACAGGGCTAAAGAAACAAGGAAAAACAAAAATAATCACTAGAGACAAAGAAACAGGAGCGGTTACTAGAGGGCAAATAAGCCTAATCACTGGGAACTATCTAAAATAAGCAAGGGATTTAAAAACTTGTTCTCAAATTGATTCAATTAAATCCAAATCCTAAAATGATTTCTGCTTAGGAGGAACTGTTTCACCTGTTGTATTACGCAGCGATATTATTAGTACAGCTTCATTCTGCTATGGAGAGACAGCTCACAACCAAAAGAGTGATCCAATGATAACAGCAACCTACTGATATAAGCCACAGGGAAATGATGCACAGAAGACCAGGCACATTGTATGCTTGTTCTGAACAGACCTAATTGCCTACAACAGAATGAAATTTTTAAACTATCGTAAAGGCAACTTTGGATTTGTGAGTTATGTTCCTGGACACTGCATCCAACGGAGCCTTTTGGTAAGGTGGCTCTGGGAGAGTGAAATGATCCTGTCCTGAGAGCCTGCCAAGCAGCAGCATCCTCTTCATGCTAAAATGCCTGAGACAGAGACCACATGTTGCAGCTCTTTTCTGAGAACAGACATACATCTCCAAGTGGGCTAAAGACAATGCTAGAAAGAGAAGTAAGAAAAAGCTGCTCTGTGGGAGAGCACTACGCTGAAATGGGTGGATGCTAAAGCTAGTTTCCCTCTGTCCTAAGCAGTGGACTTAGCATCCCCAAGCAGGGTAACAGGTTTCCTGGAGGTCTGCATCTCCTCGTGAACAGACACATGAAGTAGGAGATTTAAAGCTGAAAACACCATAGCCCAGCCTGTATCCAGCTTGATCCCCCTGGGCCTATGGTTACTTGGTTGGTTGGTGCTCAGAAAACACAGCTAACGAAAGGAGGAGGATTAGCCAGATGGCAGTGAGACAGCAGCACTGGAGGAGGTGGTGTGTCCCACCGAAGGCTAAAAGCCCTCAGGCTACACCTACGGCAGTAAATACAAGACACCAGGGACTTGAAGCCCAAGGACGCTGCACAGCTCACACCTACACTGCTCGCTGCTCTTTCTCCTCCCAGACTGCCCCCCAGGTCCAAGTGGCTTTTGGGGACCATTTCTGGCAGAGGCTGGACCCTGCACGCTGGGAAGAGGCTGGCAGGGAACAAGTTGGTGTCAGGGATGGGGTGGGGACAATGCTTGGCAGTGCCTCTGCAGGTGATGGCAGTGCTCCAGCCTCTGCGGCCTCCTGCACAGGCCGTGCTGGGGACCATTTTCATGGAGCTCCATTTAATAATAAAAAAATAAAAAATAACAATATATGAGGAGCAGTGCTTTATTTGGGATTCAGTGAGGCTGATGGCCCTGACCAGGCCACTGAGGCCAAGCGCTGGAGCTTCACTCAGCCCTGTGCTCCCCGCCGGGGAAGCCATCCATGCCCTACCGCCTGAGGGAGGATATCCACAAACCACGCGCCGCGAGAAGGTGTAAACATCCTCCATCTTCAAATGGCCTGGTCGGATCACCCCATACTAGACAACGTTTGCAAGATCACGTACGCAGTTGCCTCTAAACCTTTGGATTTAAATTTTGGTGGCCTAACATGCAAGAAGCCAGGAAACTTCCAGAAACACACGGTCTCCACGTGAAACCACTTGCACAACATGGAAGGGGTTGGGGGAAGAGAGGAATGTCTTCATTTTTGCTTGTCTTGCAGAATACTGAACAATCTTAATTGCTTCATGTATTAGAGATAATAGCAAAAGAAGTATTTATTTCTATAAAAAAGAGGTTTGCTTTCCACTGGTGGCTGGGGGGAAAAAGAGACAGAAAATTCCTAAAACACCCCTAACTCCAGCACACCACGCCAAAGGGTCTCACACACCAGGACTTGGTACTCCCCAGCTCTGGGGTCAAAGAGTGGCCCTGAAGACAAAATGGCAGTGGGACCAAAGGGTACGAGCCGCAGGTCAGCCCAGCCTCACCTGGCACTGAGAACAGGACAGACAGAAAAGGCTGTCCTGGCAGCCCATGAGAAGGAAAGAGATAGCAGCTGTTAATTATTATTTTGCCATCATAAAGCTTCTGGCATTGACTTGGCTGATTTTCGCATTAATTTATATGCTGTTCGTTTTAAACACAGAAGGAGTCAAGGCGAGTGGTAAGGGCAGGGTGAAATATTTCCTTGGCTTCAGTTGATAGCTTGCAGAGCCAACACCTGGAGAAGCAGCCCAGCCCCAGAAAAAGCTGCCTCAGAGATTACATTAGTGCAAAGTTTTCTGGGTGGACACCAAAAGACGCCTCTGATCTCACTGCCCAAGGCCTGGCCATCGTCTCCAGTTTACAATTCATCATCCATCTAGCAAATGTCAGACCCTCGGCCTTAGCAAGCACTCCCCTAACCCCGATGAAGTTAGCCTACCCACCACCGTGCTGCTGGAAGCAAAGGCAGTTTGCTGAGACCCCACCTCGCCCAGCCGACAGAGCTAGCCAGAAGGCAGCAACCAAACAAAGCACCTATGAGAAGGATAATTGAGAGGGACACAGGGTATTTCAGATGCCAGCCTTTGGTTGCCCCTAGCAGGAGGGGCAGACCCCAGCAGAGGGCACGGAAAGCTGTGAGCGTCCCGGCTGAAGCTGCTCTGCCTGGCTGGCTGGCATCCTCCCCCACAGCTGCCAGCAGCAGGCGTCCCCCCGAGGTGCAATAGCTGCTCCAAAGCAGGAGGAAGGTTTCTTATCTGCTGCAACATCGCCTCGGCAGAAGAGCCTGAGAGAGGCACGCAATAAAAACAGGGTGGTAACTGTAAATAGCCGGGATCTGTTTGGCTGCATGGAGCCCTTTCAGAGCCATGAGGCAAGGCAAGGCTGCTGCCCCAAGGAACCTGAAAGCTAATTTGGACTGATAACAGCAGAGAATCACACAAACACTCTCGAAAAAAAATGGGCACAGAGGCAGAAAAGCCAGAAGCGAAGGGGAAAAAGATTGCATTAAATGATTAAAAAAAACCAAACTTCTCTTGTCCCCACAAAATCATTAGACAGTTTTGAGTCCATTCAGTCACGGCATCTTCACACAGCCTTTGTTTAGGTAAATAAATTGCTTTTAATAAACTTCGTTAGACCTCTCAAGCCATTTGTTAAACCCAGGTTAATTGCAGAACACAGAGGTGACAGTTTTACTGAGAACCTTCTTCCTCTACAAAGCTTCATCACTTGCTGCTAAAAAAAAACTGTTTGCACCTTGTACCAAGACTGCCTTAAAAAAAAAAACTTTCCTCTTTCAGAAGATAAAGAACACAAGCTCCGAACTGTGACTCTTTCAGAGTCGAGTTTCAAAAATCAAAATAGTAAATGCTAGAACTTGCTAGCTAGCACCCAAAGTGGTTTATATTCATCAACAAGATACGTGAGGTTTTTGTAGCCAAATCAAAATTTTGCTTGAGTTGCAGGGACCAGGTCCCCTGCCTTCTTAACAGAAGTGCTAACCAAGTCCCCAGATATGGCACCAACCACTTCTGAATCACGAAGAAGACATCAGGGGCCCAGACCCTCTGAAAAGCATGCACTGAGCTTTCTGCTTCTCTGCTACCACATTAAAAATAAAATAATTAATTAAATAAATAAAAACTTCAATACACTTGAAGAACAGAAGTAACACAGCCCCAGCAGTCAGGAAGAATGGGAGAGAAAAGGTGACAAGTTTTTCGGGCTCTAAATGAGCCACTTCAGGAACTGAAAACAGACCTCTGTGGGGTTGTGCCTTAAGAAAAGCAAAATTCTGCACAGAAACATACAAAAAATCATACTGATCACACTAATTAATGTTACACCTGCTGCATAGCTTGGCTTCACCACATCTCTGGCTTGTTAAAAGACCTCAGACACTCAGGGAAACGCTCGGGTTAGGTTTGCTTTTGTCAAAAACCACACAGAGAGTGTGGTGATAGGACTGGTGATGGGACAAAGCCTTTCATTTTCTGAGCATCAGATCAAAATCCCACCCAGGTCAGCTGCTGCTTGCTGTCTGATAGCTGTTAAAAGGCCTCTGTGAAATCAGGCGGCTGTTTTAATCCAGTTTCAAGTGGATTGTGCTTAGATCCCAAGGTGGTAAACACTTTAGCAATCAAGCAGACAGGCACATGCCCTTAACATAAAACTCGGTACCACCAGCACTAATCAGCAGCCATACCGGAGAAAAGCCAGGGACTGAGAAGAAACTAGAAATCCAGTTACCCACTCCATTCCTAGAAATGATTCAGCCAGATTGGACTTAAAGCAAATGGGCATAAGCACAACAAGTAGCTTGTCTTTGTAGCTATGTTTTATGAATAAGTATTTCTGCTCGTGAACCCTTGATCTTCCTTCCCATAAAATGCTATTGCAAAAGCCAACTCATATTTTCCACACGCAGGAAAAGTATTTGCTACCCATTCAATTCCATAACCAAACAGACTCACTTACTCACCGATTTTCTCTCTGACCCCCTTTTCATATTTTGTGTGTGTGTGTGTGTGTGTGTGCTTACGCTTTTTTCTCTTCAGGTCTTTCCTTTCAGTATTACAGAATTTTTTTTGCCTGTGCTGTAGCTTGTTCTGGGAGGGCAGCAGACGACAGGACAAAGCAGTAAACCAATAAAAAGAATACTGGGAGTTCTGTTTGCTGTTTGCAAGCACATTCGAGTACATTTTTTTTTCCTGCTAGATTTGCACTCTTGCAGAGCAGTTGACAAGTGAATGAGAAATCGGTAAATACCTTGTCTGAGTTGTAATTAAAAAAAAAAAAAAGTCTTAAACTTCTTAAAATACAGCAAACAGAAGCCATGGGAAGGCAGGGCAAAGGGAATGTTTTAGAAATCATACCCATGCAATAGCTATGTGTTAATTTCAAAAACGCTCCTCAAGCTGTTATGTCCAAACACCGGCTTGAAAATTAAGCACTCGACAAAGTGCTGGCATTAGAGAAAGCCTTCAGCCTGTGCAACGCTGCTCTGGTGGCATGGAGTACACGCCGTGCTGTCACAGAACGTGCTGCTCCGTCCTGTCCCAGTGTGTCAGCAGCGTTGCATCACTGCCAGGGAAACCACACAGCTGCCTCACCGCCTTTTTTTTTTTTTTTTTTTGGCTGTGTGTGTGTGATAGCAAATATCAGCGCAGTAAATATTTGAGTGTGTGCCCAGCACTAGGTAGTCGTGGCACACATCACTTATCACCCACACAGACCAACTTCACTGCCATATCCTAATTTTTCGGACACTGCTTTTTCCCCCACCGTGGACACGTGGAAAAATAACACTCTCTCCATCTCAAAGATGTCACGATTAAGCTTAAAGATTGGCAGCCATGTTCTTGACTGTTGTTATCCCCTTAGGCCTCCGGGATTACTGCTTTCACTGGCCATTATCGGCACTCTGGCAGGATCCGTGCCGCTGCAAGTGGGCTCTCGGGTGGCCCCTGCAATCCTCAGCAAACAGCGAATTCTGCTAAAAGGCAGCCAGCAAATCCCAGCAGCAAAACGCAGGCAACTTCTCTCAGCGTTGACACAGAGACTGAAATAGGTGCGATCGATACCCGCTCACCAGGCTGCTGCCCTTCATCACTGTTGGGTGAGCACACGTCTGCCGCCGCGCTCAGGGTGCCTACGCTGCTTTCAGAGATCATTGCAATGCCGAGACCACGACTCAGAGGTCTCCTTTTCCAGCTTTGCCAATTCCTTACCTGTGGCAAACCTGCCAGGTGCTGCTCGTATGAAAGGCAGGGGGAGAAGTCAGAGCTATCCATGGCTGCTGCATATAGTTTCAGTAACTTGGCACAAGGCAAAAGACCACAAAAGTATCTTACCACAGGCTTCATCCAAAATTTAGAAAAAACACTATAGTTACTTTCAAAAAGGTTTTAAAGATAAATACCCTTTCTTTACTTTGGAAGCATAAGAAAAGCCCACTTGGGGTGAGATTTCAGGAATGACATGGTTTCTCAAATGACAGAGACACAAAACCCCCTGCAGATCTCTCCAGAGCACCTTCTTTTAATTCTGACAACTAAGTGTATTAGTGTAAGACCATCAGCATCGGGTGCAGTTGCAAATGCTCCAGCTGAAACCTGCAAGCTACGTACTTGTTCAACCAGATTCGTGTTATTATCTTTTCCCTTTCCTTTCACCGTGGCAAGAGTAACAATTTAATTAGAAGGGGAAAAAAAAACGCCCGTATTATTTATAACTATGGCGCAAGACATTATTTTTAGCTGAAGAACTCTTAGGAAGGAAACAGTGCCCAGACCAATTTTCATGTACAACTTCCTGAATTTGTGATTCAGACCCAAATTTCTGGGACAAGTTTAATTTAGGTTTTGATCCTTCTGACCTCAGAGTGTTTGCAAGCGCCCTGGGTTTGGTGCCTGCGGCTTTGCTGCTTCCTAGTCCCACAGATCTACAACCCAACAGGTCCATCAGCTGCAAAACTCCTGAAAACGCAGCGTTTGGAGAAGGCAGAGCGGGTGAGACGGGGCTGTCAGCTTCATGCAGGACCCGGGGCAAGGTGGGGGGGTACCTACCAGCACTGATAGGAGCGGGACAGATCCCGTTACTGGGACTCTGCGTTCGGAAACAAACACCACAGTTGCAGGCTGCCCTGTGCCCTGCAGGGGAAAGAGATAACACCCACAGGCTCCAGGCTGCCATTCTACCCTCGGCAGCACTTTTTTTTTTTTTTTTTTTAAACCTAAACTATATTTGACTTTGCTGTCAAGTATTTCAGCGCAGCTGCTATTCTCAGGTTCTCCCAAAATACACACAGTAGGTACTGTACTATTGCACATATAAACAGCTACCTTCCTACCGCAGCTATTTATGATTAAAATAACTTTTCTCCATTTCTGATTTCATTTCCTCTCTTTGGGCCCCATTCTACATTGCACAGGAGGTGCTCTCAAGACTGCACCCAGAACTAGCTTTTAGCATGAAATAAAGAAATTGAACTGTAGCCTAGTTAGAAGTTTAGAACATAACATCCAGTTTTCTTTATGGGTGACCAAAAACCAGGACATGATCTCTGCCCCTTCACAGTTTAGGGAAAATAAAGGAGTGAAAACCAGCTGGGGGGGTGGAGGGGAGCTGCCTCTTACTTTCAGTTCCCCCAGTACCACCAGTGATCCCCGAGTACCACCACATTGGTTCCAGTCTCTGCTGGCCTTATTGCCTCGTTTACTGGGTCGTGCACTGGATTCATCCACTTTGGAAATCTTACCAGCTGCAGCCATCATGGCCAAAACCTGTGTGGTTGCACAATAGCTGCACATACATGGGGCAGGTCTTACTCCGTGTGAAAATTATCTCCTTGGGTGAAGACGAATACACATTCTTTCTGGCTGCACTGGGAGAGGAAACAAGAAGAGGACATGGTGGTAGCGTGCAGTTTAACAGTCTCTTACACTCTTCTGGGACACTTTCATGGTTCTCCACGGAGGCAATGTGTGATAAGTAGCCAGTGGCTTCCCCCTGTGTCTGTACTGAAAGCCAAAGGACTGCCTCCTAAACTCACCCGTCCAGCCTGGCAAAGGGTCTTCCTCACACAAACACAGGTCTGGCTGGAAAAATGACCACCTCTAGCAATGGAACATCTTGTTTCCATTCTCCCTCACAGCAGGCAAGTGTGGAAGTAAAAATATTAACAACACAGTTGAAAAGCCGAGGGGCCCATACAGAGGAACAGACACCTCCACCCAGCAGTCACACCAAGTTTTCAGATGGGCTCCAAGAAGCAGCTCGCTACTGCACTCAGACAGCCTGTGGTCAGGATGTTCAGACAGATGTTCCCAGCAGCTGGTCCTCATCCAAAACCTCCCTCCAAGGTACCCGTTCCACTCAAAAACATCTTGCTGTCAGTACACTTATCTTTCCATAATCAAATACGTTCAAGCCCCAAACTTCTTTTCTTTCCAAAGTTTTTGCACGATCCCTAACTTGATCATGACGTTAGCTCTGACACTTTTGGACGGCTAAGGACTACCCCTCCTAACTCTCAGGAACATTACTGTCCCCTGGACATAGCCTCACAGCCTCATGCCTCACCCACGACCACCCTGCCTGCTCAGCCAGCTATTAACAAATAATTAACCCACACAGAGGTGAAGGCTCCTTTCTGCCTGATGGGATGGGGCCTCGAGTTTTCAGTGTATGGCTGCTTTGTACTGAGCCCAGCATTTCCTAGAAACCCTTCCGTGGACAGCTGCGCTTTTATACGAGCAGTTACACAAACACGAGAGATCCACGGGGTTCACCTTGAGCTGGTAAATGAAAATGAGCATGACCATTATAAATTGTTTTCAGGTGATGAGGGGTTGGGGTGAAGGATGCCAAACCCGGACTTTGACCCTGTGGCTCACACCCTGGTGCAGCAAGAGGACACTCACATCACACAGAGCTGCATAACAGTTTTCAGTTCTCCTGCAGCAGGTCCCAGCCACGGGCACAGGCACTGGTATCGTGACACTATGCTCCAGGAGTGCTGCCTGCTGCTCTGCCTCCTGCACGGAGCTGCTTCCAGTCAACCACCAGGGCCTGAAACGGGCTGCACGACTGAATTAGCACTGGGAGACGAGCAGCAGCTCCATTTAGTTTAGGGGGAATGCAGAGTACGGGAAGTGGCTGGCACTGCTTCAGTCTTTCTTGTGATGCTAAGAAAAGTCACCTGTTGCTAAGACTCTTGCCATCTCCACTAACTCGCAACCACAGGGAGGTGTTATTTACATGGTCCCTTCCTCAGACATGACCTAACCAAGGGGCTAGTCCCACTGGCATGGAGATGGTGCCAATTCACAACCCAAAGCAGCATGTTCCCCTCCTTCAACCACAGGGCAGCTGTCTTTATCACAGCTTTGAGTCCAACCAAGCAGTTGGGTACCTGTATACATGCACACACTCTGAATTTGTCTCTTCTTTACAGCATTTGGTAGTTTTCCTAAAGAGACATTGCTCTTTACAAGAGCTTTTGTCTTCCTCCTCCTTGCTTATAAATCCCCTTTAATTAAGGACTTTGCAAAAGGATTTTACAGAAATTTGCACTTCTAGGACAAATTAAAAAAAAAAAAAAAAACAACTTCATGGAAGGAACAATGCAACTAAATAGGGGAAATGCTGAAGACAGAAGTGAAATTTGTGATCAGATGCTCTGGACACCCCTATACGCCAGTAAAGCAGGGGCTGGGGGTTACAAGAACAGCACCGTGTCAGTGCTCACCTGTGCGCTGTGCTCTCCCTCCAGCATGGCATGCCGATGGAGAAGTGAGGCTGGTGCTCCTCCTGGCACAGGGTGGCCAGGATCCTCTCCTGACATCTGCCTATATAAAACAGCTGCTGGATTTGCAGTCAGACGAAACCCCCCTCCTTTGTCCTGCCCTGCTCTCAAGATCAGACCAACAGGGAAGGCAGATTTTTTTGTCCTGCTTTCTAGCCTGGGGTCCCCTGGGCATTTCACTGAACAGACACTCTGCACTTGTAGTGCCCTCAGTTTTTCC
Source organism: Cygnus olor (assembly GCF_009769625.2). Lineage (NCBI taxonomy): Eukaryota > Metazoa > Chordata > Aves > Anseriformes > Anatidae > Cygnus > Cygnus olor. The sequence continues at coordinate 48,431,287 of NC_049171.1, read as the reverse complement.
TGCCCTTTGCAGACAGTACATTAGTGGGGTGGTGTCCGACTTTTTTTGGTGTGTTGTAAGGTGATGGGAAGTGCTTTGTCCTAAGTGGTGTGTGGGATTGCCCTGCCAGATCTCTGTGCGCCCTTTGGGACGAGACACTCATCGCATGCCTGTCCTCTGCCAGCAGGCCCGGGTGACTGGTCCCACCAACCTCAGGTCCTCTACAGGCTCTTCCTCTACAGGACAGCAAGGTGAAAAAACAAACAAACAAAAAATAATAAAAAAAAAACTAGCAGTGCATCAGAACCCAAAATTGTAGTCTCTCACCCCAAAATCACGTGGCTTTCTCTGATTTTTTTTTGTACCTAATTTTCCACTGTTTTACTGAAAGAAGAATGACCGGTTCACAGCTTGGATGCTCGCGTCAAACAAAACTGTGCTTGATAGCCTAATCTCTAACCCACGGCGTGTTAACTCAAGGTTGTTACCTCTCCTACCTCCTTTCTGCCTTATTATACACCACACATTGGAAAACATGGAAAGCAAACAAAAAATACAAAGGGCGCATGGAAAAACCTTGATGCAGTAGAGACAGGGCAGATTTTCTGATTCACTTTCAACTCTTCACTTTTCTGTTTTCGTCAGACACTAAGTGGTACGTACAGCTTCTTATAACCACACAGACTGATGATTTTTACCTGGTGTAAGCTTCAATACGTGATGTGCATGGGAAATAAAAGTTATTTAAACCCCTTCACCCCCCACAAATGCACCCTAATAGTTTTACAATCTATAAACCAACCCCCAGCCTGTCCCGCTGCACAGATGCCCATCTGCACTTATACATGAGCGCATTTGGTTCTTTTGTAAATGCACAGAGAGCACACAAAGTAAAAGAACACGGTTTGTACACTGCACAGAGCTGCAGAGCAGATCCCCCAGCTCCTAAAGCCGCTCCCTCGCAGCTAAAGCCGCGGCCAGCAGCAGTGGAGGCACGGCAGAAACGCTTCGGCAAGTCAGCACTCCGGCTCTGCAGAACTGTAAATGATTACAGAATAACGCCCTGCATTCAAAGAACAAAATGTGTGCTGTAGATTAATCACTTTCCAAGACTGGAAAGGAAAGATAGGATTGAGAGATAAATCTGGCTGCAGTGTTTATGCAAGCGTATCATGCTCCTTAGGACTGAATGTCCCAGAACGTACAGAGGAAGTAAACAATGTGCTGGGGGGGGGCGGGCGAGTGTGCCGGCGCACACAGCCCCAAATACGACAGCCCGGGAAGGACGCCCAACTCTCGGTTATGAAACAGCACCCTCCTAGCTCTCCCAATTGCTGCCTGTACTGCCCGGGAAAATCTAAAACAAAGACCTGGTAGAGACAGCCTAGGCTCTGCCTCGGCCTTTCAAGTTTTCCTTCAGGGCCCTACGAGCGTCCCCACAGGCTCCCAGACCCTTTCTCCCCCCCCAAAGCATCACCAGGCCCGGCACAAGCGGGCAGGCAGAGCACTTCTTGTCAGGCTTTACTTCTGGAGGCAAACGCCGGCAACCCACATCTTCAGTACCCCTCCAGCATGTAATCACGCTGCTTTTGGCTGCTAAAGCGCTGCCAGCTTCCGTGCATTCCTCGTTTTTGTGTAAACATGTTTACATTTGTAAATCCTGACTGGCTTAATACCACGCACGCATTTTGAGGAAAACCTTACGAGCACTTGAATTCAATGCAATGCTTTGACAGTCAATTACAAAGAAAGTAAATAGCAGACAGTCTGGATTAGGGGGAGCTGCATTTCCACAGAGGAAAGTTTCCTAGTGACTTCAGCCGCCACACACGCACATGTGAACACAAACAGGGCTGCGGCTCGACTGTCCTGTGAGAACACCGTGCTGTGCGGAGACAGAAATTGAAAAGCAAAAGGGGGGAACGACCCCCCAAAGCCTGGCTCTGATCTTTCAGGCCGAAACGCGGGGCTGAGAACTGGTGAAGTGGGGTCACGGCGCGCTCGTTCGTGCCCTGCGAAGAAGCACATTCGGGATCTGTGAGGTCACGAGTTAAAAGCGTCCCAGCACATCGCGTAACGACTGCCCCGTGCCGCCTGACTGCGGCCTGGATTTAGCCCCAGGGCCGCACATGAAACCTGCCCGGGTCACCGGGAAGCCACCCGGCCTCCAAAGCTCGCAGAGGGCCTAGGCCACAGCAGCTTGAGTTGCAGAAGCGTCGAGTCCCTGAAACAAGACTCATGGCCACGTTACAAAAATGCGATGACATCTCCATGCAGACGGTTCCTGGTGTCGCTGGCTGCTTTGGAGAAGGCTGGGCCACTGTGCAGCAATTCCTCCTTTGTGGATGGTGATTCCACGCCAAATGTGCATTTCCACATGTGAGCTGATAACAATTTTCTGAAAACAAAAGTGAGATGCAGCACCAGGGTACGCACTGCACCAGGACTGCACACAGGGAAACCACTTCACAGAAACCAGCCTTATAAGGTCCCTCCTCCCTGCAAATATCTGGCTTTGTATTAAAGCCAATTAACAATAATCTACTAATAACAAGACTGTGATGTATCTGCAAGATTCCCCTAAAGCGAAATCCTGCCAGTGCTAGTAATTGATCCAGCAATGTGTACCAGTTCAATGGCAGAGGCGTCTCCAATTCTTGGAAACATTACATCCAGTCTAATTCCCCCCCAAGGTCACAACCATCAGAAAATCCCAGTACATCATGACCCGGGGATCCGTGACTGAACAGCTGTTATCAATAGCCTGGGAAACTGAAGCACGGTATCTGAACCCTATCAGCCGCTGCTCATGAACCCCTCGGCCTCCTGAGATACTGGAGTGGCTGGGAGAGGAGTGGCGGAGAATAAACTGCAGATTTCTCTTGCAGGAGATTTGCCAGATTCGCCTTTGCACCATTTGTTGCAATACCTGTTCGCATGCACTTTATTGCTGTGGAAAAAAGGCCAGACTGTTACCTGATTAAAGTTCCTTCATGATAAGGCTCAAAATAAGGGACTCATAAACCACGTGCTCTGCACTCAAGCTCTTTGAAAGATCAATATAGGGTTATTCGCGCCATTACATAAGTTCACCAAGCTCCAGGTCCATACTAAGCTGCCTCCTGACTATGGCAGAAGCTAGGTGATGATTACTAGAATCATCAAAGACAAGGCACGAAGCTTGCAGCAGATGCAGAAGATAGAAGAAAACCAAGGAGCTACATTAAGAAAAGGCTCAAGTATTTTCTAAACTAAATATACCAAGACAGAGGGAACACACTGGAGGATGCAGGATATGCTCTGACTACGGACTGTATGCTTTCATATCTTATATACTATCAGTGAGGAACTTGTAGTAGTCTCTTCTCAGCAATAGGGAAGGAAAAAGGATCAGCCCCCCACCAAGGAAATCACAACGATCACTACATGTACCATTAAATACATCACAAGCTTTTCAGGAGCTGATGCTTAATTTCTCTTTTGACTTTGGTGGAATATCAAAGACAATTAGCCAACAGTGCAGGTCACTGAACTAGCACGCATCAGCAAAACGATCAATCAGGTGAGGACCACTGGGTAAGTGATAAAATGGGTGATGAGCTTATTTTGACCTTGTGGCTGCCTGTTCGAACGCAGGAAGGTCAGAGAGGAGCCAGACAGCACTTCCAACCCATGATCACAACCCATTCATCCAGATAGGAACCAACCTTCATCCTCTCCCAACAAACTGCAATTTTCAGTGGGGAGGGGAAATGAGGGCAGTGAAACACCGACTTCCACTTGTCAAAAAGCAGGCAAGGAACAGGATTCCAAGATTTTTGTCCAAAACGATCAGTATTTTGAGGACTGCACAGCAGCACCATGAAATGAATCATCTCAGACACTGTTAGCTGTCTTGCTCAGGACACACCACAGTAGAGACTGAAGTCTCTCTAAGACTGGATCATAGCTTACACAAACGAGCAATCCCTACTCACGCAGTATCAGCAGAGTGAATAAGACTACTCAAATGACTAAGGATTTGCACACCGACAGCACCAGGACTGCTTACCTAAGGCTGGATTAGTTAAGAAAATAAACAAAGTTGTAAATTATAGGTGGTGCTGTGAGCCCCACCTACACCTCATATTGTCCAACACTTCCTATTATAAAATCTTGCTCCCAGTTGCTAATAGCTTTGCAAACCTGAACTGAAAGTATGACTGGAGATAGGGTAAGCAGACTGGGCTAGGCAAGACACTGGAAATAGGAAATCCCAGGACAGGGGAGAGATTGGGAACCAAGAGCTGGACGAAGAACTTGGCCAGGTAGATGAGGAGAGCAGATATGGAAAGTGAGGAGGTGAGAGATGATGGGGAAAGGAAGGAGAGATGAATAGAACAGGACTGGGAATAGCAGGGAAGGAGACTAGGACAGGAGGCTGGGGAGGATGAGGAGCTTGGAGATGGGAGAGGATGCAGGACTGGCGCTGGCCAGGAGCAGGGGGACGATGCTCTCCTGGGAGCACGGGGATGCTGGGGAGGTGATGACACAGAGCAGCAGGCAGGGAAGGGCGTATTTCCTTACTCAGAGCTGAGTGTGAGCGCCGTGCAACTAGCATGGCATGGGGCCCACGCAGAGATCACCGCGGATGAACTGAAACCCTGATACCCCTTGAAGCATCCAGCCCAACTAGAGGCTGGGGGTGGACAGAGCGTGTGAGCTTGTTACTAATGATGGTGTCACAGGGAACGAGAAAAGAAATTCCAAGTGAGAGAGGCGACTCCGACACTTTCAACTTCCAAGCACTTGCCTTTTATACAGAAACATTTTTTTTGTGTAGATTTTAGTATAAATGAAGTACGCTCTCACTCAGTACTTTCTGTTTGGCACTTCACTGAGCAGTGAGAACTATCCACGCAGATACTCCAGTAGCCATGGAGTATCCACAGGAATACTCCAGATACTCAAGCCATGCAAAATCCGATTTCCTGCTCCCTGTCTGCTCCTGGTAAATGGGAAAGGCACATGGCTGCCACAGCTTGCACCCCACCCGCCCTATCTGGGGCTAAAGCTGCGGCCCTGAGCACGTCCGTAGCTACGAGGAAGAATCGGTGGTTTGCTACTCGACAGCGTTTCCTGCAGAAAATAAGGAAGCTATCATCTCTCAGCCCATGCGGAGCTTTAAAAAAGCAACCACCATCCAAAGGAAAATGTCAAACCAGAAACCAGGCACTCAAGACTGGATAAATTTAGTAGGAGGTTATGATTCAACTACAATCGAAGGAAATCCATACTTAATTTCTGAAGCTATTGTTACCATAGCATTCAAGCAAACCGTTTTTCCTTCAGGCTGAGAGTACACCAAATCCACATTATTGCTCAATTTGTTTTTTTTTTTTTTTCCTTTAACTAGAAAGTGTTGTCATACTACATGCTTAGTACGAGCCTGAATAAAAAAAATGACATGTGAGAAGCTTTTGCCAGGGTAAAGTCCTGACACAGCTGTTGGAAAAACCCAAAATGAACATTTTATCCTGGCCAAATCAGTGTTCTTTTCACTATTTATACTCTTGGATCCAGCAGCTGCAAGTGACGCTACAGGTCACGTTGTCCTAAAAGGACAAAGAATCTGACGACACGCTTGAGTTTTGGAGGCTTGTTTGTACTTCTGGCCTCTCTCTGTATACTTCACGGCACTGTTGTGCCAATGCCAACTCGCTGCAAGTTTAAGAAGCGCACCAAACTCTTGTCAGAACAGATCCTTCGGCTAAGATTTTCCATTTTAAAAAAAAGAAAAAATAGACTACTTCTTTTCTGCTTCCATTTTTCAGCACCATAGGATCAACACTGGCTGTTCAGTTGATAATACCCCTCTTTATTTGAAGTTATTTTTCTCCTTTCACCACCCACATTCATCTGGGACTTATTCAGTATTATTCTGCCTGACACTGGTCCAAAACAGCAAACAATTTCTGTAACTACACAATAAGCAGAGCATATCCTAACAGGGGCACTTCGTCATCCAAGAATCCCCTTATGTAACATCCAGCTCTGTACTGAAAATAATGTGGAAATACTTGCAACGGGGTTAGGTACAGCTGTGCCTTTAACACAACTTCTTCCTGCTATCAGGACTGCATTTTACAAGCAGGGGAACATTTCTGTACTTTGGCCTACTGTCATCATCAGAAAGAGGTGGAGATTTATGCCCTTTCTGCTTCTAAATTAGACTCCTTCAGTGCCCCATTTTATATTCTTCCTGACAGGTCCCTATTTTGTATTAAAAAAACCCTGCTGTCACTGTGTTGCATAGCAAAAGACCTTTCCAGATGAAAGAGAAAAAGCTCTTGCCACCGAGTCAAGTGGCAAGAGTAACTCTGCGGTTAAAACTGCAAGGCTGAAATCCTTTACTCAGCAACGTACCTATTTCCAGCAGGATTTGATAAAATTATAATTCACTGTCCAGAAAAAGACTACAACATTAAACATATTACACTGAGAAAGTCAAAATAGGTCATTCAATCAGTGTTATTCCCCCTTCGTTTCAAACATAATACAAAGCGGTTAAGTAGTCTCTCTTGCAATTAGCATCATCTTTGTCTCTTCGGTGTCTAAAATACACTGGAGAGACGGAGCTGCTCATACCGTGCAGCAGCCCAGGCCCTGCTTCCCACCATCACTCACTTCTCGGTAAACACACAGAGGTGAAATCCTGCCCTCACTGATTTCGACCATCACACCTTTTTCCTTGGATTTCCAGTTCCCTAAATGACACACACATCATCCCACTGGTCCCCCTGCACCCTCCGGCCAGGAGGGCTGCTACCCAACGGAGCCCTGAAGAAGGTGAGCTAGGAAGACCCTCCCTGAGGAACGGCGGGGCATGAGAGAGCTTTCCTGGATGTGAGAAGCCTGACATATGCTTCCAATGCATTTTAATTTAGTAAAACGTTGGAAAGATTTTATTTATGTTTCTAATTAGGTAAACAGTATGCTTCCTCCACCTGCTCCAAGCTACCCCACTAGGCCCCGTAGACATCAGATGCCTACAAACACAGCTCAGGTTGATTTACTTCCTACTGCTAGTTCACAGTGCCCTTCCTCCTCCAACGCCCCCATGCCACTACCTTATGGCCTAAACGCTTTCCCCCTGTTTTCCTATTTAAAATGGCCTTGCTATTGATTTTCAAACACCTTTGTAACTTTACAGCTCCCTTTCCCAGGGTTTTCTGGAAAACAGCTCTTCGTAAGAGATTTCTCTCTTACTTCAATTATGCAAACCTCCTAGTACATTTTAATCTGAAGTACTTTCACCATGAAAGAACCAAGTTGTAAGAGCAGTGGGGCAAGAAATAAATCAGCTTGGGGAAGTTGAGAATCACACTGTCACCATAATGATGAAAATAATAACGTAAAGTTTGGAGGCTGGAAACCTCTGGCCCAAGCCATTCAGAGCTCTGACACGATTTCCATTTTCAGTTCTAAGATTTTAGATGTAGCCTACTTATCTGGGCCACATATATGGCTCAGGCTGTACCAAAGTAGAAGCTGCTTGCACAAGGTTCACAAAATGTTCAAGAGTTTTTACAGCTTCTCGGTGGCAGCATCGCTCTTGGCGTCAAGGCTATTCTCCTCCAAAGGCATAGCAGGAACAGCCGCCTCCTGCTGCAGGTCTTGATGAATACTTAAAGAACTACCATTCACTCTGAAACCTGACATGGCAGACAAATGGTTTTGAGTTCCCCCATACAGTGAAACTTTTAAAGCTAGCAGATAGTGTTGCACAAAACAGGGACAGTGGCTTCAGGAGTCTCAGCTTACATCGCATCTCAGGACATGACTTGAACTGGCGTCACCTTCTCCTAAGAATTCCTGGAAAAAATGTTCTCTGAAATTAGTTAAGGGCCAGAGCAGCTTTGCAGAGCAAATAACAGGTTATAGGCTTTCAAGAAACCACATCACTGTCCTCAGAGCAAAACCAATCAGCAAAAAAGGTGATAATGCAGGAGTCTGTGGAAGTCTTACACTAAAACACTCTTTGTTTAGCAGTGTTTGCGCTTATCAGGAACCAATTTTATGTACTAAGCGTATCTAGAACTTTATATACGAAACCAATAAATCCTCCATGAAGCACTAGCAAATATATTTACCCAAGATAGGAGTTCACAGTCTAACTTTACAAATACCCACAGTCAGAAAATTTTAATCTGGATTAAGTCTTGCGTTTTAAAGTATGTTTACACAGCGAATTTCATGTGAGAAGGTGGGGCTACCTTTCGTCACAACAAGTCTACAGAGAGCTGAAATGTCTGCTTGAAAAGCTTGCACAGAGAGAAAAAAAAATACAGCAGGTTTTAAGAGTGCCGATGCATAACTGGAGGATATATCTAGATAATGTGGTCCGTGCTCTAGATAAAAAAAATACGACCCTGAAAGTTATGTCCTAAAATAATTTATTTAAAATAATACATTTATTCTTCTTCACCCTATTTCAGAAAGAGTGCAGAAAGCAACATGGTACAGTATGAGAAAGCCCCAAGTTATACGGACAAATCACCTACCAATTTCAGAGCTAGCTGTCTAGACTAGGAAAGTGGTTTGTATTAGAATATTACCAGGTAATTAATACATTTTTAAACAAAGCTTTGTTTACTTAAGTGCAACACAGTTGCTAACACTCCTTGGCCATGCTCAGTCCTCACGGGGAGTCCGGGTCCAGCTACAGCCAGGATTTTAAGCACTGCTGGCTCAGTTCTTACTTATGCCAATGCAAACGCAGGCTGGCACTGCAGGAGAGCCCTGCCTTCGCAGGAAAGCCCCATCACGCTGCTCTGACGTGGCCTTTGCAGGGACAAGAGTCAGGCCCTGCTCTCAAATACCCGTGCAAGTCCGGCTGTCATAAACTGGGCTGAACCCCTGCAGAACGATTTGTGCCCCCACAGAAACCTGCGCGGCCGCGTGCCCGCGTGTTTGGGTGCCCCTCTATCTGCTCTCCCACAGCAGGCTGCGCCCGCTCCTCACCAGCCTCCCCGCTTATCTGCCGGCCTCCCACCCCTCTGGGGCCACGATAAACAGGTGTCACCTCCCTGCCAAAGTGCTGGCATCCGGCCCAGTTCGGCTCCTTCCTCCTCGTGCGACTGGGGAGCCAGCAAACCTCCCCAAAACTTTTCCCTAGGACCACGTCACGCACACCTGCTGGTCACAGCCCCAGGTGTCCCCAGGGCCCCGGTGCTCTTCAAGAGGAGTCAGAGGTCCAGAAAACCCCTGGGGTGGGCAGGCCCCTTGCCTCCGAAAACAGGAGGACAGCACAGGCTTCAGAGGTGTCGACTGCAAAGCCTTGTGCTGCCTGCCACCCTCCTCACCCCTTATCGCTGCCCCCCATCCTCCTGGGCCAGGCCGCACCTCCCTCGTAGCTCCCCTCACGCACAGCGAGTGCCAGCCCCACCAGAGGGGGAGAAATTAATAGCAAAATACAAGCAGAGAAAAAAAAAAAAAGCAGAACACCTCGCCGAATAAACGAGTTCAAGTGAGAACACCGCATTTCATAATTCAGCTCGCGAGTACATAGCATGTTTTGATCAAGCAAGCAATTAATTCCATTCGTTACTGCAAGTGTGTTAGAAGAACCAATCTTCACACGGCATTTATCAGCACAAATCCCCAGAAAGGCATTTTTCTATCAGTGAAATCTTACAAAGGCATTTTGTATCGGTAGAAATCTTTAAATAGCCTTTATTTTTAACCAGTACTAGTGAACAGATACAGAAAATTGTGCCAATAAGCAAAGTCCAGGCAGGACACGCATGGCGTTACCAACAAGACACCAGCGCTGTTAACTCCTGACCTGCCTCGAATTCTCCACAGAGCAGTGTTGCAAGCATGCAAACGTGCAAGGGGACAGCCCAGAGAAAGCAGGCGGGCTTTGCATGGCACGACCGGTTCTTCCAAACCCCGCAGTGAGGCACGGCATCAGGGGTACTGCTCTGGCAAAACCACTGTCAACGTGGCAATGGTCTTCTCCTCCAGCTCCAGTGAAAGGCAGCTCCTTTGCTCCTCATCACACGGATGGGGCAGAGCACTAACACAATCACTTGCTTCTTCCCAACCCCTGACAGAGCCCTGAAGTGGCTGTCCTGCAGCCCCATCACCTCCAACCCCACGCTGCACCCCAGCCAAACTGCTGCTGCACTAAGCATGATGTCCTGCCCAGCTATTTATATTTTATTGCCACAGAGGCAACCCGTTGCACCATGCGGCACCCCCAGACTGGTGTTACAAAAGGCAAGGAAGGAAAGGGTGAAGTAGGATGTAACACCTCTGGAGTCTCCCAAGACAGGAATGAGGACTTGGGGGATGGGGAAGTGAGGAATGGGATTTTTAACAAAATACTGGCACTTTGGAAATTGGGCGAGTGATCTCTGCTTATCACTCTACTCATCACACAGGTTTTAGGCAAATGACCTGTGACAACTTTTGCCCAGCGCATTGCCAGGAGATAGTTGTAGATAATATAGCTGATGAAGGCAGTAAGACTTAACCTGCTGCTGTTGGAGACTGTGCTCCATTCCAGCGGTGGCTGGCTCTCAACAGCTGCAGGAACCCAGTTCTGAGGCTCTCGTGGCCTGTCAGACCTGCAGCAGTATGCATACTTGGGTTTTGGCACGCTGAGAAGCAGAGCTCTTTCTCCAGCTGCCTCAACCAGAGAAGAAAGGGCTGTACCTACCACTAGTGAAAACCACTTGGAAACACGCTGGCTTGCTTGGAAAGCTAAGCCAACGTCAAATAAATGTCACATACACACAGGTAAGGAGTTGGCGACTGTCAGTGTTGCAATGGTATCCCATCACGCACAACTGGAGCGCAAGAAAGCTGGCACAGCCACGCAAAGAAGCACGATATACCCCATCCTGGCTTTGTCTGAAGCAAGTTAGAACAAAACATCTCACTCCGAAGGAAAATCCCCTTCTGTAGACAAGCCACTTTTTAATAATAAGTGCTAAATGGACTATTCAAGCAGGTAATTAATGTTAATTAACATATGTCAGGCCATAAATTGGCTGAATACACCTCATTTTCCAAGCTTAGTGTGTGGCAATGCTCAGGAAATTGTAATAAAGAGGAACAGTCCAAATTTGTAGAAGTACAAACAAAGAGCAAATAAAAGGTTAAACTTAATCTTCACTTAACTCTTGATGTGCTGATCCAGCACTACTGAAAACTGAATGACGGTGCACATGATTTGAACATTTTATTTTTTTGCTACCGAACCGCTGCACATATTGTCAGCCCCCAGAAAAGCCACATCAAAAAACCCGCAGCTCCCTCGGCACTGCGTTATCGGCGGGCCTGGTGCTCGCTGCGGGCCCCGGGACACGCTGAGCTGTGGCCCCTTTCCCATGTGGATTTGGGAATGGGAGCTTTTGGCTGCACCAGGAACGTCAGATGTTCAGAGCTCACCCTCCTCCAGAGAGATCCTGCCTTGAGATGCGGAGGGCCGTACACCTTTAAAAGTAATCTATAGCTGCCATTTTACAACCCTGCCCTTGGGCACTTTTTCCGTGACAGAGATAGTAGGAAAGCTTTTACAGAAGTGGGAGAGAAACAAGAACCTGTGAAGATTTTAGTCTGAGTAGCAACTTGCATTCAGGACCATTTTTGGTTTCTCCCCTGGCAAGCTGCCGCTGCACGACGAACCACTGTAATTGCACTGCAAGCAAGAAGCAATCTTCACAACGGATTTTCCATACTTCACACCAACAAGTTGGCTGCCAAAACCTTGCAGGGCACATTTAGGAGGCTGCCACCTAGAGAAATGATCTGGCTGCTTATCGTGAGATGTCCCTCATCCCCAAGATGGTCCCTTCACCCCCTCTGAACTAAGTGCACCCGCTGTGATTTTGGGGGCGCTTTCATGCTCATTGCACGTTCTCCCTGCCCACCCCTCCAAGACCCTGGCTGCTGCGGTGAGGTTGCTGGGGCCAGCCCTCTGCAAAGGGCTCCTCCTGGCTCAGGATGTCCACTTTGCCCACAACAGCACAAAGAGCCTTCACAAAATGGCCAGGCTGATCCTCACCACTCACCTTTTTAAATGTGCCAGCATGTGCCTGGCCCTCCTTCATCTCCCATATTACGGCAAAGTGTTGCAGAAGCACCAAAACGACCTGAATGCAAAATGACCTCGTGCAAGAGACACCGCTGGCTGTACGTGGACAAAGGCAAGCAGAGATAGGATGTCCCAGGGCAGGAGTGCTGGCCACCTCTCTTCCCCAGTTTGATCATCTCCATCTCGCTGCACGGCCCCGGAATCTGTGCCTGGGGCCCAGAAACCTACTGCACGAATACGGGGAAGGGTGGATCTTTTCCTGAATAAACACTGTAAACAGCATTTGCTCATGCCAGGACAATATAGCTGATATAAAGCCCACTAGTGTGATTTTATTTTTACTAGCATTAACCACGTCCTTTCAAACACACAGGTAAGTGCAGGAGCCAACTCTCACGCTTCGTATTTTAAATAATGCTCAAACACTGACAACAATAATCTATCACAGACAACGCCAATGCTGCATGATTGTTACAGGTGGCCGTTTGTTTTTAAAGAACTGAGGAGCACTGATCCCAGTACTTACCAAGCAAGTCTACCTGGCGGTGATGTTATCCTGCAGCGTTCACTGGAGTTTTCCTATTCTAAGTTTATTGGAGCCTGTGACTCTTTACAGCTGATGACGTTCACCAAGGCGATGTGTTTATATCTGCATTTAGCAAGCCCTTAAGTAGAAGTGCTCCTTGCTGTCGCACCAGGGAGGAAACAATGTCAGTAACTCCCAAGAGATACCCAATACCTGTGTCTCCTCTAATAGCTGTTACCTGCCCGCATGAGCAAGGGAAAAGTGTGCAGTCTTTGATGTATGTTACCGATACAAAATAATGATGTGTGCTAGTATCTACACATGGTTTCTACTGCAAAGTTTAAAAAGTCATTTCTTACTTTGACACTAAACTATATTCCTGTTTGATGCAAGAAGCTGTTACCTAGCAGTTTTGAATTTGGGGCTGGAATTGTGCATCCCTCTATTTTGCTCAGCACAAACGTCACTTACAAATGTTACGTAGCATTTTGTGAAATTATAGCCTAGTAAGGCTTTGATCAGGTAAGATGCTTAAGCTGTAAATTTAAGCACACAAGTAATCCCAGTGAAGTCCCAAGGAACTATTCACGTGCTTAAACCCGTGCTTGCCCCACTAGATCAAAACTTAAAATAAACAGACTACAGTTTGTAACCTAAGCCCTTCTGCATGGGCAAACAAGGCAGCTCAAAATTAGGCAAAAAAAGTAAGAATACAATAGAAGGTTGGAAAAAATACTCATGTTAGCAGTTAACTGGGAAACAAGGTCTTAAAAAGAAAGCAACGGAGAAAAACGAAGCTGATGCAAATTCCAGTTTTACACTGCTGCTCCTGATAAAGAAGCTATTTGCTGTTCTGAGGAAGAAGAAATAAGAAGAACAGAGAGTGGTGTTGCTTCCTTCCCACATCCTTTGCAAAAAGATGATAAAAAAACGTCCCACACATCTTGCATATTAGCATCTGGCTAACAGATTTAGGCATCTGTCTACATGGCTGGCAAATTTCTCAAGTCTTTTCAAGTCTCAATAATCAGAGAAAAGACTCGTGCATTTGCCACGCTGAAGGAACTGCAAGACTTCAGTACATGCAGGTCAATAAAGCAAGGTAATGAACATCTGTGTACAAAGTTTCCCAAAATTTACGCTCCAAAGCAAATATCCCAGCGGTTAGTATTTATCTTTCTCCAGGAAGACAAATGCAATAGGTGTAAAACAAACAGGCTTCTGGTATAAAAACAAAACTAAGCAAATCAGCTGTATTTAAATTTGGGAGTTACTGATATCTGCGTACGAGGGACCAGATTCACAGTCTTGCGATACTGCTCAACCAAGAGGAAAACAGTCCCCCTAGTGTACTCTTCATGCAGAAAAGGCTGTGTTTCACAAGACAGTGCTGCAAGAAATTACAAAATAGCGTTATAGGAAAAGGTATGGAAGTACTTCAACATGCTCTAGTGACACCAGGCACATCTACTATATACATGGATAGAAGGCTGTTTCGGTTTTCTATTTCAAAATATTTAGTAAATTGCTGCATCCTAAGTATTTGGGGGGAAAAAAAATGTTTCAAGTCACCACACTAGTTCTGCAACTGCAGGACGTGGGTAGGAAAACAGACACGTGTATTTGGGAACACAGGGAAATCTACCCATCGAGGAACACCGTGGAAGTAACTGCAATACCTGGCCTTGCAGTGGAGCCAGCTCACTCACAAATCTCTCCCCCCAGCTCCGGTGGTAGCAGATTTAAACGCTGCCTTCCCACAACTATTCCAGACAGTAAGCAGATATCGAAGCATGCATCTAAATCCTTCCCCGTGATTCGAAAGCACGCAGGATCGCACTGAGCTGGGCTGAAGGTGGCATGCAACAGCGTGTGAAGCACGCCGGCTCGAGGGGGACGCACTGCAGACTGCTGCCCCTCTGTGCTGGCGTAGCTGACATCCCACTGGGGACAAAGCAAGGAGGTTGCTGGCGTGTGCACGGGACAAACCTTATCTGAATTAGCGGAAACGTAATATATGCCTTCCTAACCACATCTGAAATATTCACTTCTGCTTTAATGCCCTAGGCGAAAAAAAAAAAAAAAAAAAGAAAAAAAAAAGTGTAGCCAAACGATAGTTGTAACTTTAATTTATAGCTCTTACGATAATTGTTTTGAGGAGTGTAATCCTGGCTATGCTTACGGATTATGGTCTTCAGCACATCTCACTGGAAACAGCATTAATATTTCACATATAATAACACATAAGATAACAAAACAAGTTATGTTCTTATCTTTGTTTAAAATGACAATTTTCCCTCTCAGGGCTAGAGGAGAATATTGCTAAATGTAAGTTCAGCCTTCAAAGATGAACTTAGTTGTGTAAAAATATTCTAAATTAAGATAAAAGCCTCCTGATGCAGAAGTATTTTCTGTTCATTTAAAATCTCAGGGTAACTAGCAATCTGAAAAAAGTCTGATGTGAAAAGCTGACATTAGTTCCTGAAGAGTTGTATTCATTACCTGTGAGGGAAACAGAGATGATAATAACATATAATGTGTTTTAGCATCGGGAGACTAAGATGGAGTCTCTATTTAAGAGTGTTGCCTCTGCAGAAACTCATTTACTTTCCAGGCGACTGAAGTGTTTCTCTCCTGAATGTACACGCATGGATTGAAAGAAACTCTAGCCCTGCTAGGAACTGCATTTTGCAGTTCTGGAAGCCTAGCAAATGATTAGCTCCTGACCTCTCCTTTGCCCCTTGCAGTACGCCCCTACCACCCACACACAAATGCACGCTCCCTGAACGCGACCCAACGTCTTACCCTAACTTTCAAAGGCAGCTCACAGTCATTAAAAGAGGAAGAATTTTCTGCCACCAACGTGCCTGCATATTCTGCAAAAGGTCATCTTAAAGGCTTGCGAGGAACTTCTGAACTAAATTATATCAGAGAAATCTCAAGGGATCCAAGTTTTTAACATTTTAATTAGCTCCAAGTACCAGTTAATGCTGCTCAGAAAAGGAATCAATATCAAATTAACAGTATAAATCGTCAGAAAAAAAAATTGTGACTGTATTAAGCATACTAATCAATGTAAAGCACTTGGCGTTATGGCCCAGATCCTGCTTCTGCTGAAGCAAGTGGGAGTTTTGCCACCCTATTCAGCCGAAACAGTACCAGCCCGATCACCTGGTGAGTCACCTTTCAAGGCAGGTATCCAGAGTTTACTGAAAATTCAAAGTTTCAGATAAAAAAGCGGGATTTGTCACAGCAGCTGACAGCTAAAGCCCCTGCCTCTCTCTGCACACGAAGCCATACTCAGGAAGGCCAGGGCCGCCGTGGTGAGATTTAACCCTTTGTCACGTTCCATGTTGCATTCGTAAAGTCACTTCAAAGCCCTACACCTAGTACAGCAGCAAAAGCTGCAAAACCGATCCCTGTCTTTTCAGAGCTGTGCCACCGATATAAACTTTGGGCTCGTATTTTCCCAAGCCTGCGACGAGTACACCAGCAGAATGCTTCCTCTACAGGGCTCCGTTTGGAAGGTAAAAACCGTACAGCTGCAAAATTCAGTTCCTGACAGCAGGTCCTACTCAGAAACCGAAACGCGAGACAGAGCTGCTAGCACGGGAACAGCCGGAGACGTTTCATCCCTGCAATATCTCTGACCGATTCGCCGCACAGAAGTTATCCCCTGCTCCAAAGACTGAGAGATGCAAAGGGTAAAGCTGATTTCCCTGTAAAACCAACAAACTTCCCCACAAATTTGCCTTCAATCACCCCCCCAAATCTCCCTGTCGGATGCCACAAACATCATCCCTCGGGTTGATCCCACCGGGATCTCCCTCCCCAGCCAGGCGCCGCGTCCAGCAGCACCCTCCTGGCTGCGTGTACCTGACATTTCAGCAGCGGGGACGCCGACGGACGGCCCCAGGGAGCGGGGAAGGGAGAAGCAGGTCCGGGACGCGCTCGCAGCGTGCCTCGCACGCCGCACCAGCCGCTGCTAGGCCTCGGGCTGCGCACAGGAGAGCGAAGCCCCAGCTGCACGCCGCGTGCGCTGGGTAAACAACCCACAGACCCAGGCTCGATCGGCTTTTTTTCGGCTCGCTTATTGAAACGGCAGCGACCCGGGGTGCTGACGCTGGGAGGAAGAGCCCGGAGAGCAGTAGCTGGTCGGGCGAGGGTGCCCTCGCCGACACCGTCAGCGCAGGGGACGCCAACCCAATGCGCGGGTGGCCGTGCGGCCACCAACTCCACGGCTCGGCCAACGTCCCAAAGAAACGCCAAGCCCCGGGTTTCCCTCTGCTGCCTGTGGGGCACGTGTGGCAGATCGCCGGGTTTGTTGTGGTGCTGTGTTTGTTTTTTTTCCTTGAAGAAAACAGGAGCTGTTCTGGATCTCAGCTTTGAGACTAGGGCTGGTGCTGCGTAAAAGCAACTCTGCTCATTTCAATCACGAGCTATAAGGTGCGTGTAACTTCAAAACAAAAAGCCTTTGAGAACAATTTCTTTAGCCTTTTTTAAAGCTTTTTTTAGACTTTTGGCGGCACTTTTTATCCTTTTCCCCCCCTGCTCGTCCCCACCTGCACCAGACCAGCCTGCTCCGCTCCAGCATCTCCCCTCGCTCCACCACCTGCACAGGGCAACAGCAAAGCGCCCCAAGACCCCCACACCCCACTTTTATCCCCCCCAACCCTATTTTAAGCAAAACCTCGGGCAGGCTGCCGCAGCCCACCCGTGGCTGGCGAAGGGGCGGCGCTCCCCGTGTGCGTTCCCCACCACCACCACCACCACCACCACCCCCCCGACCCCCTCCTCACCTTCCAGCCGGCCGAGCTGTTGCTGTCGCCCTTGTCCTTGAAGTAGGGCACGCAGCGGACCATCCAGTCGTAGATCTGCGACAGGGTGAGCCGCTTCTCCGGGGAGCTCTCGATGGCGCGGGTGATGAGGTCGGCGTACGAGAGGTTGCCCCACGCGTTGCGCCGCGACGAGCACTTCCTCGGCGCCGCCGCGGGGCCACCGCCGCCGCCGAGCCCCCCGCCGCCCGCAGCCGCCGCCGCTCCTCCCGCTCCCCCCGGCGACAGGCTCGGCCCCTCCGGGCCGCCCCCGGGCAGCGGGGCCAGGAGCCGAGCCGCCTCCTCCGGGACGGCGGCCGCCGCCGCTTCGCCGCCCGCCGGGGCCGCGCCGCCGACGGCCATGGCCGAGCCGCCCCCCTCGTCGTCGTCGTCCTCCTCCTCGGGGATCATGGAGGCGGCGTCGGCGGGCGGCTCGCCCGGGGGCTTGGCGGGGCTGGCCTGCAGCTCGGGCCTCTGCAGGGGCCAGGTGCAGGAGCGGGGGCGGCTCTGCGGCTCGAACTCGGGGTCCAGCTCCACGGCCAGCGGCGAGAGCGGGGCGGGGGGCGACGCCTCTGCCATCTTGGCCTCCCCCCGGGCCGGCTGCGGCGGCGGCGGCGGGGCGCTGCGACGGGGCGGGCGGCCGCCGACCCCGCTCCTCCTCCTCCTCCTCCGCCGCCGCCTCCTCGGTGCCGACGGGAGCCTAGCGGGCGGGCATGCCGCTCCCCGAGCCGCCCGAGCCCTGCTCCCCGCGGGCGATGCGCACGGAGGAGGGGAGGAGGAGGCGGAGGAGGAGAAGGGGGAGCCGGGGGGGAGGGCGAAAAGAAGAAGAAGGAGAAAGCGAGGAAAACAAATCGGACGGAGAGCGGCCAGGGGGTCCGCCGCGCTGCCTCGGGTTGTTTCACTCCATGCGGGGGCACACGGCGCTCAGCCGGGAGAGAGAGGACCCCCCCGGTCCCGGAGCCTCCGGTCCTTCGGGGTACAGCCGAGACTTTTTTTTTTTTTTTTCCCTTCTTCGGAGCGCCCTAAAGGGAGCCCAAGTCTTTGCGGCCGTCCAGGTGCATGCTAGCGTGAGCCCGTCACTTCGCAGTGCCCCCCGAGACCCCCCAGAATCTCGCGGCGGGCGGGTGAAGGCCACCCCGGGGCCGGTCGGTTTCAAGAAAAATCAAATCAAAAATAAAATCCTTCTTCTCGCAGGGTGACGGCGACCACAAGAGGAGCAAATCAAATCGCCGGTCTTCCAACAGGTCCAGAAGCTTTAAGCCCTCCCTAGGGCTGCCAAAGAGAATGGGTTTTGTTCCAGCATCAACACCACATTCATAACCTCCTTGCTCCTGCTGCTGCCATCTTGACAGTTTTCCCCCCTTCGCTCAAGTCATTTCCCAAACCCGGGCACAGGAGGCAGCGAGAGAGAGCCGCACCGGGAGGGGATGCAGGCGGCGGGGGGGGGGGGGGGGGGGGTGTCCGCGGCCACCTCCGCGCCAGCAGCAGCAGCAGCAGCAGCGATCCCAATTGCCGGGGAGGCAAAAGCAGCGCTGCCGCACGGTTCCTGCTCCTCCTGCTCCTGCGCCTTGGGCTCCTCGGAGCCTTCCCTTTAAAGGCGAAGGAGGCGAAAGCGTCGGAGCCTCTGCGAGCGGGCGGCGAGAGCCGAGCGATCCGGCGGCGCGCAACCGGGCTGCCGCAGCCCTCCCGAGCGGCGGCAGCGGCAGCGGCAGCAGCAGGCTGTCACCCGGCTGGCCGCCGGCCCCTCGCACATCCCTCCTCCTAACAACCACGGGCAGCAACACAAAGTTATAGGCGCACGCAGGGAGCCGCAACCTAACCGCACGGCGCGGCGTGGCCCGCCCACGGGCGGCGTCGCGCAGGGGCCGCCCCGACGGGGCGGGACGCGGGGGGACCGGGGACGGGGATGGGGTGGGACGGGGTGGGATCGGGGCGGCCGCTGGACGGCCGGTGCTGTCCCCCCGCTCCTCCCCTAGTCCCTGAGGGAATTTGGGGGGAGTTTGGGAGGATTTGGAGGCCGGCCCGAGTGGCTGGGTGCTGGGTCGGTGGGCTGTGGGAAGTGCTAAGGTGTGCAAAGTGCCCCGTAATGCTTTGAGGAACCCCTTATTCCTCACTTCATGTGTTTTTTAATTGACGCAAATCCATACCTTGGATTTTCTTGTCATGTTCAACCCATCTTCAGCACCTCACTTCACCTTAAAGCCAGCTCTGGCTGTCGCAGCTGCGTTGCTTCCCCTCCAAATTGTTCTCACTGGACATAAATTTGTGTACAAGTTACAGTGGCAAGCTTTATTTTTGGAGTCCGATTTATCCTGCCGTTTTTCACAACTTCTGTTCAGCCCGTGGGTGATAAGGGAGCGCACCCGGACGCACGCCCACGTGAGCGCAGTCCCGCTGCCCTGAGCACGCGCTGTTACAGAAAGCCCGCCAAAGCAGCTTGCTTGACGACGCAGCTAATTACAGGTTGGGAAAAGGGCTGACCCACAAAGCCGAAGAATATAGAGCTATTAATACGGATGTAGTTATAAATACAGTACATAGCGACGTGTACGTATCAGTTCGTGCCTGGTCTTGGGTCAGCCTCATCATGGACTAGATTCAGGGCAAAAACAGGGTCGACTCGGGCACCAGACAAAAAGTACGTGTGCTTCTGAAGCGTTTCTCGGTAGAACTACTATTTTCTAGACAAATTATTCCTGATTTATCTGGCACCACAGATGAGCGATGAGGTTTGAAAACCGTTCGGTTTGATCAGAAAGCAGTAAGGCCCTGATCCTGGATGCCTTACACGTCCTGCTAAGTAAGGGCAACAGCCCTCAGGCTCCAGTTAGGTTTGGAATTCAAGTGGTACTTGTTAGGAGTAGTTCAGCGTGATTTTATTACCAGGGACAGCGTTTCAGCATGCATACAATTAATCCTCAGTTGTCTAAATATAGCAGGAGACACTGAATTAATCAGAATAAATGCAGGTTTGGGTCATGGAAATAATTTTCACTGCAACTCCATTTTGGGTCACAACATCGCGTGCCCTGCTGTGGCTTTCGTTGCGACACGGCCCCTTTTGGGAATGCGAGGCAGCTCAGTCTCTCAGAAGGACACCACCAGCTACCGTGCGGCCGGGATGCTGGCGTTGTGTGCGTTATTTAGCAGCTGCTAGGGGAGGAGGACCGCGGTAGCACTGAAGAGTCACGAACCAAGAGGGTGTGTGATGGAAAGGTGCTTGGTCAAAGACCTCGTCCATGAGGAGGCCCTGCTCGTGACAGCAAAGCCAGCGCAGGCCAGCTGCCAAGCTGTGACTGACACCAAAGCCCTTCCCAAAACCTGCCGGTGCTCAGGGCTGTGTGTGGCCAGTGCAGAAACCTCCCCACGGAGCGTTTCCTCAGGTCCCGAGGTTCCGGGGAATTGCAGCGCTCTGACCTTGGGCTGGATTACAAGCTGAAAATCTAGTCCTAAATGATATTATCATCTTCATTTATTTATTTAATTGGCATTGCATTACTGTACAGGCATTGCCATTAGGGCTCATTGTACTAGGTGAAGGCCCTGCACGTGGTCAGAAATGCTCCACTCCCAGACAGAATTGCAGCCTAAGTAAGGCAGGCCAGGGCGGGAGAAAGGAAATAAGTAGTAACCCTATTAAAGAGATGATGGACTGAGGCGCTGAGCAATTACATGACTCTGCTGAGGTCATACAGGAAGCCCGTGTCAGAACTGAGAAATAAAACCAGATCTCCTGAGTGCCAGCCCCGGCCCTTTACTGCAGGATTACCTTTCCTCTTCAAAATCCACTGGTGTTTCAGTCATACAGCATTAATCGTGCAAGTTACTGTACCGGTTCTCCATACCTCCACATAGCATTTGTGTGCACATTATAGTGCCATTTAGAGGCAGAATCAAAACCACAGCTTAATTGTTCCTATACATTTGGCTTACCAGATGCGTGCAAGCAAAATGGAAAGACAGAGGAACCCGTTGTTACCACTGTTCTATGACTGGGACCACTGCAGTAAGTATAAAAACTGATCAAAATTGAATCTAAAACCTGCATGATTTCCAGTCTCTTCCTTTAAGTACTTCAATGCCCCAAGGGTGGGATTTTCAGAAAGTCTCAGTTTATGGGAGTTTTATCACTGACTTCAACAGGAATAAAGTTAGGCCAGCCCCGAGGCCATCTGAAAGCCTCATTCACTTACTGTGCCTACTTAGAGTGTTTCAGTGCAGTGCCTTCCTCTGCACCTCCTTTTATACACTTGAGTAGGGACAGCAGATATCAGGAACGTGTATCCAGCATGGTGGATTAGGCAGCCACCTTCTTACAGAGAGGGTTGTGTGGCAATTGCTTTCTTGGATAGAAAATGGAGTTCAGTGACTTCTATGCAACCATCCCTTTTCCTTGAATCACAGGAAGAATTCACTGATAAAAGAGAAAGAAAGAGAGAAAGAAAGAGAGAGAGAGAGAGAAAGAGAAAGAAAGAGAGAGAGAGAGAGAAAGAGAAAGAGAAAAGAGAAAGAAAGAAAGAAAGAAAGAAAGAAAGAAAGAAAGAAAGAAAGAAAGAAAGAAAGAAAAAGAAAGAAGAAAGAAAGAAGAAAGAAAGAAAGAAAGAAAGAAAGAAAGAAAGAAAAAGAGAAAGAAAAAGAAAGAAAGAAAGAGGGAGAAGAAAAAAAACTTAAATATTTTATCAATATTAAATGCTCATACACCAAGGGATGATCTAATTCAGAGGACCTACATAACAATGTATGTGTTGGCAAGCTGTTCTACACCTTTTTAAGTTACGTACTCCTGTATTCCTTTAAAAGCTGTTCTCCATGCCATAGGCACCACCTGATACGGATCCAGTGGGGTCACAGCTCCTTTGCAGCTGAGTCATTCCTGTGTGTTATCCAGGTCACACATGGACCATTCAAGACCCGTGAGATGAGGGGCCTATGGCATACTGCCTAGGAGAAAGTAGCAGTCATATGACAACCCTCTGGGTGGCAATCCTTATAAGTGATTTTTCTTTGTTGAGATTAACTCTTTTAAGCTTTTATGTTCCACTACAGAAGGCTATTGTCAGCTCAGTTTTCCTTCCGAGTCTTCCATTTTGTTGATTCAGAAAGTCAGCTTTTCATCAGATGTTTGTGCACCAGTTTCTAGCAGTAACCCAGATCTGATCACTCCTTCCTTCTGCCATAACCTACATTCTCGCTGGGCTGGTAGCTGGAGAAGCGCAGGTCACGTTTCTGGCTTTACCTCTTTATACAAACATGCTATTGCAGAAGCATAGGTATACAGTTGGAGGCACAGCTAAAGTTACCTTGGGGAGGGGGGGGCAGACCTGGAACTTTTCCTCATCCTTATCATCATCCATTGTAAAGCGTAACTGCTGTTCAATAAGACAATGTTATATTGCAGTTACCTTTAACAATGGCTGCATTGTCCGCATGGACTTCACAC
Source organism: Cygnus olor (assembly GCF_009769625.2). Classification (NCBI taxonomy): domain Eukaryota; kingdom Metazoa; phylum Chordata; class Aves; order Anseriformes; family Anatidae; genus Cygnus; species Cygnus olor. Next base: position 48,408,443 of record NC_049171.1, on the reverse strand, counting down.
AACCAAGTATATAACAGGTTCTTTTGTAAGCCACCTGGAGCCAGGTCTCCAAAGGCTTCATGCCCACTGCAATAACTGTGCCTACCCCTCCCATCGGCAACCTCTGACTATTTTTTGTTCTTTCCACAGTTCCCTACTAAACACAGGCTGGGCAAAGGGCAGCAGGTTTTGTGCCTGATTCGGAGCAACCTGAGCACTGATTAGAAAATGTCATCTAGGAGCCAGCCAACTTCATACTTTAAGACTTTAGTCTTTCTGCCCAATTTGGCTAAAACTGGCTAATGGTCTCCAAAGTTATTAAGGAAAGATTGGCTAACTGGCAGATAGACACAGAGCAAGGGTCCAAATGGTGCCATGGAGACACGAGGGGTTTGCCAAAGACAGCTACGGAGTTCCGACTATAAAATTTTCCTCAAAGGGATGAACTGCAATTTAGAGATCAATTGAGGTTGGATTGCAGCCTACGAACTGGCTGATCAAATACTGTAACAGAGGGGAGGGGAAGGAAGAGAAATGCAGCAGCAGAAGGAAACAGTGACATTACTACTCTTTCCCCAAGTGATCTTGATAATTTGGGGAGCACAACCTAAAGCTGCTTCAGCTCTGAGTACACCTAAATTTGAGGACCCACCGCTGAGGAATTCTTGACCTGTTTCTCCATGTGTGCATGGATGTGCAATGGATGTAGTTGTCCACATTAAAAAACACGATGACCTTTCTGGAATAAACTAGGTTTACAACTGAACCTTCAAAACCAACCAAAAATAAAAAAATAAAAAAATAAAACAACTGGAAGTGGGAAAATTCAACCCTGTAGCTTCAAATTGTTATTGAAGAGGCTTCCCATCTGCTGGAGCTGCATTGCCAGGGCCCACCAAAATGCCATGCCTTGTAGGACAAGACTCCCAGCTTCTCGTGGACGGAGGATTTCTAACAGCTTTTAATTCGCCTAATAACAGCCACACGTAACCACGCACAGCTGCACTGCCAGCTCTCTCAGCCTTTATTTATGAGTCCCACAATACTGGTGTTTTCCTGAAATCCCCCTTCCTAAAGTCCTCTTAAGGGCACGGACCTCGGCTTCTATTTTAACCAGCAGCCAAGTTTCTGACGCTCCGTGGACGTGGCCCAAGTACACTTCCAGGGCCAAGAAGAAAGTAGGGAAAAAAAAAAAACGATTGCCTTTTAAAAAACCTTTTATATCTGATTTTTATTTAAGTTTGCACAGTAACTTCTGAACACTTGGGAGTAGATGCAGTAATTGGGCTTGCATTATGGTGAAATGAACCAAACCAATAAGACCCAGTGAGAAACACTTTATTATTATTTTGTGGCATTCAGCTCAGGTGGCATCAGAGGATTTAATCTCGGCGACAGCAGTTTTTGGCAGCGACTTCGGGGGGACGTTTAACCGCCCCCCCCCCAGCCCGACCCCTCAGTCACGGCATTCCCGGCCCGCCGGGCTAGGCCGCGGCCGTTAACGCCCGCTCCCGCCCCCGGCCCCGCCCCCTCGCGGAGGCCCCGCCCCCTCTCCGCAGCCCCCGCCCCCTGGCCGCGGCCCCGCCCGCACCAAGCTAGGCTGCGGCGTGCAAACAGATGATGTCATGCTCTGGAGCCGCGCGTGACCGCCGGGGCCCGCCCTCGCCGCCTATTGGCCGGCACCCGACGCCCGTCAGGGCAGCGGCGCCTCCCATTGGCCGGCGCCTCCGCCCCGCCACCGCCCCCTGGAAAATAATAAACAATCGAGTAATCGGGTGGGGAGGGGGTGCGCGCGGCGGCAGGGCTGCCTCAGGGGTTAACCGCCTCGGGCCGGTGACCGTTAAACGGACGGCGGGGACCGCTGCCCCTCAGGGGGCTGCCCTTTCCCGGTGCCCCGTTGCCTGAGCCGCCCTAAGTGACCGCCCTCGCAGTCATGGTGCTGCGCGAGTCCGATGTCTAATAAACGGCCCTGAGTAACAGCCATCATGGTCGTGGTGCTGCCTGAGTCCCTCATAACCGGCCCTAAGTCGCTGCCATCGTGGTGTTGCTGCCCTCGCTGCCAGCCCGTGGCAGGCTTGGAACGAGTTGGCCGGGTGTTGGTTGAGGACGTTGTGGGATGCCCAGCCTGCCCCATTTCCTCCTGTATGAGGTGACTGGAGTGCCCAGCTCCTCTCGCTGCACATCTCCATCTGTCAGTGCGTGGAGCTGGAGTTGTAGGTGCTGGTCCTTATCACAGAATAATTTGTGTTGGAAAGGACCTTAAAGCCCACCCAGTTCCACCCCCCTGCCATGGGCAGGGACACCTCCCACCAGACCAGGTTGCCCAAAGCCCCATCCAGCCTGGCCTTGAACACCTCCAGGGATGGGGCATCCACAGCTTCTCTGGGCAACCCGTAAAGTCCTTCTCACAAACCTTTTGCTCTCTGACAAACGTTTGATGTGAGGCACACAGGCAGATGGGGACAAGGGGACTGAATGCCAGGGCTGCGCCCTCCCTCCCTTCCCCATGGCAATGTTATTACTGCTAGGTCACGGCATCTCTGTGATTGCGCCCATGAGTCCTGCGTCCCCACCCTCTCCCCCAGGCAGCGGTACGAGTTCAGCAGGCTGGTTGGAAATGGAGCACGTGTTAGGCCAGCCTGAGGTGCTCTTCAGGAAGCTCAGGGAGATCCATCTGAGCCCCACCAGGCAGAAGGGGGAGAAGATGACCCCAAATCTCCTGTCACAGGAGGGCAGGGAGGAAAGGAAGCCCCCCTGGGGAGCTGAGAAAGGGTTCAAAGGGGCTGGTGAAGTGCTAAGCAAAAGCAGCCGTCGTCTCGGCACGTGGTGGGGAAGTCGATGATAAGCACTTGCAGCTGGTCCTCTCCCTGCCAGCCAGAGGAACCGGGCGGCTGCTGACTCAGGAGCTGCCTCCAGCCAGGGGGTGGGGATGGGGTGACATTTTCTGAGTGTCCCTGTTGTGCTGTGGCGAGCGGCGGGCACCTCCTGCCTGCCACCCCCTTTGGGAACAGCGGTGGCAGCAGGGCTGTGTCGGGGGCTGGAGCCTGCTGGTATGCACTGGGTGTGCTCAGAGGAGGCCGTGGGGCTCATCTTGCACGGGGACGTGTCCGAGCGCCCAATTCCTGAGCTGGGTCGAGGGGGAGGAGAGGTGTGGAGCTGCCCAGCGTGGGGCGGTTCTGGGTATGCCCAAAGCAGAATGTCCTGCATCTTCACAGGCGGGCAGACTAAAAATAGGAGCCTCCAGGATCAGGCAGCAGGAGCAGGAGCGTTTGGGGCGGTAGTTCTGGACTTGAATGCCTCAGCTCATCCCAGGACCTGCTCTGGGTATGAAAGGACTTGCATTCCTCATGGCTTATGTGAATGTCACTTAAGCACACTTGGGGCATGCAATTACAGCTAACTGCCCTGCAAACTCCTCCTGGAATCTGAAAAACTGAATTCCCTCGTCCGTATGCACCCTGCCCTGCGAAATCATTTCCTTCAGCCTACTGCACCACTGTGCAAGAGATGCGTGGCTTAAGCCATTCACTGCTGTTTACCTCTGGAGAACCAACGACGCTAAAAGTGAAACCTGATTTTTATTTTTTTTATTTATTTTTTTAATTTTTTTTCGTGTGGCATTTGTGTGAGCACATGTAATTGATTACATGCTGAGAAATGATCTGCTGAAGAGCCTGCTGTTTCTAAACGCAGGAGCTGCTCTTCATAATAGGCCTATTTAGCTTAAAATGTATCAAGGTAGAGCTATTGTAAGCCTTGTAATGAAATGGATTTTTTTTCCTTGAAAATAACATGGAAAATTGGGGAGGAACTATAGGTCTGACAGATGTTCAAGTACAAGAAGCTCGAAGAGGAACACAGGCTATTCAGTTTGCTCACAGAGGCTTTGTGACCTGCGTCTTCGCAGCAGTGATGACACAAGCTTTTTTGAAAAAAAAAAAAAAAAAGGAAGAAATTAACCACCATGGCTAATTGTATCCTTGCTAGCCAGCTAGCCAAGGGCACAATTTGACTGTGAAAATTGTTGGTGCACCCAAATCTCTCAGCTGGGGGAAAATATCTGAAGTGAGAGTGTTCCCATATCAATGGGTCAAAAGAGCTATTTAAAAATCTTCCTAATTGGAAAATTAAACACTATTGCTTTAAAACAGCGGTGAGCTGCTCTGAAAAATTAAGACCATATGGAATCATTTATTACTTTTCAATATGTATTCACTCTCTGGTGCAATTTTATGTACCCGCTAATGCATAAAGTCTTTTGGAGCAGGAATAAAGCACTACAAAGCGTGATTTAGTGCTATAGGGTCACCAAATCTGTTTCACATTACTGGATGTTTCAATCTGCTGAAAAGAAGGGGATGCCCCTGAAACAATGAAACAATGACGGGGGGTGGGGGGGGGGGGGGGGGAGAGCGCCCATAAATCTGAACCGCTTTGGAAATATAGTGTGTATATCAACAAAAACTTTTAAAGAATTCACTGGGGATTTGGCCATGTAAGCGATACAGTTATGAAATAAATTATACTAAGTAACAGGAAAGTTAAAGCAAAGTCATATTAAATTAAATTACAATACTTGGTTGCAGTTTAAGATGTCTTAATGAATCATGTTGTCAAACAGTACAGGCCCACATAAGCATGTGACCGCAAGAGAAAATAAGAGCAAGTAATCCAGGAGCACACAAAAGTACTTTTGTTTACAATTCTGCAGTAACTGGAAGTGCCTATTCTTGTGCTTATTCACAAACACCTCTGGCTCCTTCTTCCAGAAATCCTAGCCAAACGTTTTTGTTCTGACTCCATTAGCAGGGGACTTTTTGCCTCAGTTCTTTTCGTGTGACTGCTGCAGCCCTTCCCTTGACGTTTGGTCTTTCAGTCCTACAGCCTTACGGACCTTCTTCTTGTGAAGGGCTGGGATGGGTCTGGTGCCTGAGCCACATGCTTGTTGCTGAATGACAAGCTGCGGGGCAGTCCTTGCTCTCAGGGCCTGAACATTTTTCTTTCACCAGTTCTGCAGGGACCAAGACCAAGAGGTTAAGCCTGGCAAGTTGACCATGCACTTCGTGCCAGCCATCATAGAGCTCTGTGGGCATGGCAGGCAATCTTCATGCCTGTATCATGGAGCTGGGAGCAGTATAACTCTCCGGCTAGATATAACTTAACAGAAAATAAATCTTTCATCTTGTGTTGTTGTGCTTTCTTTAAAATGTCATCTGTAGTCTTTTGGTGAGTGGGAGCTCCAGTTTTGTTTTGCATGGCTTACAGATATGGACAAAAAATTTTCACATGAAAGTGAATGTCACAAAGTACTGAAAAGAGCCAGATCCTTTCTTGGAGGCATAGGCAACCTAAAAAAAGAGTTTGGAGTAACTTTAATACCTCAATCAAACAATTGTGTCACTATATATTTGTAATTTATAACCAGTACAGTATCTGACTGGTTCTTCTATTAAGTTTAAACTCTTACATTTTTAGAAGAGTTAAATTTATTAAGCAAGTAAATTAATCTGCAACTTTCCCATGGCACTGAACCTTTTTTTATCACTGTTGTGCCTTCCATCATTCTTTAAATGTTTGATAATTGATAGTGGTCATTTCAAATAAGTTCAAGTTTTTATGTTTTAAATAAATAGCGTATGCATTCTTCTTCTGGGTCGACACCATGACCTCTCCCGCCTGCTCAAATTATAGCATCAAAATTCCTCAGGCAAGATGAAGCCAGTTGAATGAACACACAATTAGGATTAAGACAAATACCAGGAGTAATTACAGTCCGTGATTAACTTTTATCCAGATCCTATATTGTAGCTGTTGAGCAATCTTAAATAAAATCCTCTTTAAAGTCCTTTCAAACTTTCCTGAGAATAGTTATCAGTTTAGGTATATATTCCTACTTTGTAGGACTGGTAGCACTGTTACTTGCCCGTAGATGGCACTAGCATAACACTGTTGAAGAAGCCCCCAGCCTATGAAATGAGGCGGTGGTGGCAATGAATATCAACTTGGAGAACGGAAAGAAAAAATATAAAAAAATAAGATTTTTTTTTTTAATGCGGCATTGATGATGGGAACTGTTCTACTTGTGGGAATGGGACTTGGGACTCATCACGTGAGAAGAGATCCCAGAGTGATGAGGCAGCATATTTCCCATGCCTGATGTCAGGATTTGTTCTGTGAAATTGACCTTTAAAACAGCCTGAAAATGAGGAACATGGCACCAGAGAGCAGAGCAGGAAGCATGAAATGATGTAAGATATGTTTCTTCTGCTTATGAAGTACTTCTTTTTTTAAGCTCCAGGTTTGTGATTCAGCATTTTCTGCCACTGACATAACATGAGGGAGAAAACTCTGTCCAAGAAGATAAAGTGTCTATTGCTTTAGTCAAAACCTGTATTATAAAATGTTAGCAGTCAAGTATTTTTGTCCCCTTCTACTCAAACGTGAAGGGGATTATCTTCTCCCCAAACCACTTTTCCCCCAACTTCCTGATCTGAGAACTCTGGACATACATGTAGAAAAAGTGGTATTTAGGCACAGCCTGGATACCTCAGCTGTTCGGCCTACTGAACGTTGTCTCCTCTGTCAGCAGATAATGGATGTGAAGTGCCATGGGCTTTGCTGGAGTTAGGTGTCGGGGCTGCTGCTGTTTCAGCTCTGACAAGCAACCTTTCGAGTTTAATGACAGCAGGGCATGCCAGCTCTGTGAAAACGTCGGGGTACCGGTGCTGAGTGAATATTTAATGCAGGACAGCTAACTTGGGGATGTCCCAGGGACAGGGCATCGGCCCAGAGAGGCTGCTAGACCTGGTGTGCCCTCTGGGTTCTGTCTCCACTGCACGATGGTGCAAGACCTCAGACATAAGCCTGAGCTTATGCAAAAAGTGCCATTACTGTCAATGGCAGTTTTGTAAGAGAAAGAGCTGCAGGAGGCAGCCCTGCCTTCACAGCCTTCTGCTGCTGGGGCAGCGGTGCGCTGTTGCAAAATGCCTCCTCTCCCCGTGATCTGTACCCACAAAGCAGCTCTCATCTCCTTTAAACATAAGGCTTTTCCACCAATTTCTTCCTCAGTCTTTGACTTCTCTTCCTGTGTCTTTTCTCTTGCTGAGATGCATGGGGCTGTGCTGAGAAGCCCCATACACCTGCTGGAGGCTCTGCTGCAGTGGACATCCTGCCTTCCTGAGACCATCCCTGAGTGAGGAAAAGGATGCAAAAGTCTGGACGCAGCCACTAATGCTGTGAAAGGTAAGAGGGTTTAATAGCATGGACACGGCTGCTCTGTGCCAGTTCGCTTGTCTATGGATGTTTATGGATGTGGTCTTGGTGTTCCTCAGGTGACGTGCTCAGAGAGGTACCCTACATAGCGACAGCATCACTTTCCCATATTAAATCACATCGCAGTGAATGAGCAGGAAAACAGCCTTACCATACTTTCTCTGTACCTGCTGAGATGGCAGCGTCAGTGATGGTGACTGATGGCTGCTTTTCAGCTGCTCCAAGTGCCAGCCAGAAGGAAGCTCACCTGCATCTGCACAAGACTTTGAATAGATTTTAAGAGTCCTAAGGGAGAAGCACCTGGATATGAGCACATACTGTATTAGCCAGACCAGCACAGGGGGTGGCTTGCATGTTTTAAACTGATGCTGAAAAATTGGTGGTGGAGCATTAGAGCCACACAAAATGATTCAGAGCCTGAAGAAAATGCTTTGCAATTGGAGACTTTCAGCACTCACTCTTTCTAGCTTATCAAAAAAAGACTGAGCAGAAAATTGATTACAATGGCGAAGGAACTTCATTGGGAGAATAATGTTAGGTACTGAAAGGCTCTTTAATCTGGTAAATTACGGGAATGTGTAGCAGGAAGCTGAAACTGGATAAATTAATATGAAAACCTGAGCACAAATTTATTAGGATGAAGGTGATTAATCACTGTAACAAGTTGTCAGGGTAGTTGGCACATCTTACAGGTATGCCCAAGCCAAGATGGGCTTGTTTCTGATGGTAGGGCTCTAACTGCATCTAAAAGCACGAAGGATGCTGTAGGCAAGACTAAGTCAAGGTAAGCAGGTGAGGTTTGAAGGGCTGTGATATACAAGAGGTCTGACTAACAGTTCCCAGAGGATCTACAGAGATCTAATGGTTCCCATCTGTCCTTAACCGCTAAGAGACTGAGAAAAATAGCACTTAGCAGAAAGCGGAAGGGAAGGATTGAAAAGACAGCCCTGTCGCTGGCACACTGATGTGCCCTGTGTCTGAGAGGACTGTATCTTTTGCCTGCTCAGGGCTTTATTACTGTATTCTCAACACCAATTTCAACACCAGTTTTTCTCCAGTCCACAAGCCCGCTGTACTTACTGGTGTCAGAGACTTTCATCTTACTAGAGTGTGAGGAAAAAGCTGTGATGCCCAGCTGCTTGTACGATAGTTTGGATGAGTAGTTTCCTTTTCGTTTGTTATTTCATCTTCTCAAACTTCATGCTCACCTGTCCTCCATGCCTCCTAGTTTTCTCAGTACCCATTTCTTTAATATTTTTTTTTACCACCAGGTTCCATGTACCGTATAACACTGCTAGTCTTGGTGCAGGAGATCTTGGAGATCTTTAAAAACAAGACTTCTCTCCTGGAAAACCAGTTGTTGTTGGAAATCAAGAATTTCTCATTTTCTGTTGCCTTTTCCAGGGTCCCAGTGCTCTCGCACATTCTCCCCATCTGCTTGGGACGATGTAAGAATTTGCTGTTCTCTTGAGCTCTAATTAGAGTCTACCTCCAGAGGGTACAAAGTGAGAGCTGAAACAAGGCAAACAGAGGGATGGAGAGAGATCCAGTTATTGTCAATACCCATGAGCTGTTAACCCGGTACGCGGAGTCTACATTTGAAACACGGGAATTTAGAAGTAGATCAGGGATTTGAACTAAGATCTCCAAACACTGAGACTCTTGAGCTTATTTCTATGTTGAAAAAGATCTTTTTAAGAGTAAGAAACACTTTTAAATTCTTTTTTTTTTCTTCTTTGAGGAAATGCAAGTAGGTTTCCATGCGGCTGTTAAAAAGTCAGAGTCCCACATGCCTCAGGAAAGCAGGAGTATCTACATGAGCAAAGAGCTCCAACCCAGGAGGGTACAGAGCACACAAGAAGGATCAGGCTGTGGCTAGAGCGATGACGGTGGCTCAGTCAGGGTACCACGTGAAGCCTTGCAATGGCTGATCTTATCTGCAAAGACTGCAGCTGAAAGCAGACCAAGGCAGGAGCCGATCCAGAATATTCCCAAAGTTTAGGGAACATTCAATTGTGGTATCAAATGTTTTAGGCTGAACTGAACCCATGAATATAATAACACTTCTTCAAAACTGAGAGGAGATACAGTTTTTGACTTGACTTTGTTGCTTGGCTCCACTTGCTCAATCACTAGCCAGATGAAGGTCATTCTCAGTGTCAGGAAAATATCCACCTTTGCTCTCTGGCTCAGCTTTAGCTTACTGTCCCACCCCACCCGCCATGCTTTTCGTGGCTCATCTGCTTTTATTTGCATATTCTGCTGCTCCATCTGGGTAAAATAAGTAGCTAGCCCTTTTACTCCCCTTTCTTTTGGCTCGCTGATGGCTGGATTCAGTCATATGCATAGTAATGTGTAGCTGGAAGATGGTAGCTTTGCCCAGCTGGCTGAGATCTCACCTCTAAGCCAGTGCTCAAAAAGTACTACCTATTCTGAGTGGTGTGGGAAGCTCTCCAGGGCCCAGAATGAGAGAAGTAATCAATTCTTGCAGGAATGTTTCTGCGATGCCGTGGAATCCAGCCAAGAGACATGATGAAAGTGAAAACTGTTTTCTAGGACATCCAGTTTCATTTAATTTTGTCGTGCCCACAGAACTTTTCAGCAAACGTCTGTATCCCTCTGTGTGTTGATTGTGTCCTGTGTGCTTTTGTGATTTGGTTACCCCGGCAATCCAGCTAATTTTCCAGAAAAGTCAGTTCCACCAAAGTTCATTGACTTGTTACTTTAATCGTCTGCTTGCTCCTTTAATAGACTTCAGCATCCGTTGATTGCAAGTTCTTTCAGGAGGTTGGATCCTTATGAGAAGAGATGTGCAGAGAGGGTTATACTCTGGCGTGTTTGATGGGAGCTGATTTTTTTTTTCCCTTGTTTCTTCTTCACTCTAGCTGGACTGATCTTTTTGTTTGTCTGTTCCTTGAAACACTGGGGCAGTTTTTCTGCATAATACCAGACTTCTGTTCCATCAGGTTCTCCACAGGAGCGAAGTTTCCCAGTATAAATATCAATTTGTGTGCCATCCTTCAAAGTGTTTGTGCAATAGTTTGACTAGGCGAGCCACAGAGGACCAATGAATGCATGTTCATCTATGTTATTTTCCAGTGAAATTTAGCATTTTTAGAGCTTGAGGACTAAGAGATAGTCCTCAAGATATATTCAAATATCCGTCTCTCTGAATGCCATGAGGGGTGCTTGCACAGTACGTGGGGAGAGTTACATGCCTCAATAGAGCAAAACCTGACTGCGCAAGGACCTGCTTGAACCAGCCAGCAGAGGCTATGAGCCTGGAAAAGGAAGTCACACAGGGAAGCCCCCACAAAGAGCTTCCACCACAACAACCAACCAAACAACAAACAGCAAAACAATGAGAATACATGAAATGTTAAACAGAGGTTGAGCCATCTCCTTTCCTGCCTTCTTCACACTTGTTGTGGGGCGGGCACAGCCTGCTCGTTCTCCTCAGGGCACAGGCAGTGGACAGGATTGCTGCAGGCTGAACCACGTGCAGGAGGAGGAGTGGAGAGACTGTGGTGATGAAGGGGTGGCAGAACAGCACTGGTGAGCTTCCCGAAGCTCTTACCGCAGGAAGCCCAAGGAAGGTCCATCTCTTTTTTCTAGAGGCATAGTCATGAGTTTTTCTTTGAGGAGTCCACTGTAAGACAAATCCTATGAGCACTCCAAATCTCAGAGCAGCAGAGTTTTGGGCTTGTTCAAAAGCCAGACTTCTCTGGCTAAAGGGCCACAGGCTCATACTGTTGGGAAGAAATGAGGTCGTGTCAACTCCAAATCTGTTCCAGGTGTCATGATTTTTTGAGAACAACGTCAGGATCCCAGCAGATGAAGAGGAAGATGTTGCACTAAGGAGATTGCCTCACTGAGATACAGACAGTATCTTGTCATCACAGCTGCCTTGAAGTTGGGTAATTCACAGCTGCACCTGAAGTTGGGTAATTCTCCCTTTGTCACAAGGCCACTTGTGCATGCACTGAGCATTCCAGAATTAAATAAAGTCCCAGAGGCCAATTGCAACACATGGAGCTGTTGATGTGTGTGCACAAAGGTAGTGCCAGAACAAAGCCTTGGCTGAGACCTTTGTAGGTGGCTGGGGGCGTTAGTCACACCAACGGCAGCGTGCACTCCGAAGTGAAACCACCAAGGTGGGTCTGAAAAGTTGAATTGACTTCTTAATATGTGATCGTGAAGCACATCGCTTGCTCAGCCCTGGCAGTTGCAGCATAAGCATTTTTTTTGACACTTTCCAAAGGCAATCTCTGTCCAAATTAGTACTGTATATGTATTTTATTTTGTTCGCAGTCTAGCAGCAAGTTGAAAGCTATCTGCATATTTTATCCACTTCTTACTTTCTGGGAATTTATAGGGGGAAAAAATAAAATCTTTTACAGTAACAGCTATTATCCGGCCAGAGGCTGTCAATGTTAACTTGCGCAACAGTGTGGCAGAAGCAGCGTGAATCCCTCCTCCCTTTCCAGGTGGTTTCAAGCCAGCAGGACCGATGCCGTGATACGACCCTGCCATCTCGTGGTCTTCCTCTTACTTGCAGGCAAACGCCAACCGAGTCTAGACAGCTCCCAGAGCTTTTTTCTATACATTTACCAAAGCAGTTTTTAATTGTTAAAGTTATTAAAGAAATAACAGTAGGAGAAAGCCTTAGTCACGGTCCTGGTTCACACAACCCATTTTATCATCAGGGATAAATCACAGAATCACAGAATGTTAGGGATTGGAAGGGACCTTGCGAGATCATCTAGTCCAATCCCCCAATAAATAATTGACTAAAGAGCAGGTGGGCATGTTTTCAGAGCCCCAGGAGATGCAAGTTTTGTGGGGGTCCCAGCCGTCTTGATGGCTCCTTCCTTTATTCTAAGGACAGGTATACCGATACATCTTCTTTGCAAAATCAGAATTTCATAGTCCCAGCTTGCTATTTTTTTTGGCCAGTGAAAAGGCCAGATATTCTTGCTCTGGAGAAGACAAATGAAGGAGAACAGGGAAAAAGTTTCCGTAGAAAGAGCTACCAAGCCTCACAAATAATGTGTGATTTATGCGGAACTGCCTGCTAGTATTGAAACACAGAGAACATCACTGATGATGAAGAGAGAACATCACTGTTGCTTGCAAGTTGGCATGGGAAAAGGTGAGAAAAAATAAATAAATCTCTCCCCTGTGGCAAGAAGAGAGATCCCAACACATGGTGGAGCTAGATGATGGCATATGAGGGGTTTGGCTTCCGTAGTCCAAGTACAAAGGTATTCCTGCAGAACAGCACCAGGGACTGGCTTCCCGTTCTCAGGTGCAGAATTTCATGTTAATTTTCTGCTTATCCCATTTTAGCCTGGTTCTACATTTTTGGCTAGGTTATGGAACAGCATTGCCCAATGCTGCCTAAAATACAGCAGTGAACTTGTCTACTGCCACTGATGCTAAATGTACCAAAAATAACGGGAAATTAACAAATCCTGACTTCTTGTCTAGCCTCTTCCTTCAGCTAACCAGGAGTATCTCTCAGCCCTAGTGAAACAGTAAAATCTTCCTAAGGGCCACAGTGCAAGAGGTCTTTGCTCATCCCCTTTGTATGAGCATGGGAAGTGCTGTGGAGCAAAAGCAATGGGAAGGGGGGAACATGTGTCTGTTTTTAAGCCAAGAAATGAGAAGCACTGCTGAAACCTCTGGTTTTAGCCCCTGCTTACACTGTTACACACAAGGAACATGAATTCAATTATCTTTGTGCGTAAAAGAGTAGGTGATAAAGCCCTACTCCTCCTACGCAGGGACATACCCTTTGCTCTAACAAGGTACCCAAGTGCATTGGAGGGTTTAGACCCAAAGCCTGAGGCTCTTGAAGCTCATTTCTCACTTGGGATATAGGCAAGAGCATGTCATTAACAGCTCCACATTGGCTGGCAAAGGATTTGTCAGCTCAGAAGGCTTTTCTGTTGTGTTTTCTTGTTTGCTTTGCTGTGCTTTTCCAGGTGCAGCAGTTGGTCAGATAAGCTGTTGGTTTACCAGTCGCAATCGGTCATGCTCTCCTTGCAAACCTTACTCCTCTCGCACACCAATCACTTATGACACCTCGCCTTGGATTCATCACCACCTTCTCATTTTGGAGAACTTCAAGTTAGACAAACCCTGGAACCAAAAGGGGGAGACCCATTGGGCTGCCTGGATACCCAACTGTGGTGGCACAAGGTTGGACAGGAGGCTGCTGGTATCCTGTCTGGCACACCAGGTCTGAGGCTGAACAGCCAAAGGCAACCAGGCAAGGACAAGGGCAAAGCTTCGTAATGGTCCAGGGGAGCCATGGAAGGACGTTAAAATGAGAGCAATCAATTAACAAGCTGCTGTGGCTTCAGGAAAGTGATTACAGACATACTGGTGTAATGAGCACATCTGATGCACAGAAGCTATTTAACCTTCAGCCTTGTGCCTTGTAAAGCACCTCTGGGGCTCTGGGTAAGGCCGTTAATTATTAGGGTCAACCTTAGCAGATGGAGGTGTCCTCAAGTATGGGTTGCTGTGATACACTCAGATAATTTCTCCATTATGTCAATAACTAATTTCCTAAATTGTTCAAGAATTGACAGATTAGAGTCCATTAACCAAGCCTTAACTCATGACTGCGGGAGCAGTTACAGTCCACAAGGGCTGAAAAGCCCATTAGTAGGCCCTCGAGTACACATCTATGTGTGTGTATAGGTACATGCCATGTAGCAGCTCGGTATTAGCCATTAGTAAAACAAATAATCAATGCACTTAAAAAAAACTAAGTGGGCAACGAGAGACATTGTCTTAATCAGAGCAAGCACAGTCTTCAGATGCTCCGATAGCAGAGGAGGATGTCTGTAAGATTTAAAGAAGAGCTATGTATTTAGAAACTGTAAATGAGTAGAGTCAGAATCAGATGAAAATGCCAATTACACTTAATACCAAAAGTGCATCATTTGTTTCTGCAGAGAAGTATGACGTACAGTAAACATTTTGTGGATTTGATAAGCTCTGACTAGCTACATTTTTCACCTCTATGCTGTAAGACAAATCCCACTGCTCATATTAACACGTGCCATATAATTTCTTGTGCTTCAATGCAAGATTTTTTTCCAACGATGAACCAGTATGTTTGGAAAGTGCAAGACAGGAAGATAGGTGATCCCATTGATTCATATAGAGGTGTTACTGCTTTGTCCTAAAGCCAAGCGCGACTGGAAGAGCAACTGTCATAAGCCGAGTTGCTGCATGGGGAGCGGGGCTCAGGGCTTTGATGGCTGAGCTGGCACGCCGGCTGCCCGCAGCTCAAGGAGGGGAAGTGCACGGTGTGAGTCTGAGCTCACCTGCTCGATGCTCTCCTGGCTGGCCGCCTGGAGTTAAATCAAAGGAGGTTGAGGAGAGATGGGAGGAAGGAGGAAATGAAACGACGGCAGCGATAAGGCTCAATAATGGTGCCGGCGGCCCTTCAGGGGATCAGCGGGGAGCAAGGTGCTGGCACAGCACCCTGTGCCAGCCCCCTGCCGGAGGGGTGAGGACCTGTTTTCTCAAGGCCGGAGATGAACATGAAAAGACAGCAAGCCCTCTCCCGGCACAGACAGGATGCCTGGGGTGTTGGGGTGTGGAAAGGAGGTGCGAGCAGCCTCGTAAGGAGCCTGGGTCTGCAACCAAAGCCAGGGCCCAACAGGCTGCAGGGGAGATCTCCAGGCCTTGCCTAAGCTTTTGGGAGGTGGCAAGCAAGAAGCCCCGAGTACCGAGCCACCTGTGGGTTCGGCCCTGTCTCCCCGTTTGTCCTGTCGTCCTGCTACAGAGGGACAGTTCCAGGTGCCTGCCACAGTTTTTTGGAGGGGAAGGGGCAGGCAGGCAACACACTCCCATTTGCATCGACACCGGGCTGGGGAGGGATGGGACCAGATGGGGGTGTTGTCCCCTGCTCAGAGGTGGCAAAACTGGGGCTTGGAGGGCCGCTGCTCCCCCAGCTTGACTAGCCACCTGGGAATGCATCTGGCTGGGCTTTTGTCCCCACAGACACCCTTTATCAGACCCCCCCCCCTCCATCCCTCATCTCACCTGTGCCCTGCCGTGCCCCAGGCAGAGCACAAGCGCCCGCAGGTGCACCCTGCGCCCGAGCCATCTCCCACCAACCCCAGCCAGGAGGCTGTGACTGAAATCTAATTTGCCTGGTGCGTTCGGGGGACGTTTTATTCAGCTTTTCCTACAATTTACTTGGCAAAGAGGCTCAACTGGCAGCTGCCTCACTGAATGGGCTTTGCACCCAGTCTAACCTTCTCAATTCGCAATTCCCAGTGCTGGAAAACCTCTCTGTCTCGCTCGCAGAAGTTTCTATAGCAATCGCTGCCATCCTATCCAAGCACTGAAAATGGCAAACCATTCAGATTGTAATTTAGCTGGACAGTAATCGCTCCTCTCTCCGCTGGCCTCGGAAATTTCACTTCTCATGAGATACCGCCACAACTGGAGACCGCTCTTCTGCCCGTGTTTTCAACAGGCCTTGTCCGCCCGCACCCCAACCAACTGTGTTAGCTGCCCGCAGAGTGTTTGAACCTTGGCTAAACGGGGAACCAGTGCTGGGTCCCTCATCCCCAGCCTCCAGGACAGACCTTACTTACGTGAGGGATGTTCTTAACAAGCCCGCAGGAGAAATCCCGACCGACCAACACGTCACTTTGTGACCTGACCGCTATCCATCACTGGAGGTAGAACAAACAAGTCCCACAAGTGCGCTTGGCTTTGCTAATTGCAAAAGAACAGAGGATACAAAGGAAGCTTTTTCTTCACGTCAGTGAGCTTGCTTTCCCTGGTTCATTTAACTTTAGCTTAAACAATCACTTGATCTTTTGTTGCGTGCTTCATCTTCCCGTGGCTGTGATCTCTCTTAATTACTGTGACGTTAAAGAACCGCGCACTAAAAATATATTAAGCCACAGAACTAAATGGTTTTCTTTCTGCAGTGAAAGGCTGTGCTAGAATTATGCTGCAGCTTTTGAAGGAATTGATAGACCATTTCTTAAGCTCTTCTAATAATCTTTTCCTATACTTCTATGGCTATTGTTGCCTGCTGGAAAAATTAGCGTAAAGCTGAGTAAGGGGAATTGCGGATAAGTGTTTGTAATTTGGCTTTGGACTGACACAGTGTGATTGCACTGAAAGAATTCGAAATCTTTGCACTGGCAGCAGTACTTGAATCTGGGAATATAGGATTCACATTGGAAAAGAGTGAATTTTTATAACAATTTAAATGAACAATTTCAGCTAGAGAGTGGCTTAACAGAGCCAACTAAACCCTTCACCCTGACAAAGAACTGGCGGGAGGACTATAGAAACTCATCCAAAATTTTACCAACATGAATGCAGAGTAATAGGTCAGAGAGAAGCATTTCTGTGTTTTAATGGCGCTCTTAGAATTCAATTCAATTTACAACAAAAGTTGTTTTACAAATATGTGGAGAATGCAGAAGGCTGGAGAGGGAGCAAGTGGCCTGCATCCTCCATCTGCTCCGTCCTCCCTTTGCACAAGGATCTGCCACTGCGGGTCCTCCTCCTCAGCAGACAGAAAGGAAAACAGAGGCGTTGCCACAGCCCAAGGGTCAGAAGCATCTTCCATGTTGCAGGGCCACGGGTGCTGGGCCACTTCTTGCTGTTTTGCACCCTGCTTTGAGAGAAGCAGCACTGTTTCAGCAGAACCTCCAGAAAAAAAGGTAACCATGGGAAATGCACTGAGAGGCTGCGCTGCCACTCAATTTATAGCAGGATAAAGGGGTTAGAATTAAGCATATCTACACCGTCAATGTCTTTTTCTCCATAAAGTAAGATAAAAAAAAGCCACACATATTCTTGACTAGTGCAGAGGACTCCCGAACAAAGGACAGCAGCATTTGATGAGCAGCCGTGGACCTGACGGGGTTGTCCCCAGTCACATTGCCACCAGGGGGGTGGCAGTGCACAGTGCTTGTGAAGAGAGGTCCTTGGGATTTTCAGGATGTGAACTAGTTGGTTTGTTTCTGCTGCCAGCTGTTCGCCTAAGATGTTAAGATGGGCAGAATGGAAGCAGGCAAATCTGTTGCTTTCACAGCCACCAGGAAACGCCAGGCGAGGGCAAGCCCAGGCACTGTTGCCACAAAACATTTTGCTTAAGAAGCTTTTCTGGCAATGGGCACCAAAGAGCAGCAGGGATCTCTCTTTCCTGAGCACAAGGCAGCAGACAATGTTTAGTGCTGACCTATGCAAAATAATGCACAGAGGGTGGCAACATTTTAATGACCGGCATCTCACAGGACGCTGCCAGCTCCGGAGCGTGGCTGTTACTGCGGGCAGCTGAAGCAAGGTAAGAAACAAAATCCAAGCGTACAATCAACATATGACAGGTTCTTTGGCGCTAGGACATCACCAGGAATCCCACTGTGGTCTCTGACCCAGGACTGGTACCCTCGTACCTCCTCCCAGACCCCATGCCTTGAATTTTGTACCTGCCAGCGCTCCTGATGCTCAGAGCCAACAGGAGGACGCTCCAAGCCCAGGGGCCTTAGGGAAGCTGAGCCTCTGCAAACTTGTGCCCTTGCCTCAAGAAATAAGGTTGCAGGAAAAAAAATAAAATAAGATCAAGTATCCCACAACCCACATTGCTGTTCTCTGTCAAGAGATGGGCACATTTGCGATTGCTCACCTCTGAGAAGAAACAGACCAGAGGGGTATGAGAGAAACATGTATTAGTTGAAAAAACCTGCACAGGCAGGTAGACTGCATCTGTTCTTGAAGTATTTTGAGAGAAGCTACTAAGGGACCTTTTTTTTTGAGCAAAATTTTTATTTGGACCCTAAAGACATACTACTGCAGGATGTTTGAGGCAAAAAAAATTAAAAATAAGATCTTAGAGCATCTTAGAGAAGAACCTAACATTTACGTGGGTAACAAAGTGAGGATGTAGTCTCCTGCTTCATACACCTTGGTGAATCGCTAACATTTATTAGAGATTTAGAAGTTTTCTGGATGCTCTTATTTAACATTGGGTATCACTACTGCTGCAGGCAACATACTGAAGCAAATTGGTGGAGGCTTGATGTTCAACATGACAATTCCTCTCTTTGGAAGATACGGAAAGACTGAAGGTTTCCAGTAAAAGGTATAAAGGGGGAAGAAAGACAGAGATTGCTCCAGAATTAAACCGCTCCTAAAAAAAGGTTAAAGTGCTGGTGCCTCAGTCCCAAGCTGTGAAGCACAGTTGGCCGTCCGTCAGGAGGAATTGTTTGACTACCTGCCACTCCTCGCACCCCTGGAGAAGCGTCACATCGCAGCCTCGTTCTCCCATTCACAACGCTAAGATGCACTGTATCCTTTCCTGATCCTTTTCCTGATTTAAAAAGCAAAGCAATCAAACATTTTGCAGCTTGCCATTTTAAACATGAAGAATGTTTCCCCAAGCTGTGTTAGCAGACACATCAGGCTTACCCTTTTCTTTCTTCATCAGGTTTTCCAAGCTGTGTAAAACCCATAACTAACTGCAGAACTAGGTGTCTGATAGTGAAGAGCAGTTCTTAAGCAGTAAGAAACCCATAATAACAGAAAAAAGAGAGCATTTTAACTGTGGTATGCACTAAGATGAAGCAACCTACCATCAAACTGCTGGAGAAAAAGAGGTGGAAAAAATGTTTCCAAAACAAAAATGAGAGCCTGTGAGGGTAGGACTGCCTGCAGCAGTAACTGAGGAGGAGAAGTCCACGTCTCCTCTGGAGGACATTCCTTACAAACCCTGAATACACTTACCCCATGCTGAACCAAGGGTATGGCAATGGCCTGGGGTGCTCTGGCTGATCCAGGCAGCCCGGCGCACAGAAATTGCCAGTGCTCGAGTCCGGTGTTGCCACATGGAGACAGTGACAAACAGCTCAACGCAGAGTTAACACAACTCTTACCTATTCAGAACATGTACAGAAAAACAGCATGAGCAGTCAGTTAAATGCTTATAAAATCTGGATTTATTTTTTATTACAACAAAATATTTTCAATTAAGACAGATTTAACAGGGTTCAGTTTGTTATATATTAGACTCAATTCTGTGTTTAAAAAATTCTCAGTATACATTCAAATGTAAATCTCAACAAAATTTACAAAGCCACTGCAGTTCACAAGTACAGGAGCTAAGGTTGTAATAAGTCATAAAGGAAATCTATCATTACAGGTAGAAGAAAAACTACATGAACTGGTTTGGTTTTTAATCACATACCTCAGATATTTTTTTCTTTAAAATAGACGTGTTGTACAAAAAAAATTACTCTGCAAAGAGGCACATGGTGTTTAGTTGAAGGTATTAATTCTGTAACCCAAACAAGGAAACTAATCCACTTGGAGTAGCTAAATTATTTTTTGCACTATTTACATACTTTACTGAAGTATTTTCATCCCAGAGCCTCAGAAAACATCTTAGAATATTAATGAGTTAAGCCTGGCAGCACTCCAGGGCTAGCAAATAAGGAAATAACACAATTCCCATTTTATCAACGAGGAAACTGAGGTGCAGGGTTAACGAAGCTCCAGACAACTGCAGAAAGAAAACCCCAAATCTTGATCCTCTTAGACAGGTCTTGACGGAGAGACTGTTCTCCCTCCTTCTTAGATGCCTGGTGACCATGCTGGGCACTGTTTGAAACCTGGTCATTTTGTTCATGTTTAAATTGCTGCAGAACTGGTGACATCTATCCAGCTGTAGTGTCGTTATGATCACATTTACTCATGAAAACCCATTAATGTTTTTTCCCTTTTAGATTAAAATAATGACAACAGCAAGAAGTGCATCTTCAATTCCTATGAAGACCTGCAGTAGGCTGTCTCATTATACCCAAAACACTGCAATTGTTCCCTCAATTTGTGCAAAGGTAAATACTGAAAAGCAATAATTTAGAAAGATACAATTGTGTTATTTATTAAAAAATAAATAAGAGCTGCAGCACAAGAATGTGAACTGAAAATACAGCTTTCAAGATAGATCGCCTATAGGAATGGAGTAACTACACTCATAGAGGTTGTAGTTTAAATTGTTGGGCATTCTGAACAGCTTTGTCAATTGAGTATTTGAAACAAGTTACCAAGAGATTCTCAGCCAGGACGTGGCCTTCATAAGCCAACATGAAACGCTTCACATGGTCCATAATCACAAGGATTTTACTTTCTATGGCAGCAAAATCTCATACCACATCAATAAGGTTACTCAAAAAGATGTTTAAAATAACTCAGCAATAACGTTTGCGGAATGAATAAAGGGTAGATAAAAACATTCCAGATCTGATGGATGGAAGCATGCAGCATAAATCCAGCAATTTTAAGGCCATTAAGGAGTGTGTGCAATTCATTTGCAGGCATTTCACTGTTTACATTTTGGCAAGTGAAACATCTTAACGTGGGAGCAGAAAGCGAAGGACAGCTGCTGTCTCCTGGCAGCGAGGAGCCGGCCAGGCAGCAGGGGATGGGACTGCCGGAGCACTGAGCACCTTGGGCAGGTCGCACCCAGCTCCACCCATCGTGCGACAGATCCCAGTCAGTGCCCAACTGCCTGGAAGCCGTGTGGCCTCAGCAGCAGCCCTCTCACCCCAAATTTCCTGTTGGAAGCAGACTTTATGCGTGCCACACAATTATAAGCAGCACCATACAAGAAGCACGCAGGGCCTCGCTTTCTTTAAGGACACGGCTGCACAGAGGCACGCCGCTTCTGTGGTTACTGCAGGGATCACTCCCTGCCCCAGCGTCCGGGCTGCCTGACAAATTGGTCCCGCCAATCTCTCCCTGTGGTCCTGACCTCAAAGCGGCAATCCACACTCTCCCGTGCAACCACAGGTACTGCACAGTGATTTAAGCAGCTTTTCCTGTTTTCAGTCTCTTTCAGCCCCAAAACACTTCTGAAGTACTCCCCATTTCCTCTGCCTCATTGCTGCCAGCACCTACCAACGAATCCCAGCAGAGAACTTCCTTGCTGGCCAAGTCCAGACTGCCCTATGGCTTTGTTTAGGAATACACTTTGGAAGCTTGCGTTGGCTCTGGAAGCTCAGGGAACTTGACTTCCCTCCCACGGCTTGACAGAGTTCACCTGCGTCCCAGGAGGCTTTCAGTGATTCCACTGGCCTGCTGCGTTAGGAGCTGTGCTTCCAAAAAGTTGGAGTATCCAAGTTTGGGATCAGCGCACACAATGCAGAAAAGCCTCAAATACCATCAGGTATTTGCTGCACCAGTTTGAGCACAAGCATATCTGCCCAGGAGACCCTGGTTAAATGAGATCAGTCAGCACCCACACAGACCGTGGAAAACCACTTCACTTCCACGGCCTGAGTCTCTGTGGGAATACAAAGCCTGCCAGAACTCCTCTCTCACGTGTCCCAGATGTCTCACCTGTATTTCTGCAATTATTTGCATTTCCCTTATACCACATGACGGAGGAAGACATACAAGCTAAACACGCACACTTTTTTAAATAATGCATATAAATATCTAGATGCAAGATGCTTTAGGGAACATAGCACCACCTCCCATTTTCCCACAACAAATTCTGGTTTGGACAAGGCCAGAGGTACTTGAATTCTATTAGAAGAAAAAGTCCAGACTCAGCAGAAACTTCAGGACAGTTACAGCCTAGCTGAGGCCAGGCTGATGAGTACAGACTGACGTGTACAAATATATAACCATACACACTTAAATTATATATATTAGCTTTATCTACGTTCATGTACGTATGAATGAAGTATACATCTATGCACGTCTGTGTCTATACACACAGACACACCCACATGAATCTCAATAGTCTCTCAGTTGAGAAACTTAATAAAATATCTGAAGACATACTTAGGAATTGAAAAATTGATCTAAGTGCAATACATTCTTATTGGATTTTTCATAAATATACATTAAAATTCTCAGTTGTAGTCACTCTTGTGCGAATAACATAGTCGCACGAATTGTAAATGATAAGCATAGTTTCTAAAAGTTATTTGGATAACAGGTATTGCCAGTTCAAGTAACTTCCAGGGCAAACAGAAGTGGTCAGAACAGGAAACCAGACTTGAGCACACGACTCCCAAAGCACCTGTATTGCTGTAAGACATCCAAGCACACAGGACCTCTCTAGTCCCTAATTCCCCTACCAAAAAGTCCCTTTAAAAAACCTTCTGTATTAGTGATGGGGGTTAGGATTCAGACAATTTCATCAGGCTTAATAAAGGCAGAAACTAATATTCTTGGTAATACATACGGTAACAAGAAAAAGTCACACTGCAAAATCCAAGAAAACCCCTCAAATTTGTGGATGATGTTATATATCTCCTCCATAAGAAATTGTGGCAATCTTTTCAGATCATCTGTATAGTATTTTTCTCTATTCGGGGTTTTAAAATGTGCTTTTAAAACTTTTTTTTTTTTAATAAAAGTAGAGCATGAGCCGATACAAGCAGTACCATCTTTTGTTTCAGTCAGATTAAAACCAAGAATGACAACAATTAATTGCGTTTTTAACTTGAAGAAAGCTTCCAACAAACATAAGAATAGGTGATGTGATTTTGGGAATCAGCTAATACCTCATCTTTTTCATAAAACACATTTGTATTGTATTATGATTAATTGCCTCAGTAGCACTGCATACTATCATCCCCAGACCAGGGCTGATGTGCTAGTAGCAGTGAAAGGTGCCGCAGAGATGAAGCCTGAGAAGATGAAGCCTGAGATAATTCAGGATAGAAATATATCAGTAATGCGAATGCAGCACACCCAGCTTGCAAGAACAGGAAAATACAGGAAAAGTATTAACTTGCACTTACATGTTACAGTATACCCTGACTTATAGTTTCTTTTACCATACATGATTACTTGGGTTTAATCCTCTGAGGTTTCAAGTACCTTCAAGCTCCTCCTCAGTCTTGTCTCTTGGATCAAACTGCTCGGTTTCAATTAACCAGACTGAGCAACAGTCTGATTACATCAAACTCTTAGAGTCTGAAAGACAGCAGATGGCTACACACAGGAAAAGAAAAAACAGAATACGCTACAGAGTAGTTCTAGGAGAATGCTACAGAACATCAGGAGTTTCATAAAGCACTTGATCTCTCTTTTGCAAACTGCATTATACATGACAGACGTAGTGCATGAACCACAAAGTGCCCTCTTCATGTAACTTTATCAATCTACTGTGAACCCTGTGTAATCCACTGACTTTGTCTCTACAGCAATACTCCAGATATCTTCTAATCCAGTTAAACTCCCTGAACATCAAAGTTATGTCTTACAGAAAATAAAATTAAGGTAAAATTTCACATGTTCACACACTGGTGGCACAGAAAATTAAATCAGTCCTCATGTCCTAAACATGAAAACCACTTGATCAAAGAAACATGGTCCAGATGATAAAGTGCAATTATTATTTCAGTTGTGCTAAAAAGCCTTCCAATTCTGTAGTCTTACTTCTTTGCATACTTTTCGGTGGTTTTATTCAACTTTTAATTACAAGTGTTTTTTACTTCTGTCCCCATCTTTCCAATACTGCTCAGTCTGCATTTCCGTAAGCCGTGAGACAGTACGCTGAAATGCAAAGATTTCCTCTTCTCCTGTAAACATGGAGAGTCCTTTGGCAGAATCCTATGTTAATACACAAAAACAATACCAAAACTGTAAGAAACATAGCTGTACTGAAGCTCATCCTATCTAACCCTTTATACTGAGTGCTTTACAGATGTGGACAATAAAGGACAGCATCATGGCACCAACAGAAAATAAAATTAACCTCCTAAAATTAAACAAAAATACCTATTTCAGCTAAACTATCCTTTGAAAGAGCACAGAAAAGTAATAATTTGGAGTTAAAACAACATGATAACACACTAACCATCTACTTCCACTTTTCTGTTGATTAATTGTACAGTGACTGAGACAAATCATTTAGAAATCCATTAACAATAGGTTATAGGGAAAAGGAAAAACAGAATATTCAACATGCCAAATTGTGTGTGAGGATTTGCGAGGCAGCTCTGTACAGTCTACAAGGAGGTAGAACAGATCATTTTTTATTTCTGTATTTTAAATGTTGGAGCTAAGCTTAAATCAGTATTTTTATACATGATTAAACAGATATAATGATTAACAATCAAAATGACCCTAAAACTTATGCAAAATGGTTCTATATATTGCTATATTTTTTTTGACTATGAATAACTAACATAACGTGTAATTACCAAAGAGACAGACACACTGCAGAAAAAGCAGCAAATCACTGGTTAAACGTTTACTTGATTCCTCTTTCTAAAACGCTGCTGTAATTATGAGACCAAAACCAATTTTATTACAAAAGGGAGACGATGCTAATATCATGTACCTGGCTCAAGTCCAAATCATCCATCAACACTCTGTTGTCCTCCAGCTCACCATTGTCATGTTCTACCAGGAACAAGCTTTGGAGAGGAGTCACTGCAGAACAAATAATACGCACCTGAAAGAAAGAAAAGAGGCAACAATATTCAACACCTGTGCTTTATAGAAGAGGGATGAAACGCATGTTTTATGAAAAGCAAACTTCAAGTAGGATCTTGGTTTTTTTCCAGGTGTTTTTCCTTTCTCTCATTAATACTGCCATAGAAGATTAACCTTACGTTGTCGTTTGGAATATTAACCTCGTGGGATCTTTTTCTTAACAACACCTCAAGTAACTTTTACTCAAAGAACAGCACAACTGTGCTATTAAATACACAGAATATCTGCTATACGGGCAATGAATTCAATCAAATTTACTTTTGTAGACTAACAGCTACAAAATATTAATAAATGATGCCTGCTTTCCCCCCATGGTTAGGTAAGTGCAGTGCACGCATATATCTATCTGAAGAATGCCCAAATTCAAAATATCCCTGAAGGCTGAGTTGTGTCACTCTGCTTTCACCTAAGATACTCAAGTGCACACTGCTTGCTATAGTAATAATAAATGTTGTTTTCATGTCTGCTGGGAGGAGATCCTGTGTGTATGTCTGCATTTTGGACAGGTCCCCACAAACAGGCTCGCACAGACAGCAAGCACAAGGAAGCTGGCTGACGTGAATGAGACCGCTCACACACTCAGCTCAACACCTTGCTGGATCAGTGCCTTTCTGATCATCTTGCCAGGACATTCTTGAAGAAAATCTCAATTGATATTTCCTGATTGCATAAATATTTAAGTGTATGCACAGACAGCCACACATAAGATATGAAATCTCACCTTTCATTACTTAAAAATATCATTTTAAATACGAACTTCTCTTTTTTCCTTGTTCTAATAATGCTGATTTTGCTTCCATAATTGAAACCTCTGTAAATCCAAGTGAAGTGTTGAATTTATCGTTACTATTCCACTAGCAGTTCTGCAACCTAATGTAAAGCCTAAAGCGACTGTTTCCTCTAAAATTAATAACACAACTATGCTATTAACTCCTTTGTACCCTGTTCAGGAAGACACTGATTCCTGACCAATTGCCCATACAGATTACTCTCAGTTCAGCTCCAGCACTGTTAGCAACACAATCTTTCATTATTAAAATGATGACAAGGCTTCTGGTATTTTTTTGGTTTGCTTTGTTTTTTTGAGATAGGAAAGAAATTACGTCCCTATTCAAGACAGACAAACATGCTCTGGCCTATATTTATGGTCATGCCAACTACTCATAACAATCAAAAAATACCTACGTATTAGCCTTTACTGTAACGGGACTTTTCTGTGAAACTGGAATGATGTTTCTTCGCAGTCCTTGCTTCTTGCATTTTACAGATGATTAATATAGAATCGGCTTGCGGTAAGAGGCAGGTTTTAGGGCTCTCAATATTATTCCTACACATATGCGAAAGGCTTGGTTCTCACCTTATGCTCGTAGAAGGTATCAATAAGAGTAATGAAACGACGAGCTTGTGTCCTTTTTGCCATGGTAAGAAGCGGAATTTCACGAACAAAGACTGTGTCAAAATGCTTTGATATTTCCAAATAGTCACTGGCCCCAAGAGGCTGAAACAAAAACCATGTGAAATAGAAACCTATGAGAGAGAGAGACATGAACACTTTATCTTGTAATACTACAGTTACAGAAGAATGAGTGAAAAGTCCCAATCATATTATTTTTGTTCCTTCCTATCTTACTTCAGGAAAGCTTCAGTCTGCCCTTACTGACACAGGTAAACGTGTGTCCTCACTTAACTGTCTGCTGCACCTGAACAGTGTTCGATTGTTGGAAATTTGGCTCTTCCGCACCCTGGCAGGATTATGACCTTACAAACTCAAACAAAACAACCACTGTAAACCATAACACGCAGAAGAGTAAATATGGTTAAGCTGCAACAACAACCTAAAGCATAAATAACTTGAACAGCTATTAGGATGCTTTCCAGCAGCAAGATTTTCAAATGCACAGGCTAGTTACTAAATCCTAAGTACAGCGACATTTGGTTCACCTATTAACAACTCAAACAAACAAAAATAATCTTATGTCTAAGCACTGAATACAACAGGAAACGGACAAGACGACAATTTGTAGCAGTTCTTTTGTTTGTGGCTTCACCTGTAAGGATAAAATAAAAAGCTTTAATAAGAACTTTGGTTTCTATTGGTGTATCTAAACCATCAACAGAAGATACAGACAAATAGTGGTAACTCATTCAAATACATTCATTTTAAATGACTTTCATTACACAGAAGGTCATTTTTTCCTGCAAGATCTACCCTATTAGTACTGCAGGCAGTATTTTATCTTAAGCTATTAAGTCAGAGTATTCAGGAAAAAAGCTTCATACTCCTGAAACCCACCTCAGTAGTTTTCCCTGTGCGAGTACTTCGATATATTGGATGTAACCACTCCATAGAGTAAGATCAGCAGCATTTTGCACAATAACGTCACAACTCTCTTCCTAGTTAATGAAATGCACTGTCCCAACAGTACAATATGGTTACAAAGCACTGTGATACTGCTAATATCTTAAAAACCAAAAATATTTTATATAAAAAAATTGCTAAACTAACTTGCTGCAGGACAAGCGTAACTGCTTCATTTGAATCCTTCTTCAAGAAATTAAGGGTAATTATTATTAATGACTATCCTTGACCAGGACCTTGGGTTTTATTTATACATAAGAATGAAAAACCCATAGAAACAGTCTCCGACTGTCGCTGGACTTGTAACGTTTTGATGTTTTGAAATGTTTTGATAGCATGGAAATGATCAAGAAAGCCAAAGAAACTAGTGGACAGAAACACGGCAGAGACAGCCCACTTAATATCTCACCATCAGCTACGAGTCATGGCTAGCTGGACAACAATCTTATCAAGTGCAAAAGAAAGCAATGGAAATACTAAAAACTGTGTTTTTTTTTTTTATACAGACATAAAAAACACGGTTTATAGAGGGTTACAATATGCATCTTTACCACAGCCAGACGAGAACTCAATCTACTTCTGCAGTTCAAAAAGCAGGCAATTCAAAATTCCTCTAATTAAAGACATAAAACACCCAAGATGATCTGCCTTTTAACAAGAATTTCTGAAACACCTACGCCAGTGCTAAATGATAATATTCTGTAAATGTTGGCAGAAACATGCCTTTGGAGACTCCCAAGTGTTATGATCAGAAGGGTCTGAGCCTAGCAGCCATTTCTATTTTAACAGAGTAAGTGGGTACCTCCCTGCCAAGGCTCAAGCCTGGTGAGACACAACTGAAACTCCCCATCAGCCAGTCCGTTGTTACATACGGTTCAGCTGGCACCAGTTGTAGTTCTTCACACAGAAGCAATCTCAAACCATCTCCTTTCAGAGTTTAGAAAGACATAACCTTGGAGACGAAGACAAAGCTTTTAATCTTGTTCTCAACATGACCTGCTCTCATCCTGGACAAGTCCTTTGAAACTCCTTCTGCCTCATTCTACTTTTTGTAAAAAGAAGACACAATCATCAAACTTGCAAACACTGGGGGCAGTTCTAATTCTGTGTTGTACTACCCTAACTTTAGTAGTAGCTCAATTTCTATGCTGCCTGCAATTTCTTAGAAGCTTTTTTACCTCACCTGCTGTGCTAACAGTGCTGTAAATGGAGGAGACCATGATGCTGGGCACCCTAACAGCTTTCTTCTCCTCTTCAGAGATGCTGCAGCTTCTTGTCCTCACTGCCCTGTTGCCCTTGTAAAGACAGCATGAGGCTGGCACAAACACCCACATACCAATGTGCCACAAAGGAAATGGAGACAGAAAAATGGGTTCAAGGTGAAATAACACCACTGCCAGAGATGCTGGGCGCATATTCTACATGTAGAAGCTCCAGCTAGGAACAGATTTCCACTATTACAGCAGCCAACAGCCTGCCGCCCAAATTTCCAGGATTGCCTACAGGCCTTTCTGCTCACGTTGCAGCAAGATACTCAGTGTTGGCTTGGTCCTGACTTCCAGCAATATAGGCTTGGACGAGATTAGTGACAAATGATTTCAGACACTTACCACTGCCCTCTGTATAACTTCGAGGATGAAGTTTATTTTATGAACCTCACTTAGTCACAGAAAGCATTCTGTTTTATTCAGTAGCATACATGAAGGTACTCGTTTCTCTGAAGTTGCTAATGAAACTAGAAATCCTCCTAATTGACACATATATATATGTAATTGTCTTACTAGAAGTTCAACCTGATTAATTTGGTCCTCTGAACAGCAATCTAAAAATAGCAGCTTAATTTGGTGTGTGTTTCTGGTGCCGTCTGATCTTTTTTCTTTCAACAATTATTGATCAAAACTGAACTTCAGAACCATAACACAAATATAACAATTGTCACTAACCATTTCTTACCAGCTTTTTTTTACTTGATGTGGTTTTATTTTTTTGCCAAGAAACATTAACAGGTAAGAATCTTTCTTGTGTTATTGTTCCTGCACGTGCACATATGGTAAAACTGTTGTAGATTTTTGTCATTAACTCTAATGCCAGGAGTCAGTATTTTATATGCTTCGTACTAATGCAGAACGCATTAGCACGAACATGGGCTACCCTCCCGACAAAGTGTTTACGCCACTTCAGCCTGCTTGACTGAGTTCTCACCTTCATTTGTTTTTGTTTCTCTGCCTACTTAATGCATTTTCAGCTACCATCATCTCAGTTCAAGTAGGATGTTTATTATTTGGAGCTCTCTGTGGACTGTTTTAAGAGTTAGTTGTCTTCTGTTTCTATTATATATTCCATTAATTAAAGTATAAAGCATTCTTCTTTGTTGACTCATCAGTAACAAAGTATCTCATCTTTTTGAGATTGCCTGAAGAATACAAAACATTTTTCTCTTAAGATGAAATATCTTTTTCTAACATATGTAAATTTATGTTTGCTGATATTGGAAGATATTCCAGGGCTAGTTCTAATATAATACGGAAGGGTTGTGATCCAGAATCACTATAATTTAGTGCAGAAACTCCAATACTCCAAAAACTTCCTAAAAACAAAATATGGTTTAAGACTAATATTTGCAACTTATATAATATATACAACTTAGACATTAAGCAAAACCAGAAAACTACAGAGCTTTTCTGTTGTTTCCTAAGGAACCACACACTATCACTACTATGGCTGATAAAACAGAGCACCAAGGTAATCAAGGTAACCAAGATCACAATTCCAGAAAGGAACAGAAAATCCTGAAGCATGATCTGTGACGCAACTGCATATTTAAATAAAAGCATAAGACATTCAGGGCACAGCTAGCTTGGTGATGAAATTTAAAGACACTGATGGCAGCACAAAACTTGCCAAAAGATGTGCAAGTTACAGGCAAAGAAGAGAAGTTCATTTCAAGCACTATTAATGAACTGAGAATTTAATGAAGAGGAAAATTTCTTACCAAGCTTTACCAAAGGGGTCTTGTGACAAAAAAAAAAAAAGAGGTATGTCGCATCAGAGGACATACCAAGGGAAGATTAAAATAACATGCAGTTTTGTTTTGGTGTTTCCTAACTAAGCATTGTGAGTTGGCCTGCAACTTTAAATCAATATTTTAACTTGTTTGAATATCATTTGGTATAAGGCTATATAACCTGCTTGTAGAAATATTAAATGATTGATTCATTATTCTTCCTTTTAAAATACTCTTTAAAGTACGTTTTAACTACTCTCAGATAGAAAACACCAAAAATAAAGAAATCAGTAATGCCCCCACAGTTAATCACACAAATTAAAGCTACATTGAAAAAACATCATTAAAACTGAAAAGTCAGATGTTAGACAGTTGTCTGTGCGCTCCATTATCTCTTGAATATATGATATAGTCTTGAATTGCTTTAACTGATGCTCCCCCTCTCTCGCAGGACCCTTGACCCACCAGTATACAGAACAGCGATTCTCACATAATGCACATTCACCAGTACATGCTTTGTCTTCTTTATCGCTGTGTCACAAGGTCTCATTTCTCATGGACTTTTCCAATGCTTGTGCAGAAGAAGAATTATGTTGTTCTTCTTAGGCTTTTGTTACAACAACTATGTACTTCAGCTATAGTAAGGAATTCATCTCCCAACTATGGCAGTGAATCAAGAAAATGGTCTTATCTCTACTGTACAAACAGGGGACAGAGAAATTCAAGGTAAAAGTATATACAAGATATATGGGTCCTAAACTAAGGGCCTCTGAAATTTGATCCTCCAGGTTTATGGATCAAATCAGTTCAAAGAAGAACTCCTGCTGACTTCAGCTCCAACCACAACAATTGCAGGTTAGGCCACAAATATTTGAGAACGTCCAGAAAAATGAAAGTTACAATTACCAACAGTGAAAAGGTTTTTGTTATTTCTTATAAGAACAGTATCATGCACCAACTCTGGTGCAGACTATGATATAAGTCAATTATGTAATGCAGCATTCACCTTCCTTGGTGACTGCTTTTCTCCTCTCTGAGCTGCTCTCACTCCCTATGCAGAAGACAAGGTATGGGCCCTATAGGTGAAGGCTTCTTATGAAGCCCGGAATCCCCTCTAAGTTAGTTCATTCCTGAATGAAGCATCAGTTCTTGGGGGAAGCACTGGGAGAAGTATGTGATCCTGCAATTAAAATACCCCATAACAATGACATATGCAGAAAGAGGATCAAATCAGATTACACAGCATCAGTCATTCTGGAATGTCCTAACTGCATTTTGGTTTTGATAGCACGTCATCTGATACCTCTGTTACATCCCTTGTGTAAGCTATTTTCCAGCTTTATTGACTCCTACATGGGTGATCTGCAGAGCAGGAATTTGAGATTTATAAACCATGGGGTAGAAGATACCTTCTGGATCAAGTACAGTCTGCTGCTATCTCAGGTTACCTCATCATAGAATCCAGGTGAAAACTGATTTTGACTGATCTTACAGAAGTTTGGTTTCTATATTCCCACTTCTCATAATGGAAAGTTGTTTCAGAAAGTCATTCTTGATGAGTACGAAGATGGTTACAACTTCCAGCTTTTTGGTATTCGTGAACAATTTTCTATTCTTGTATGACAGTGCTATCTATCAACTGAAATAGTGTTTTTCCATTCTTTGTATTTATTTGGCAGTGAGTGATGTGGATGAGGTTCTTGCATTTCTTCTCCCCCCCTCGACATCCCCACCCCGTCCATGACCAGAACGTGTACGCTGTTTTAGTCTAGACTCTCTCAGTACACCTTTCCTGCACCTGTTCTACTGAAGCTCCTTTTTACACATACAAATACTCCTTTATTCACTGACATTTGCTGATTTCCCTGCTTTAGCCCAATTGAGTTGAAATGTCAGTCTTACGAGAGTATGTTCCTGTTCATTTATCATTAAGCAGTCACTCCTGCTTTAGAAGAACTTAACTACTAAGTAGCTTCAGATAACCATGCTGAACCTAAAAAAGGAAGGTGTCTCAAAAGACCTACCATGCAGTCAGAGCTGGCTACAGACTGGTGGAACAGCACAAGGCATGTTCAGCCCTCAAATCCTTCACTGACACATTTACAGCTCCAACTCCAAAGTATGTCACTTGTCAATGAAAAGGTCACAAAAACTACTGGGGGCTTAAAAAAGAAAGTATAAGCAGGTATAATACTTAAGGCCATAAGAAACAAGTACATATATACATCAATATACATCACAAGTGCGTGTGAAAATACGTTCTCCTTAAATAAGTTACTAGACAACAATTCAAGTGATCTTGCGTGTTTTTTTTATACATATACATGTATTTTAAGTCTTCAAAAGAATGTAGTAACTATAGATATTGGGTTTACAGGTCATAGGTCTAGTTAAATATTAACAATTACTGTTAAATTGCAGAACCATAGGCAACAAAGCTTTTAAACATTACCTACATTCAGGCATTTAAGAAATAAAAAATTGAATTGAAAAGGCAAACCCTTAAAACTACAATCAGCTTTAAAAATCTTGGTTTG
This sequence comes from Cygnus olor, assembly GCF_009769625.2. Classification (NCBI taxonomy): domain Eukaryota; kingdom Metazoa; phylum Chordata; class Aves; order Anseriformes; family Anatidae; genus Cygnus; species Cygnus olor. The sequence goes on along the minus strand of NC_049171.1, from coordinate 48,375,781 downwards.
GTGTATTCCTTGGGCTATAACATACAGAACCTAAACCTTCAAAGCCTGTGTAGCTTTCACTGATGGGAGTGCATTCCAAAGTTAAGCCCTGACACATGCTGAATAAGGTATAAAACTGAAATGAGGTTTGGCTAACAGTATTACTACACTATAATGTTTCCACCCCAAAGAAGTTTCCAAATGTATTTTAGAAAATATACTCTTAAGTTAGATAAGGCAACATATTTCTTTGGTGTAGAAACTGATTAAGTCCTTAAAGCAAATGTAGCTAATCAAAGACAGACACTCAGTGCAGAGACTAAGATGCAAAAGCTTATCTCCTGCTGGGAATAAAGCTAAGATTAAAATCAAACTAAGGGAAACCACAGTTCTGAAAAGTTAGTGAAAACAACACTCACTTCTGAACAACTCCATAGTACTTTTATTTAGAACCACACCTAACAATCCTACAATCCCAGAGAAAACACTAAATTATACAGTGGATACATTTAGCAGTTCTTACTGGAAGCAATTCCCTCAAAATGATTCAGAATCATTAAACTGCCAAGGCAGCTTGAACTGTGCCATCATGTTGGGGAGACATTCAATTGACTAAAGAACGGATGTTTACATTCCTAAATCACTTGCTGCCTTTGGAAATTAATTTTTTTTATTTATTTCCAATACTTGGTTATATCTTCGTTCACTTTGAAGTATACACTATTCAAGTCAGGAACTGGATCTTCCTCCTGGTCAGTCCAGTGTGGCTACTGCAGTAGAACAACATTTGCCAATCCTTAGTTTTGCATTAAATCTACACTAACATAATATTTCAACCATTGCAGAAAATCTAAACAACTTCCAGACAAAAAAAAAAAAGTGATATAGCCTTTTCAACACAGATATTAAATTCATTTTCTTAGCTTTGCTACGTGGTGGTATGCTTCCTAACGGTTAGTAACCCAAATTCCCTTGCTCTGTTTTCCAGCTCAGTTAGAAAAAATGATCTTATTTAAATTACTTTAAAAATTAAAAACCCCTGGAGTCAGACCAAAGATTTACCTGGAACTACATATCCTCTAACAGTGGCCAACAAATTGCCTAGGGTGAACATGGGAACAAGATATGCATATGGTAGTACTTTGCTGATTTATTTTCCCACGTTCCAGCAACTTGTCACTGATGAACTTCCACACATTTCTGTAATAACCTTTGGCATTTAACATCACTGCTCTTTACTTCACCCATCACAAAATCAGTTTTATGTTTTCCTGTCATATCAAGACGCAATGTTCATTGGTACTTAGCAGCTGGATGAAAGGATATATTTAATTACTTAAATAAAATCTTATAGGATCCACGAAACAGTTATTCAACCTTTGTAAAGAAAAGGTTAAATTGTGCTCGAGTACATTAAAAAGTCGGTATTGCCAGCAGAGGGCAGCAGTTGCTATGCCCAAGTGAGAGGAAGACTAAAAATCAACACCGGGAGCTAGACAGTACCTACTTACTCCCTTAGGACCTTGGAGAATTACACATAACATACACTGTTGTCTAAATTATTTATAACAGATCAAGAGTCAGGCCAAACTGTCACAATTTCTAATTTTTAAACAAAACTTTTATTTAAAGTGAAGAAAGAGGAGTGGCAAAGGAGGATTTTTCTAAGGCTTCATGAATACTGACCTTAACATGTAAGCACAGAAACAAAATTTTACTCTGATGGAGTAATACGGCTTTCCTTTGCACTAATTGGTCGTTTATGATACTGAGATTTTAAAAACTAGTTAATATGTAAATTCTTTTTTTTTTCACCTAAACTTTGTACATATAAGCAACCGCCGAGAAAGGGATAAGGAAAAATAAATTTTTGTAAACTCTGTTGAATTGAAGTTACCAGATCTGATTCATTCAACGTTTACTAGAACTTGCCAGTGACAATTATAAATCGTATTTCCTTGTCAAGAAGCAGCTCCTTAGAATCCACCACCGTTGCAAAATTTATTCACACACTAACTCAGTAATGCACAGCACTTTCTAAAAATTAAGTGGTTATGTTTTACAACAGTCTGGCTACACCAGCAAATATACACCTCATTGTACAAGTGGAGAAATTCATGCAAAGGAAGGCCACAAAGAGTGGCAGAAGCTAATGATAACATCAAAATTCAGGAACTATACATCTGTATTCTGCTTGGTGCCTTTCCCAGCCGCCTTTGGCTGAATTTGTTCATTTTCTGGGGCCTTAGAAAAGAAGGTATGATAACAAATGCTTTTGATAAATAAGAAGAACAGTTCTAGAAGATCATACTGGAGAAGCACACTTAAAGAAATCCATGCTAATGAGTACGTAACTACTTTCACGCCACCACAAATGCCACATGTCATACTGCCACATAAATCCTGGGCATGTATGTTGTAGACCTGAAAAGCTGCTTTTTACTTTGCTTTAAAGCAACCGAAATATATCAATATATTCTTATCCAGCATTTTTTAGTTCTCCACATATTCACATAATACAGTAAAACAAACAAAAAAAGTTAAGTGTATGGATTTGATCTTAACTGAATTACCTAAAACGTGAAATTATCCTCACCTAGAAAGCCTATTTAAAAGTTGATGCAAACGATGTAACAAGATGTTTTCTACTGAGTCAACTGCATGCCACACCAGCATTGCACACAATCTATTCTCCATATTTTACTTTTATGAAGATTAATGGGCAACTGTTATGAAGATTAATGGGCAACCAATATCTTATGCATTGTTTTAGACAGAAACATCTCCTTATATTGTTAACTAGGAAAAGATTTATACTAACATATGAAACGAGAAAAGAAATATTATAATACTAGAATGGCACCAACTCTGCCTCCCAAAGTCTTCAGGTACTAATTACAAAGGCAGCTATTTTGAAAATTCTGCTTTAAGCTACAAAATGTTTCATATACCATGAAGTTATCAATTGCTGACTTGCTATTTTCATCTGTTATGTTCTGGCTGACATTTCATGAAATCATGAGATACCATGGTGAAAAATAAGTTTGAATATTTCCCTTTAAAACATAACTTTGATTTTATTTCAAAGGAACATCACTGAATTTTAAACAGTTTTCTAGATTTTTAGATGAACTGTCATGTTGCAAAAGTTACTGTCTAAATAAGTAATCTTCTAATTTGAAATGCATCTCCTTAATGCTACACCAACAAATGTAAACCGAGCTCTTAGGTCTGGATATTTATCACTATGGACCCCACTGTAATGGAGTTATCCATGGCCAGATCGTAAGACATATTGTCACAACGACAAGAAAGCAGAGTCATTTGTGCGATATATTTTTTCTGCAACTTAATAAAAGCATCCATCCTATCCATCCTTTCACACTCACTTGCAAAACTCAAATTACATTCTTCTTTCCGGAACCATCAAGGGTTATGTATGGGTGGCCAAAGGAATTGATTCACGAAGTTTTGACAACAGTGTTGATAGTCACCGTGACATGAATGACCAGGAACCACATGAGCATTGGTATATACCAATTTTGAAAGATGTTAACCTGGAGTTTTCTGAGTCCTCCATTATCACAACAATCCAGCGTAATCTAAAGTAACTTCCCAAAACAATTGATTCCCTTCATCACAGTCACTTATCCTTGTATCTCATATTATATGTTTGGTTCACAATTCCCAAAACATTGTATCAGAGGAAAAAATAAGTTTAACTAAAATTAATTGCATTAACTAAGTCCAGTTACATATTTTGAATTGTTCTGTCAAAAGATAGTGACAATGTAAACATTTTCACACACACAAAAACTTGCATATGTTTACTATGAGAAACATGCAAATTAAATTTCCATTATGAAACTAGTTTTTATCTTAGAACTCTTCCATTCTAAATGGCTTCATCTGAATATGCATCTGTATATGTGAATGAATATATATTTGTGAAAGTGTCAGTCACTGTATTTCTGACAGCAAGGCTATTTACTTGCTCTCAAGTTAAACTTTACTTGGTGAGAAGTTGTAGTGCTTCCATGGTGTTGACCAAGAACGTCAAATTTGGAAGAAAGGTTGCTTTGGTATCAGGGAAATACCTCATACACGTCCCGTGAAACATCACTCAAACCCAAAGAAGTTACAAGCCTCAGAGAAATGCAGTCTGAAATCATTACACAGACTGACAGTAGACTGAATATTATCTATCTCCCAAAAGCACGAGTGGGCTGAGCACAGACTATCCCCTTGGGATGGATTTGGCACATCCTGCTGCAAGCTGCTCCACTTGGTTCTGCATGCACAGGGGCAGTGACAGTAGCCAACAGGCAGTGGGGTCCCCGACTCCCTCATGCCTCTGGTTTCTGACATTTTAAGACCAAAAGAGACCGTGAGATCCTCCACTTCTCTGAATTTTAGAGAGAGACATCCTAAGAACTAGTATTTAGCTCAAACACCTCTTTCCAAAATGATGCAGTTTCGACACAAAACATAGTACAAGTAGGCTCTTCCATTTCCTTCCTTATTTCAAATGTCCCAAAGTGTGCTCCCCCCTCCTCCTCTTTTTTTTTTTTTTTTTTTCTTTTTTCTCTTTTCCAATCTGAATGTCTCTGTATTCTCTGGCTTTCTTCTTGCCTTCTTCTGCTAGATTTGGGAGCCCATTAATACCTATACTTTTTTCTTGCTAAGATGCATGTGTCCTAGAAAATCATCTTCCAGTCCTCTTTTTTGGTAAGTTTAAAAAATTGATCTTCAAATCTGTCATCTGAGAGCATAAATCTTTCAGCTCAAACAACCTCTGCTTTTTTTCAACAGCCTCTTCAGGTTTTGCAATGTCTTTTCGAAAATTCTGATGTCAAAACCACACCTAACATAGTGCCATCAGTATCACTGAGGTGTTTCCAAAATTAAAATAATCTTTCTACCCTCTTGGCTATTTCTAGGCCTAACTTCATCTGTGATAGGTAGGGTAAATGCCCTAGCATTTTTGTAAACTCATTTTGAGATGCTTTTCTGTTACAACACTTAAATCTACTCCAAGTCACTATGCCTAGGATGCAGTCTCCTGCTCCTGCAGGTATGACTTGTGTTCCCAACTCCACAGAATCACAGAATCATCTAGGTTGGAAGAGACCTCCAAGATCACCGAGTCCAACCTCTGACCTAACACTAACAAGTCCTCCACTAAACCATATCACTAAGCTCAACATCTAAACATCTCTTAAAGACCCCCAGGGATGGCGACTCAACCACTTCCCTGGGCAGCCCATTCCAATGCCTAACAACCCTTTCGGTAAAGAAGTTCTTCCTAATATCCAACCTAAACCTCCCCTGGCGCAACTTTAGCCCATTCCCCCTCGTCCTGTCACCAGGCACGTGGGAGAATAGACCAACCCCCACCTTGCTACAGCCTCCTTTAAGGTACCTGTAGAGAGCGATAAGGTCGCCCCTGAGCCTCCTCTTTTCCAGACAGAATGTTGTGTTTGCTTAAATTTAAAAAAAGCCAAAAGAAAACCTATCCTTCCTCAATTCTGCTGAGAAATAAGTTGTTGCACATGGTATGCCCAATTTCATTGCTTCTCCTGTACACACATGCACACCATGCTTTGAATTTACAGCAAATTTGCATTAGCATTTGTTACGTTCAAAACCACTGGGGAAAAAAACACACGTACTGGGTTTGATATAAAAACGTGCTCATTAGGAATGCTACATTCAGCAACAGTCCTTCACTACTTGTTGTTTTTATATATTAAACTAACTTCTCAATCCATTTAACACATACTTTCCAACACTGCATGCCAATTTCTTAGTAAGAACAGTATGTACAAAAGTCAACCTTTTCTGCAAAATCAGGGAGACTGATTTCATTTAATTTCCTTTCTTTAGTTACCTACTCTATAAATCCAGAACCAGCTTTTCCAGTACTGTTTCTAGACTAAAATCTGACTGATAGCCTGCAGTTATACAGGTCCTGCTTGTGGTTTTTGCCTTTTTTTTTTCTTTTTTTTTTTTTTTTTTTTAATATTGGCACACAGCAGCACTCTTTAGGGCTGTGGCATTTCTCTTGCACTCCAACACCGACTTAAAATAAAAAAGCTAGCCAGAGTTCTCATCCTAGTTTTCCAGGACTCCAATGATTTGAAATATATTTTCAGACTATTTTTAACATGTTCTCTAATTACTAACAGATTTAAAGTTATTTATTATCCCTAGTTAAAAGGGTACTTCACTCAGCTTCCCCTAGAACCAAGTATTTCTTGAAAAAACATTTCCTTTTTCCACATCATTATTAAAAGTTCAGCCACCTCCACTGAGAACAAACTAGTAATGTTCAGATAATATAAACCATATCAAAACTCCCATTTTACTCAACAACAAATCTCATAGCTGAGCAGCAATGATATTTGTCCATGACCTTTAGTTTCTCTTTAATTTTCCTGCACTTCTTAACTACTTGCCATTTCATCCTGTATTACTGGATTTTGTTTTGACAATGACACGGGACATACTTTTATTGCCTTTCTCCATCTTGGTTTGTTTGTTTTTACATTTTCCACTTAGTTTTGGTCATACATTCCTTTTGCTTTTCAAAATTACTTTCCCTGAATGGTCAAATATGAAATTTTACTGTTTGGAAGTATCTTTTGGTTACACTGAATGTGAGAAAATTATGGAGATTGGCCCCATGCAACACAAATTTCTAGGTATATTCATTGCTATAAGCTACCATAAAGCTGCTCAAACCAAAGTGACCTTGTACTGGATGCAGTACATTTTATGCTAGAAAATTATTATTTGCAATTTTCAGGCTAATTACATTTCACTGTTTTCTGCATTTCATCTACAGCATAAGCTTCCCATACAACCATATTTTTTTCTTTAAATGCTTTTTATAGCCAAGTGCTCATGAAGTAACGCACCTCGTTCTCTGTTTACATCAGACTCCTGTCAATACTACCCTCTTAAGTTTGTTAATTAGCACACTGATTGATATGTATTCAAGAACCTTGTATTAATTAACTTTAAGGTAGGTACCAGTGTCTTTAACATTGCGTGCTGCCCTCCACCTCCTTCAGCCAGTCTGTCCTTAAGCAAGCTGTAAGCACTGATTTTGCATTCCCATTTTATGAATTGTACCAACAGGTTTCATTAACAGCAATTAAATGTCATTTTTCTCCATTAATGAGAATTTTCTGTTTATCTTGCTTATCAGCTGGTCTTATCACTGATATAAAACCAACTGCAAATCTTGTTTTCAATTCTGTTGTCAAATGTTTAATTGGATTCTAATACACCAACTTTAAATTGCATTTATCTACCTAAGACACTTCACTTGGGCTGTCAGTTAAGCACTTGCCCCGTGCAAAATACCGTGTCTGTTCACAGGATCCGCCTTCCCATGGGACTTTGTCGCCTTGCCCTTCACAAACAAGCCTGCAGATTCACTCTAGCTGAAACCAAATTCCCCTCCATTTTTATTTTTTAGTGGATCTTCCTTTTTGTTACGTCTTCATCAACCTCAATTTCTTTTTTCTTAATCGCTTTGCTCATGATGCTATCAACTCATGTACCATTTGGAACCACAAGCAGTATCAAATACCTTATAGCTATGGCTCCTAGATTTTCTGCTTAGTCATTCCAAAAACATGTTTGTCTATTACGCAGCTTACTTGAATATATACAAATGAATTTATACATCCTGTCATGGTGAACGTCTCCTGACTTGGAGGGATTTTTTTGGCTATTAATCATCAGTGTACTTTCCTGCATCTTACCTATTTTTCCTTTTCTTGTGGCATCATTGGGAATGACTTCCATTCTGACCGTCAAAGATACCGCATGCAACAATTTTTCCACCAAAAAAGATTTCGTGAAGAAGGCTTCATGGTTTGACAACTGAATTTTTCTTTTGCCTTTTAACAATTAGTTTAGAGGCAGCAGGGAAGGCAAACGGAGCAAGAAGGAGGAAACAAATTAAACTAAAATTTCTCACAAGCTTTTACCAGGTCTTGAAATTTTCCAGATTCTTAATCTCATGGGTTTGATTTACTGACAAGCTAAGCTTTCAAACACAACTTAAGCCAACAAGAATTTCTTATTGTTGCTATACAATACTATAAAGTTTACATTAATGAAAAAAAAAAGAGGCAACTGAAGCCACTCACTCAAATTTAATGGATGATTCTGGAATTCGTGACTTCAGTTCTCTATCCACGAATTGAGCACAGCAATAACACCTTACCAATATACCAACATAATATTTTAAGGTATATCAGTGATCCCAAGAGAAATACCATGGCAAAACAAATAATTGTGTATAACAATTAACAGGATAAATGAATAGATGTACAGGCAAAGAATATAAGGCATAGTCCCAAGGACTGAAGAAGCCGTTAAAGCAAACCATTTAGAGTCTGCCCTGTGTTTTTAGTTTTAAGAATAAATTCCAATAAATTCTCTAATTTCATTGGAGACTGTTGTAACACATCTGCAGAAGGTTGCTGGAATGTAGAGAGCATAAATTTCAAGTCCTTGGTGATCAACATAATAACAATACTGTTAAATAATTTTTAGTGTTTCGTAAGGATTGTCTTGTTCTAGGAGAAAACCAAGCACCTTAGCTCCGTTAGACCAACTTATTCTGAAACCCTGGTGATAAATTTATCACCAACTTTCAGATCCAAAGTATTGGCTGCTGCCACATCAGCTACCAGGGCACATCTCCTCAGAAGCAATTTACCAACCCATTGAAGTACAGGAGGCATATACTGGGTTAAATAATTATACAAGTGGTTATTTAATTATGCACGCCACCTTTTTCTGATTTATTAAGGGGCATAACAGAGAAGTCTCAAAACTTCTAGTAAAAAGCATGCTGTTCCACCCATGGCATACCTCCATTCTCACAAGTGGCTAACTGGTTTTGCTCGAAACTGAAAAGCAGCTGAAAAAGCTGAAAAGCCCAAGACCTACAGTCTGACACATAATTACTTGAACAGAAATTCCACTCGTTATCACCTTGTTTTCACTTCCTTGTAACTACCAATGTTATAATAAAAGGACTGGTCAACATCCTGAACAAACGATGCCCCCCAGTTTAGAGTTGTGATCACATAACAGTAACTTCAGATGTCAGTAGAGAGGTCACTGCAGTAAGACTCCCAGGGGAGTCTCACAGAATTTGGCAGTATTTAGAGAAATCTGGCAAATTTTTGAGAAAGCCTGGGACTAAACAGCCCTCATACAGCTAGTCAGAACTAAGGTACGCAACAGAGAAGAACAGCAGCACAGCGTTACTCTAGTAGTGTCAGGATTACTACTCCTTTGCTCAAGTACCATCTACTTACATCTCAAATTTTAAAAGCAGTATCTGAATGCCTTTTACATATGAATATGTTGTGACTACTATCCCAAGAATGCTAGCCCAGGCATATACTCTAAGATTTCTGAAGACAATTTGTGATATAACTAAGAGTGAATTTACTGTATCATTAAAAAGGAAATGATTACTCTTCTTTCGTTTTCTTTTTTTTCCTTTTAAATTCAAAATATTTCTGCAAGTTAAAAAAGCCCCTTTAATTCAGTAAGACTTAGAAAAATAGCAAGTTTGTTTCTTTTTTTTTTTTAAACTGTGAAAAGTCTGCGCGTTAACTGATCTAGATTTGACTGGGTACTCACTCTGTCACACAGCTCTTCAAACGTGAAGTCTGCAATGGTTCCACATGCTTTATTCAGCCTCAGCTCTCTGCCTTGCACTTTTAGAATCCTTGGTCTAGTTACTATGGGAACATGAACAAAGACTCAATCTTCTCTGGATAATTACTATAAAATTCATCTCTTACAGATAGGAAATGCATAGCTTGATGAATAATAGCACATGATTCAACACATAAATTAGACAAAATGCTGATACAATGACTGCCACTTGAGTGTGGCATCAACCCATATACAGCAATGGAACTTATTAATTGGTCAGTGGAGATTGGGCATTGTGTTCTAAATGTATTCTCTTTCAAGAGAAATTAACTTACGTACAATCATTTTGTTTCTGAGCCAGCTCATCAAACAACTTATCCATGACAGCCTCCACATCAGCTTCACTTGTGCTACAGTGAAAAGAATAATAGAATATGAAATTAATAACACTTGAAGCCAACATCAAACAGCTGCCTGAGCCTGCTTAGCTTTTTGCCCATAAAAGAGAGAACAGGATGTTATGCTCTAAATACAAACATTAGATTTAGAATACACTTAAAAGTAGAGAATATTAACTCTCAGGTAGATGATTCTGCCTTATTTGCATACACTGAAAGACTTCTGTGTTTTGAGCCGTTTCCAGTAATGAGGCAATACAGGCAGAGCAGATCCATTAACGCTATGTGTACACAATGAGAAAAAAGGCTTCTGGCTCTATCTTGCATGCAAAATAAGAGCAAATAGACAAGGCAAGGCAGTCAAGCACCTAAAGAAGTATCCTTTGAAATTTCTGAGGGGACTTTTGAATTAAATATTGGAGCAGCTTTCTAAAAAAAAAGTCAACTGATTGTATTAATTGAATTGTAAACAGCTTCTAAAATTAAACAGATTCAAAATGCCAGCATCAGTAATTTTATCAGTTTTTTTTTCCCCCTAGCCCACAAAATACTATTTAGGAAAAGATCAACCACAGACTGTGAAAATGTAAGATATCAAGTGTAAAATATCTGTACTCACAGATAAAGTTTATATTCACCTTCTGGTACCACAAGAATTATAAATCAGTCCAGAGTGCTTTTTGTCACAATGGCTTACAGGGCTGACCTCTTTGCGTCTTTCATTCTTTAAGAAGATAGACATTTCTAGCTGAGTTTGAAAGTTGAGAATAGCAAATTAAAGCTAAGCTACACAATAAACTAGAACTCAGATGTCAGGTAATGCTTCAAAGAAGTTTGTACAACCCCATTTGGTATGAAAAGTCTACCTTTGTGGATCATGGATGCAATCAAGTTATGTTGCTTCACACAGTTCTAGGCCTCTTCTAAATGAAAAGTGATGATCAGCATCTTACGTAATTACTTTCCTCTTCATTAGGCCTTAATCACCTTAAAAATGTTAACAGTAGAACTGAAATAACTACTTTTCAACTCAAGATTAATGATGGTAAACCTTGTAGATGCAAGGAATTTGGGGAAAAAACAGCCTTCTGTAAATGCAATTTGAAACCCTTAAAAAACCTTTTCCGAGTAGGAGGTTGCATTAGATAAAATACCTTCCAAAAAAAATAGGTCTCTCTTAACATTGGTATTTCAGTGCTGCTCTCCTCGTAAAAAAAAAAAAAAAAAAAAGAGAAAAAGAAAAGTAACAGACAAACCCAGAAGAAATGCCATAAAAGAGGGAAAGAGCATGTATATCAGAGAGCATGCACCTGTGTACGCATGTATCTATCAAAAAGTTTGATGTAAAGGCTGCAAGAAGAAACACACAAGTATGATGTCGAGGTAGATATTTGCACCTAATTGCCAAGAAAGTTTGTTTTGAAAATAGACACCTGAGACCAAGATCAAGGAAGCTGCTTTGATCAGGAATCTTGTAATTACGTTACGCTGATTGCTTTCAGATGACTATGAAACAGCTTTAAGCAATCCTTAGATGCAACCCTTATTTTAAATGAAGAAAAGACTACACAGATTATGAAGCAACATGAGGATTAAAAAAAAAAAAGATGATTACTGTAACCTTAGTAGTGGAACATACACATATTGAACAAGATGATTTTCTTTTGGGGGAGCAACTGCAAAATAAATATTTAAAAAATCTGAAACAAAATATTATCTAGTACCTAATAAAATAAAAACAAAACTCACTAAGCCAGCTCCGTAGGGCTGAGAACTTCATTGAACAAGCCTGTATAGAAGAAGGAACGTAATTCCCTCAGAGAAAGAATGGACAATAAAGTAAGCATCTTATTTCCACTGGCAGCCACAGGACTTTTCTTATTTTTCTACTGCTTCCTAACAAATTACATAATGAGTTCTGGAGGTAGTCAACAACTATCTAATGATAGAACACGTATCAAGTGAAAGTCAGAGACTGGTAATAATTCTGTCCCAAGTTTTACAGCAGAACACTATAAAATACTTGGGCTGCACACTGCTCCCGGGGCTTACTCACACATTCCTTCTCCTGTGATTCGATGTTGTAGGTGCCATATTTAGCCTGTTACCTGCTAGAATCCACATGTAGTCTTCCATTCCTTTAAAATATGGAGAGTGAAGAAAAAAATATATGGTAGGGGCTCTCCACAACTATCAAACCGAAGGCCACAGAGTGCAGCAGGCACACTACGCAGAGCCTGAAGCAAGGACAGCTACATAGACATCGGAGCAAGAGCCATGGTGACCAATTCTGAGATAGCAGTGGCTACAAACCAAACAGTATTTCTAAGAATATGTCACAGAAGTTAAAGAAACTGGAACCATGCAATACAAAACAAGAGTTTTTTCTTGAGTTTGTTTACAGATATAGAACCTATACTTGAGCTATATTTTCTGTACATCAGATGTTGCCATTTCCTCCCAGAATTTTCCTCCCAGAATTAGCGAGAGCTGAATTGGTACCTTCTCACATGCAAACAAGTAACAGTGGTATTTGTCAGGCCCTAACCATCTTAGTAAGGAAGGAAAACATTCAAACGGGTTTTGAATAAAGTGCGGGAAGAACTCTGGCATTTGATTTCCATTATTTTACAAAAACACTTTTTCCAGAAACAATTTACCTGCTGCAATTCTACTAAGCAGTACTCCTTCCAGATGAAAAAACACAACTTTCAGTTTTATTGTAAAGTGATAGGGGCATACTTAATTCCAAATATCCGTGACACTGATGAAAATACTGCACCTTTCTTAATGCAAGCGTGATTTTAAATCAATATTGTACGTGGGGCTGAAGGATACCATGGTTATAAATCTAATTTTTAGCTATTTTCTGCCTTGCTCAGGTTGTTACCCACTAAATAATACTATAACTTAAGAGAAAGTACAAGATAGAAAAAATGCATGCAATGCAAAGGTTTCAAAGTACTTATTAAAAAAGAGAAGATGCTCCTATTAAGCTGATATATGTTGCAACCATAAGCACTACTGTGAACATATTCTTTAAATACATTTATCTGCAAATACAGAATAAAGTGCTAAAGAATTTTAGTCGTAATAAACAGAAAATGTCAAAATAGGTGGTGTGGTTTTTTTTTCTTAATCCATAGCCCTGGAAATGCCCAACATTAAATGAATCCTTGTCATTGGATTTCTATAAATACTTAATTACTTAAATACAATAAGGATGTTCTTCTATTATAAGAGAATTGTGCAATCTCTTACAAGAGGATATTCATTATTTTCTAACCATCTGTCACTTCAGTTCTCCAAACACCACACCTCCCCAAAAAATCTAATTAGTTTTTATTCAGTCACACATTATGAATGATGCTAGTGTGGATACTGAAAATGTAGTTTAATGAAGTTAATATCGAGGCATAATGGAAGGCGGTTTGCTGAACAAAATGGACCAGAAGGCAAAGAAAGGAAGAGTCACACCCTGCTAATTCTACTACACATTTTTCATTTCCCATTGACTAGGAAATTATTGGCTAATAAGGAAAAAGAGGGCAAATACCATATCATAGATCAACTTACAGGTAGTAAAGTTTTCCAGCAGCAGGAAGCACTCGTTTCCTGTAGTCTATTCCAGAATCAAGCTGGACTGTGCTGCAGTATTTCTAGAGACAAAAAAAAAAAAAAAGCTTTCTTCAAGCCAAAGCTGTATTTATCATCATCTGCATTAGAGAGAAGGCACACTGCTGTGATAAACCATCAGCATGAATATCACCTACAAAACAGATTCCAGATTCAAGCCCACAAAATTGAAGTCTCCTTTACAGTTATTGAGTTAAAGAAATACGCTGGAAATTATTCACACATTCAAAACAAAAAAGTGACAATTTTCAAAAGTCCATCAGCTAGAAAACAAATACAGATTTGAAGAACAGTGAATGAAATGAGAGTGGGCATTACTCATTCTTTCTGGGTAGTACTTTGTTGGGTGGCGGGAATTAGAAATAATTATTTTGGCATTAAAGAGTATAAAGTTAGAAATAGAAAAACAGAAGCAATAAACATTTAAGATCCAAATTCTAGCAACAGAGATGACAAACTACAACTTCTTCAGCTAAAATTAGTTATAATCTTTTCCTTCCACTAAGATTACAAAATTAATGAGTCAAACATCAAAGATGTGAACACAGCCAAATCTTGCTACAAAATCGACTGAAGTAGAAAGGGGAATAAATGAAGCTATCAAAAAGGTTTTGTTCTGCTTTTGTAATGTTTGAATTGATTCAGAAAAGAAACTTTTTTAAAAATAAAACAACAAAATCTGTAACTTTATGATATAGATGTCCCTGAGTACTCACGACAATTGCTTCTGTTTAAAACAAAAAACAAAAACAGTAACCAGCTGTACTAAACTAAAGAGTGGTGAGTTTTTTTGGTTTTGTTTTGTTGTTTTTTAATTCAAGGCCTTGAGGTTGAGAATGAAATTCTCACTAACACCAGTGGTATCAAGATTTTACACCCTCTAGCAAAAGGAATCTCTCTGCTTCTCTGTTATTACTACTGCCAACATACACAACTGCTGGCTGTTATACAACCACAAGCAAAAGAAGCTGTAAAAGAAAGGGAGGAAAAGTTTAAATATTTCAGAAAATACACCTCTATCAACAATTTAATTAAAGCAATCAAATTTCTTTTTTGTAGGTAATTCAACATTAGAGTTCTTTTGAGTTCAAGGTCTTTGAATTATTAGAGTGGACTGCTAGAATTCACTAAATTATTCTGCATCTTCACTGCACTATGAACTACCAGTCTATTTTTAATATTCTCATTAGAGATTTCATATTCTGTGTCAAATTTTTTAAAATCTCCTTGAGGTTTTTCAAATATCAAAATTGGAAATGTCAAATCTCATTTACAGCAACTACATTGCAGAAAAAGACATCCTTACATTTTAGAAGAAATACCAGTGATTTAAGTAACAATGTCACTTTTAAATAAATGTATTGCGTAGGACTTACTGATTACAAATATCTGCGACAGTAACTGTGATGATTCGCTGCACTAATTTTTTGCCTTTGGCAATTACTTAAGATTCTGTACTTATTTTAAACCTCCAACATATCTGCAGAGATATACAGCTAGACAACGATGTTGAAAAAATCATCCTGAAAGCACAGAAACCCAGGAAAATCCATATATTTTAATTCTGGTAAGTGAAAAAGCCATGCAAATCAAATCATTATGTTGGGCTAAAGCTAGTGCAAACACAATAGCACTGGTGCTACAATATTATTACAACCTATTCCGTTTCTTTTGGTGAGAACTTACAAAGGAAAAGAGTAAAAGAGCAGAAGAAAAAGGTTCCAGAGGCATGTCATAACATGCACAAGGAAGGGAGGATGTTTGTGTTTTTCTTCAGCATCAGTCTGGCAGTCAAGGCAAGAAACAAGGTTGTTGAAATTTCACAGCAAAGCTGGTGCACTTAGCTTTTCCTTGCCAGGCAGTGATGCTGGGCATCTTTCTGCCTAACACTTTATTTTTCCAAAGTACTAGATTAACTCAAGTACTATCTTTTTCATGTTATCAGGAATTAAATACTACTACAGAATGTAGGATGTAGGTGATTATTTAGAATAACTTTAGATACTCTGATATTTAGCAATGTTGTTTAATTTAGCAATGCTGTTTAACACTTTTTCTTCCTGGAAACAACAGATAGCAATTTTTGTATGAATTCAGCCTCATCTCTTTGGCCTTCAAGGCAGGTTTTCAAACCGTACCACTCCTTCAGGGTGTTGTGCTGCATACAGAATGAAGAGTGAATACAGAACGTATACTTAAGAACATATACTTAAGAGCATGGCGTGGTTTAGTATGCCTGAAGAAAAAAGTGCACCTTTTTTTTACAGCTGTTATAAATTTATTGTGCTGATATTTACAGTGGTGTTTGCAGCTCAGCTGCTAATGACTGCTGTGTAAGGCAGACATTCTGCATGCTCGAATACAGAGCAACATTGGGAAAAGCTGCACAGGCCACTAAGGCTTGCTGAAATACATATCAGCACTCAGTGCTACAGTATATTTCAGTCTACTTGCCTTCTGCTTCCAAGCTTCACGCTCTTCAAATGCGGTCAGTCTTTTATCACTGGTGATGTAACATTATAGTGAATGAGCTCTGGAGGTAAGAACTGCAGACGTAAATGCTATTGATATAGCTGTAAAGTAGACGTATTTCTTCTGTCTTTCTTCCCTTTTCTCATTATTCAAAATAATTAGTATTATCAATATTCAGGAAAAAACACTATCATTAGCGACACTAGTTAAGGAGAGCTTGTACGCTTAAAAGCTTATTATGATTTTGGGCTGTATTTTAAGCTACAAGCAGTTGCCTAAATTAAATATATTATTTTTGCCTATAAACCTTGTAGCACGTTATTGTAGGTATACAATTGATTCTAATGTGATGTAACATTACATAGTGTATTTGGAAGATACTTGCTAGATATTCTGGGCTATGTATATACCTTTCATCCAGAAAAGCAACAGCAGAATTTAGTTCAGAGATATAAAAAAATATAGTTATTACAGTCCTACTGATTTTTTGGTTTCTTAGGAGGCCTAGGTCAAATTAACAAAACAAACAAGGTGAAAAAACACAATTCTAATACACAACAGTTTCCTGTAACACCTGGTATAAACATAGATGTAGGGGGCTGTTAACTGGAACTTTTGAAAAATTGAAAGTGTTTAGCATTTTACTGTCTTACTCTTTGTATAGTCTTAGATAAATAAATATATATATGTATTTGGGGTAGTGGTCGTTGTAATTTTGTCCTGTCTTTCAAATACAGTTTTGTCTTCCATTTTTCAAACTAGCATTCTCTTTCAAATCTTGCTTTATATTTTACATAGTAACAAGTAAAATTATGCTAAAGATTCGGTCTCCAGAACCACTGACTTGGACCTCCAAGCCAGTTTCTTCTCCCCCTTGCCCTTACCCCCATCCAGACTGCTGCTCTGTTCAGCAATGTACTCCAACCACTGTCTACCAATCCATGTTCTACATAAACAAAAAAACACAAGAACTTCCTAACCCTTCTGTAAGTTCATGCAAATAAATATCTACCGCTGCTTGCAATTAATTATTTTTAGTGAAACATTTCAAAGCTCACTCACAATTATTGTGTATATTATGTAAATATACGTACAATATGTGTATTTACTATACATGTTAAATGGTAGGTTTTAATGCCCGTCATTAAAACAAAATATTAAAAACTGTATAGAAACATGTTCCAGAAAACGTTCCTTTAAAGCGTGACTGCTGTTGTTAGCTTTGTAGGATAGGAATAACATTCTCCTTATGAGAATGGATGGCAGTACAGCACGAATCCATAGGTGGTACTACCGGAAAGTACCAACAACAAAACTCAAACAAGAACAAAGCAACCAATCATTAAATGATAACGTGAAAGAAATGGATGCCAACAAAACAGCACACAAATGAGCACTGGTGCGGGCGATGCTATTTCCACAGACTGCTTGTACGCTACAGAAAGGGTGTGGTAACAGCACCAGTAAGCTACAGGGCTGTTATAGGAGGATTGCCCATGCCACCAGGCAGTAACAGCAGCATTTTTCATCCAGGTTGAGAATGCAATGGTAGAGATTGTTCTAAAGGGGGGCTCAGCACTTGGTCACCCTTCACTCAAAGCCAGAGTCAAAAAGGTCACGAAGAAGCTATGAACAGAGCAGAGATCTGAAAGTTTTTCCTTTTGGGGTTTCCTTTGTAGACAACGCTAGCCACCCAGGTTCTTTGTTTCTGTACTTGTAAACGTTCACTTATCTGTTGCACGGGAGCACACAGGGCAAAACATTTATATTTGTCAATGCTTTAAAAGTTAAAAAGACAGCATTATAATCAAAACATGTAACAAGAAAGTGGAACATGCTAAAAACATCATATTCTTCCAATTTAAAAACTTTAAATATCAGAACTGCAAAAATAAAAACTGCAAAAATAAAAATACATGGTTGCACAGCATGGAGAAACAAATACTGCTCACAACTATACGAATGAATTACTGAATGTCATAGAGGACACATGTGAGTGCCATGATGCATTTTCTCGCCCCTTCATAGGTGCCAACAACACTATACTCCCCTGCAAATTCTCATTTAAAATAAATAAATAAAAATGGTAGGCGTCTCTACTTTGTACCCTTAATTTTCCTGTAGCATGGAAAAAACCCTGATAGCATTACATATAGAAGTTCTGGTTTCTCCCTCCATCTTCGGACTAACTTCTCCAGCACTGAACTGATTAAACCCTACAGATGTGATTGCATCCTCACACTCATTAATCACCACCATGGAATCCTAATCAACAGTCAAAGAACTAACCAGCATCCTCAGATTGTTAGTACTTAATTGTCAAAGCCACAACTGTAATTATTGGTTTACTTTTTTTTTTTTTTTTAAGATGGAGAATTAAAATTACAAATTTCATTTACTTGGGCTAAATTTCTACTTTTCTTTTGAAATAAATACTTAAAATCAAAGCTACAGTTCATCTAGTCTCTTCCTGTAGAACCATTTTCAGTTTCCAACAGATTTTCTATTCCACTGAGATATTTCAAGTCTGACTTACCCTATTCAATTCAAATGCATAAAATTAATTAGTCATACAATTTATTTTGAAGTCATTTATGTATTTATGTATACAAAGAACAAATACAATTACAAAATTGAGAACGCAATTAGTAAGTTAAAAATACAACATGATCATGCGCTCATTTCCACTGTAGTGGCAGAAAAACTTTTTACTCCAGAAGGAAAGAAGACAAAGCCTCGAGGCTCAACTTGAGACAGAACACCTAAAATGACTATCTTCAGATACAATAGATAAAATTAGACTTTGCGTGTGAAGTTATTAAAGACAGACTAATATGAATACATTTTTCTTCCTGTAAGCACCTCTAACGTCTCTATTGCTGCATTCCTGAATAGTAGCTATTAAAATGCTTAAACTACTCCAGAAATTAAAATACGTGACAAGATATATTCTTAAGTACGGAACAAATTTTTCAGAAAATTTCAAAAGACAGTCAAAGTTAGATGAATAACCTGCAAGTTACCATGTTCGTTTCCCATGCACCACAAAAATAAAAATCTGAAATGCCAGTAAATGGCCTTTGGGTCCGTGAAGGATGCTGTACTAAATACAAGGTATACCTGTCAACTAAAATATTGTGATCAGCTCAAAACCCTTGATGATGCAGCTGAGCAAATATGCACTGGCACAGGCTGCCCAGAGAAGCTGTGGATGCCCCGTCCCTGGAGGTGTTCGAGGCCAGGCTGGATGGGGCTTTGGGCAGCCTGCTCTGGTGGGAGGTGTCCCTGCCTATGGCGGGGGGTTGGAATTGGATGGGCTTTAAGGTCCGTTCCAACCCCAACCACCCTATGACTCTATGAAATCTCTCAATTTTATTTAAGACCACTGTAAGTCAACACAATCATCATTCTTTTCTCTGAGTTTTAACGGCACAAAAAACATACAAAAGCATACGCATTGTCCTGCTGACCCACAGGATCAGACAAACCCTATCTGAGGACCTCCACGGAAGCTGTAGGGGGACAGAGGCTTAAGAGTGATTCATCTTGGGATGAATCTATTTCCACTATTTCCACACCTGCTGAACTTCCTCAGCCTTTCCAGAGGTCTTCCATCACGACTAACTGAGAAGCGCAACCTCTAACCACTCTTTCTGAACAAACAAATCATAACTTCCATGTAGATATCATCCCTTTTCAAAGGCATCCTCAGCATCTAATTCTTTATATTAGCTTCTATCCAGGAAAAAAAACACCAACCACCCCCTACCTGTCCTGCTGATTCGGTCTCCATTAACAATACAGAAGGTCACCAATATTCCTTCCCCCCATCAAACCAGAAAATAACGCAATTGTTCATTGGCAATCATTCTTCCCATACATGTACATCCATCCAAAAAGAGAAAAATCTCACATCACACAACACGTAGACACCATGAGAGCCCCAGCCAGCAACAGAGGAAGAGTTCCTCAGGTAAACAAAGCTCACGACAATTACCCATTTGTTCTGTTAATTGACTCCATCTAGTGCCAAATTATCCACTAGGATTTTGTTTGTTTGTTCTTAAAATTCTTTAAGTCATTTCAAGAAAAAGGTTTCCTCCATCCAAAGGATAGCATTACAACACGCATTTTCTCAAGTGATTCATAACTCTGGTGAAACAAGAATCATCTTAAGCCAAAATGCAGTGTGTCATGAAATACATGTTCTCGGGCCTACAGGACACACTGTAGGCTTTAACTTTGGCCTAGCCTCAAAGTTATCAGCAAGTGGCAATCACCAGCACGTTTCGGAAGATGAAACTGGTCTGACTGAGCCTCAGGAGATGGGCTGGACGCCAGATGGAGCCTACCTTCTGTCCACAGTCTGCTGAGAGAAGCACAAGAAATATGTGCAGTGTTTCCTTCTTCAGGCTCAGCTCCTCAAGGAAACCAGCCGGTAGTTACAAGCAAGCACAGTACAGACGAAGGACCTTCAACACTTGCTTTATCCCTGCTTAAAATTGGCCTTGTTGAAATTAAATATATTTTGCAAGACGCCTAACTTTCTGCTATACAGATTCATGGGAGTGAGATGCACTTGGGAGAAGGAGAAAGAGAATCGTCAGGTATTTTGTGAGGGATAAAAACTTGGTCTGAGCATTGTTGGGTATGCATACAGTTTTTGTCTTCCTGTTCACATGTTGTTGAAACAGTAGACTTCAAAGAAAATGTCAATGAATCCTCATAAGCACTATACATGACCTCTGGGGTAATTAGCAATCATTCAAAAGCAACAAGACTAAAATGTTCTATTCTTTATTACTGTCAGCTCTTGTCTTGATCAGCATTTTAATAAAGATGGTTCATTGCTAAGACAGTTTCATGAATCAGTCATAATTACATTCTGACACGCAGTGAATAGTAAAGCAAAACTAAATATCACTTCATCAACCTTTCTAACCTTTATGCAAGTATTAACTGTAAATAATTTTTACACAATCTTACAACAGAAAATCTGCATATTTCTTAGCTTTGTACATTCTCTACACCCTAACTGAATTTCCTGTGACCTATACCTGAAAAAAAAAAAACCTACAATCAGGCATAATTACTTAGTCTTGCATGATATTCAGGTGTTGCCTTTCACAGATCAAATCAACTTCAAGTACAAAAGCCTACTTGCTCTATAAAAATAGTGCAGTGCTTTAAGGGGTTAATTTTTTTATTTATTTTTTAGTCTTTTTCCCATATTCTTCATTACCTGCAATAACGAAACACGGGAAATTGCTACAATAGCCTTAGACACATCATGCTTGTTCCAATTTTAAATGCTGCAAAAAAAATTGAGGAACAATTTCAAAATGCCATCCAAGTATACTATACACTGTCGATGCAACTAATCATGCTTAGGTTAACTCCAGAACACAAACATTTTATTTGAACTATTTTTAAAAGGACAGAGTACAAAGCTCTAGGAAGTCAAATACGATTTTCAAAACATCTTACACTTTTGACAAGAACACATCAAACCTTAAACTAAGAGTTCGGCAGAGATAGTATTGAGATGAAATTTATTCAGTGAAAGTTGCACAAGTTTACATTACAGCCCTCAAAACTTCACCAACTAAGAAACCTCACTATTCTTGCTACCACAAGAAACATAAGATCCATTGTACGACTTTTCAATAACTTATTTTAACATCTATCTATAAATCAGCTACCCCCTAAGAAGAAGAAAAATAGACAATTAACTTGTAAAATAATGGTGCATGAATAAGGACAGAGACTCTTAAAATGCATTGTTAGGTGAATAGTATTTCAGATATTCAGACAAAAGTACAAGAATTCAGGAGGTACAGATGTGGCAGTGTTGAGTAGGAGACAAGTAGTCTCTCCTTTTTCCAGTCAGGGAAAAGAAGAATGGCAAAAAGTAGACTTGCATGAAGTATTACACTGAGCAGCTCTCTCCGTTTCACATTGCTCAGAAAAAAAAAAATTGTCCTTGCAGAGTAAGGATAAATTAAAGAAATTACTGTATAAAATTCTGTTCTGCTAAAGAACCAAACTGAGTGTAACTTTCAATCTGCTAATAAACAAGTCATGCCGTTCTGCGAAAAACACAAAGCCAAAAGTTCCCTCTGAGTTTGTAACATTATGTTTCATAAGCTAAGGGTCAAATTCACCTCCATGTGTGTACTTCATTGAAATTTTACCCTGAAGTTATTTGTCTAGATTTCTTTTTTTTTTTTACTGTTGTTTTTCTTTTTAACGTTTGATTTGTATTTCTTTTCCCAGTATTAGCCTTTGCTCCTGCCAGAACTGTTGGCAGGCAGGGAAAAAAAAAAGAGTAGTATTGATTTACAAAACTCAATTTCTCAGAATAAGAAAAAAATGCGATTAAAGATCTAAACAAAGGCTAAAGATGGCTTACGCTTAGCTCCGATGAGGTCTACTACCTCATTACCAACAACTGAAAACTTCTGATGCATTTTGTTTCAAGAGAATCCAAAAGTCCTTGCTGTAAAGCAGACTGGGGGGTGTAGAGTCCATTCACTCTTTCTGTATCACGACCATTATGCAAGAAGTATAAAACACTGCCTTTATGCTGCCAAACCACAATGACTCTTCTTACATCAAAGCATTTTCGCCACTAGGGTTTTTTTTCTCTGAAATTTATTCAAGCCAAGGGCAGGGAGACAACAATTCAAACACGCTAATTACACCTAATTATCTATTCCTTTTTTTTTTTTTTTTCCACCAGCTTCGGCCAGTGTTATTTGCTATCTGGGTTTCTCACAACCTCCTCTTGCCCTGTCCATCCAGCTCAACAGCGAAGTCTTTGAAGAAAACAGTTGTGGCTTCTTAGAATTTTAACAATATAAGGTTCAACTCAAATTAAATTATTCTATTATTAGTTTTGACACATTTATGTGTTAAATATGAAGGCCTCTTGGTTAATTTGGCAAATTCCTCACATCTCTTCATGGCTAGAATTGCTGGTAACACCCTCTCTTGTAGGAGCTTCTCCTCATGCTTTCTTTTCATGATCTAAATGAAATGTTTATTGGATTAAACTTCTTCTCTGCAGACCTCCACGGTGGCCTGTGACAAAGAGCTTAAAAGCTTTATTAATTGGCTCGGGCTTTTTTTTTTTTTTTGGAGGGGAGGCAGGACCTCATTTCACATTACATCACAAGCAAATAAAACTGCCACGTGTAATTAGACTAATTTACCCTGATACAGCAGGAATCAACTATTCCATATCTACGATATACTTTGGTTTACTGATTTTAATCAAAGAGCAAACTAACCAAGCAAGAGCTTGGCAAATAACAACAATTAAAGGAAGC
This sequence comes from Cygnus olor, assembly GCF_009769625.2. Lineage (NCBI taxonomy): Eukaryota > Metazoa > Chordata > Aves > Anseriformes > Anatidae > Cygnus > Cygnus olor. The sequence continues at coordinate 48,352,269 of NC_049171.1, read as the reverse complement.
GAGGAGGCAGGGAGCCTAGCACCGAGCTACAATAAGAAATGTTTTATCCTTAGAAAAAGGTTCGGTCAGCATCTAAATAAACTGTCTAGATTTCGTGCGTGCACACATTTAAGACAGTCATGTAAAGTAAACAAACTGAACAGCTCAACATTTGCAGAACACACTAAAGCAATAGGCACATTATAAAAATACTGTAGCAGTGAAGTGCTTTACACTAGATAATTCAAGAAACCCTCACGTTTACATTTAAAACATACAAACTCTGAAGGCTGTATGCAGAAAGCGCTGATAACTTCTAATCTGTCACCTTGCTTTCAAAATACAACATTTTGTTAGTTAAGCCTTACAAATTTGTCACACAAATTACCCATAAATGACAGTGATGTTCAGCACGAAAATACTTGCAATCATGCTATATTTTCTATTTTTATATGTTTAATTAGGTACACTTCACAAAAGATGAATGCTTCTATTACTTGCGAAGAGAGAGAGAGAGAACAAGAACAAATGCTCCTTCTACTTAGGAGTTTGCTTGGTTACATACTAAGAAGGGAAACAAAAGGCCTAACATCTTCAGTAATGAAAAAGTCAATTGATAGGCGAAGCCATCACAATATCAAAGGATTAATCCCAGCAATTCTGACTCAGGTGACAGTTCACAGGGGTCAGAGTGGCTGACACTGACCTCAAAAGCAGGTTTTAACTATTCAACATACTGAAAGCTGCTGGGCTATCACACCATTAGAATGGAACAAACTGACAAATCAATTTCATCAATGAGATGACTGGTTTTTTTTGGGGGAAATAGGCAGATCCGCCAATCAACAAATCCCTGTATTTCTAACACAGGTGGTTGGACAAAAGCTGAATGCACAATCAAAGAAATTTTATATCTACTAAATGCCTTTGTACAAAACTAACTCCTGCAAGTTTCCTTAGGGACAGTTCAAAATGTTTTAAATATTTTCACCTATTCAAAATAAGTTTCTGAAAATTTAAAATACTTTTAAATCCTTCCATTTATTGCTTTGGAAGAAACTGTATATTTTATTTAAAACTGACCAGAGTGGGTAGTGACGTCAATAAATAATCGTTAACCATATTTGAGAAAAACAGCAAACAGAACACAGCATATCAATATACTACTTTCTGTTTAAAAGGTGCTTGCAGTGCTTACTGTTAAGAGTCACATTAACCAAACAGTTTGAAAAGAAATAATGATTTGGTCCCTAGCAGCAGCAGAAAAAAAAAGGAAAGTTCATTATAGTAAGCTTACAGTAACTTCACGTCCTACTGAAAACAGACTTCTGGTTGATTGATTCTTTATCTTTAGTTAAAGCAATATACAGGTAACCAAAGACAGATTTTTTATATTATTATTATAAATCTGTATCTTTTAAAGGTATATGCAGGCTAATAAAACCCCCTAAAACCTCCTGATTTTGAGTTAGGACTTTGTGATATTTCAGGTCTATTACAGAAAAAAATTCTGACAAAACGCTGAAGTTACTTATTTGGTATTTTGACTTGGCTTGACATTTTAAAACTTCATGGCTCCAAGAAGTCCTTGGAAAAGCAAAAAATACTAGTGTAAGTTTTAGTTTATACACAAACTATTTGAGAAGCTTTCCTCCCTGTTTGCCTGAAGAATTAAACACTGATCCAGCCACTGAATTAGGATTCCAGAACAGTGAAGGATTAATGTAAATATTTTCACTAAATAATGTAAAAAAAAATCTTAATTATCTGCAAAAGTTCAACTATTGACAAATTACTGCCAAACCAGTAAATTGTGTGCTTTCTCTTTTTTTTTTCTAAGAGAATGACTTCAGATCTTACACCAAATTGCTAGAGATGCATAGCTTTATTTGTACACTAGCTTAAAAACGTTGATAAAGTTTTCATATTTTCATATTGATTTGGACTATTAACTTGGGGAGCATTTCTGCTCTAAGCATTTGAACAAACTAACTGTGACCAATAAGTATGGTTTTCTTGTCAAGAACTGCCTTTGTGAAAAATCACTTAGGAGTTTCATGCACTTCAAAATTCTCTGTAAGAGACGCTGCAAGATTAAAAGCTCAATCAGAAGGGACTGAATCTAATTGCAATTATAGAATTAAAAGATTTTCCTTCCTAATACTTATCTCTGAAAAGCTGTATTTTTATGAAATTGCACAGACTGAAGAAGCACTCTGTTTCTGCTGCAGAAACTAAGCCCTTCTATAAAGAATATTCTGTCCTAAAATTTTAGCCATAGCAACAAACGAGTCAACTGAGAGTGTTTCCCTATTCACGAGAACTATGACTGTGTTACAGGATGAAAGAACTGCTGAAAAATTAGGTCTTTAGCTACATAAGATCTTGAAAAAATCAGAACACTAGGAGAAGTTTAGATTGGACAGGGAACCATCCGTCCAATTACAGATACAGGCTGTAGTATCTGCAGCTTTTACCTGGTCCTAAAAAAATATAACTTAACAATTGCACCTCCCACCACAGGCATTCAGCAGTCACTCATCCCCAGTAGTCTACCATCTATCTAGAAAGGCAACACAGACGAATTTTGCAAGATAACTACATTTTCCCTTGACCACTGTTTCTCCTTTGTGCTTATTCCACAGAAATTGGTTTATAATCGTCTTTGCAAAAAACAGGGACTCAAACACAGATACTGGAATTATGTAATCTAAATAACAAAAATAAAACAACAACAACAAAAGACAAACATAGGTAATTCTACATCTAAGACAAGCTGTTTCTCTATCATATAAAAATAGGGAGAGATTTTTGCTTAAGTTGTCAGGTTATCTAGGAGCTATTCACTCCATTTACAAAGAATAAAAACAGCCTGAAATCTGTGCTATTTCAAGTGAAGTAGCTCTTCACAGAAACGTACTGTTGATATCTTCCAGTCATCCTGTCTTCGTAAGACTATTTAAAGGAATTCAAAGCTCCTGCGTTGAATTACTTTTAGTGCAAAAGCCTTATTTTAAGATTTATGATCATAAAAGAGAACTTCTGAAAGAAGCAAAGAGCAACAAAAAATACCACGTCCAAACATCGAGCAAAAGCATGGCAGGAGGTTCTGAATCCAGAGAAAGCTAAGACAGAAGTTAGTTCAAGTGGTCAAAGCCATTTCCACAAAACAGGTTAGATTATAAGGACACTAACACAAGACACACATGGTTTAGAATGGGGTGAAAGTACAGAAGATAACAAATCAAACGTTTGCAGCCATAAAACATGATATTTTCTAGGGTTTTGCATGAGAATGTAACAGAAAAATACTATCTTTCCATTTCCTAAAGCCACACATGTAATTCTGAACTGTAATGTAAAGGTCATTTGTTAAAATCTTACTTTAAAATGCGTTCAATTTGTTTGTTTGTTTTCAATGCCTACTTCTGATGTGTTGAAGTACAAATCTACATTTTTATTTATTATTATTATACCTTGCCCCTACCCTTCTACTTTCCATCTAAGGTCAGAGGAACAGTTGTTGATAAGCCTCATCTGATCTGCTTTTCAGGCATTATGTTTTGGGAAAGAATAGTGTTATTTTGGTAATATTTATTGAACTGATGTTAAAGGTAGATATATGTAGAGCTGCGCTAACACACAAAGATGTAGGGGTAAAAAAAAAACAACAGCAAGAAGTAATCGGGAATTTTAGAAAGGTCCTTGTGAATAGAATATTAAGTGCAACCTCATTTCTCCCTTCATTCATTATTATGGTAATGTTCATGCATCTCTAGTCTGAGTTGTGCTACTTGTTTCTTTTCACAATATTCCATCCTCAATTGCAACTCTAAACCCATCCACCAATCGTTAGGGCTTTTGTCAGTATTCTATCCACAAAGCCCTTCCTAAAAATTACACACATATAATAATTTACACAGACATTCTGTATGTGTAAAGTGCATTTTACTTTTTTCATCCATTAGCCACAAGGAGGAAAAAAAAGCAAGCTCCAAATAAGCATGATAGATATTTATCACATCTGACCATCAGTGAAACAAATGAGCTTTGCGTTCATCAAGGAAGAAAACTAAGATCCAACAAGGAAAAATACATAGAAGATACTGGCTAACAACAAGGAAAAGAAAGATTTGCCATAGATGCTGACTGAGCATAATACGACATTTCACAAAGCAAATGCATATCAAACTACTATTGTTGAAAATGTTCTGTGATCAGGATCTATTGGTCAGCTACAGAATAAACCCTTTTCGCGAATCTGAAGTGTATAGAGTTGTTGATTTGTTTTAATGTTTCTTACTTTTCTAAAGCCATCCAGATAGGAATCACTTTCAGTGGTAACCTCCCTGACATTATACACAGCCACTCTGAGATACAGGATTGTCAATGTCAATGACACATTAACTTTGGAACCTGGTAACTGCTCAAATGTCAACATTCGGTAGGATTTTCAAAGATGCTTAGGCAATGAAGCAACCTCTCGATTCCAACAAGCCCCACTGAAAGTCTGAAGCACTGTTACTTTCTTCACTACTGACCACCTTAGCAGAAACATCCAACCAATGCATCTGTTCTGCAGATCCAAATATCTTCTCACTAATCCAAACCTGACCTAAACTTCTACCTTATCTTTCTTCTTAGATATTGATATAGTTCACCTTATTCATGCGTTTATGCTGACAATGCTATTGCAAGCCTTCAATAACATAACAATACAGTTAGAGTTTGGGAATTAAAAAGTATCTGCAACTTGCCCAGAACTTAAAGCATCAGTTCAGCATAGGCTCTTTTTAATAGCAAAACAAACACTGATCATATTATTCACATTTAAAAAGAATACTCCATTTTTTCATCTAAATGAGGCAACTCACACCTGCCACACCACAACCTGAAGACTCCGGGGAGCTTGCTTCTGAACTTCTACTTGTTGGCCATGGCACAAAGCCTCAGAAAGCCACTTACATGAGGGGAAAAAAATACACAGACACAGAAACAAGCTGATTAAAGGGTACATACACAACTGATTTCTTTACACCAGAGGAATACCAAGTTTTTATAGCATAATAAATTTAAGATGTCCACAAGTACAACACAGCATCACTGTTACAGGAATACTATGTCATGTGGCATATACGCAGCAGATAGAGAGTCCTATCCAAACAAACTAATTCTGCTACTTTAGTCAAAAAGTTAACTTTGTCATACTAAGTGCCCAGCTTTCAAGACATGTCAACTCTAGTAAGGAAGAGTTCCTTTTTTGCCTCACCTTCAATTATTTTCACCCCAAGTGGTTAAAGCATATACATCTTATCTGGAAACTAGTATCAAAGTAATCCTGTACAAATTGAGTTTATTGTTAATAGAGAAGGCAAAATCAGAAAGCATTTAACAAGTGATTCTCCTTACCTTCAGCACAGCAATGAATGGTACAAAATTAGCTCTCTGAAGACCATTTTTATAGAGATCTGAAAGAAAGAAAATCAGTACCAGTTTTGCTACTTCGTCTTAATACCAATATCACCTTGTATTTTAGTCTGGCAAATAAAACTCTGTATTGCTAGAGAGATAAGGAACAGAAGTGGAAAAAGAAGCGATGAAATTGATTTCTGTTCTCTTGCTGTATGAAAAGTCATTACATTCTTAAGGAAGAAAGGAAGGAACATCCTGAGAAAGTCTGGAAAAGGCAGGAAGTGAAAGATGATAAATCTCTAATGATATATAACTGATTTTAGCAGAAGAAATAAGGCCCGTGCCTGTTTAAAAAAAAGATATAAAAAGGATTTGTAATGCTGGGTGTAAACTGGTATAATCATAAGGCCAAAACTATGCAACTGTTAAGTTACAAGTATTTGGTAGAAGGGAAAAAACAGCTTCAATTAAAAATAAGCAATTTTTACGAAGTTGGTGTCATTTTTAATCAACTTTAGTACACTTTATCCTCTAGCAATTCTACCAGGTACACACTTTTTCCAAAGCAAGGAGATCCATCTAAAGGAGGGAAAAAAAACACCTTTATGCAAAGTTGTTCAAAATACAACTGAGTACCAAAAAAAAAAAGAATAGTATATTAGGCACATAGATCTGCACTCAGAGAAAATACAAATTAATAAAAACCAACTGCAAAGCGATGTTGTCTTATTTATCTCTACAATTTATATAAAGTTCTCTTCTCCAGAAACCATCCAACTGCCTAACATATTCATAAACTAATGACTTCTTCATTGAAAATATTACCACTTAGATTGTATGATGTGCTGCTTTACTCCATTACTATTTGGAAGCCCTATAAAAAGGCAGCATAGCAGCTACTGCTAACAGGAGAAATAACCAAGAGAATACAGACACCTGGCTACCACCACACCTGGTGGAGGTGGTAACACCTTCCACCAAAATCCCCATCCAAGACCACGCCAGGTTATTAACACCTATATTCACCATAATGCCTAAAGGCTACAAGGCTAAAGCTTTCATGCTCTACTAGCAGATACCGCTGGATGGAAGTCAGATTACGTGAGAAACCACCAGGATATCTACACAGAAGCATTTAGGAAAATTATCAGTGAAGGTTATTCTGTACGCTAATTATGAACCAAGTTGTATGAAGCCACATATTCTCCATAATCCTACAATCAAAACAGGTAAACATTTGTTTAAACAGCAATCAATTGCATATTTACTCAGAAAAGTTTGTGAACATGTACCATTACCATAAAGTGACTTCTGTTAGTTCTTCTAGTTAATAAGCCTGAGGTTTTATAGTTTTGGATTTTTGTTTGTTTTAATTATGTCTGTTTTGTTAGGATAAGGAAAAAACAGTAATTTTGGTGGTGAAAAAAAGCCGTTATTCATACACTATACCTCAGTATTTCTCCCTCTTGCTCCCCTGAGGTTGAAGTTTAACATGATTAAGCATATCACAAATTGTCAACAGCTGAGTGCATCTGCTCTCTAATGGAAAAGATACTTTTTTCTCCTTTGTAACCACAAAAGGAGAACTTATGAATTCAATCTTAAACCTTGATAAAATACACTGCATTAATCTAACACTTCTCTGTGGAAGTATTTCAGACAGACCATAACCATGCAGGAATAGTGAGAAGGGGGAGGGAAAAGAAAAAAAAAAAACAAGAGGCAGTGACCAGTGTCTGGATTGCAACATTGTTCAGTTCTGGAGACACCTTTCTTGATGTTCTCTGTTGGGTAGCTAGTAGAAGTGACTGTCTTTCAGGTTTATACCATGACTTAGCATGTATAAAAAAACAGGCACATAACAAAAATTGCCATAAATTGACGAGTTAAGAAGTGGGATGCAATAGCAAGTTGTAAGAATCACTCCTGAACTCTAAAGAGCAGTGGTTCAACAAACACATGGATGGATCCCAAGTGAATGAGGCACCATTGTCGAGTTCATCTGCGGTTCACCCAGCTATCTTAGTTCTGATTTCATCTTGTTTGCTCAAAAAAAGGAAAATAAACCAACAGGAAATTATTTCACCTTTTAGAAAAAACATTTGAGTGCTTTCTTGTCTTTTTTAAGATAAAAAATGCATTGCAACTCTTCAGTGATTCTCTTTTACCTAATTAGAGAAATTCACTGGTAGTTAATACTGTAACTCTTTAGTATTTTTTGCAAACATTTTAAATTAATCTGAAGTGTCATAGAAGTTGCATAAAAATCATGCATTATGCTAACTACTAAGACTACACTACAACAAAAGTTCTCATGTGCAGAAAATTATAATTATTGCTCAGTTAAAAGTACCCTCAGCACCTCTGTTCCCAAATTCCCTCCCACCGGTTTGGAGAGAGTATAGAAGATCAGAAACTACAGAAAGGTAAAGAAAGGGGGGAGAAACGTGTATTTAGAGATAAGAAAGGAATAAGACTTAGTGAAAAATATTTCTTCCTTAAGAACACAAGAAAGCGGGGGACGAATTGGAGCATCTCAGATTCTTGAAGGCTAGTGAGTTTATTAGTATTAAATAAATAATTCTTATAAAATGGTTTTGTAAGATACTGAGATTAATTGCATTTGGGTAATACTAGTAACATATTTGTTTTTACCTTCTGGTGGCCTGTTAGATGTTGCCACAACGACAACCCCATTTTGGAACAAGTTTTCAAAAAGCTGCTTCAGAATCATGGCATCAGCAATGTCAGTGACCTGTAGAAGACAACACATTTGTTTTATCTTGCTTTCAGCTTCTGCTGCAATAGATCTGCAAGTGGCTTTATAGCTAGGAAAAATGCTTGTTAGCGAAAGCCATGGAGAAAGATTCTAATTATTGCTTGGTGAGAAAAAATAAAAGGGATAATTAATAAGCAGTGAATGTACCACAGTCTTTCAAAACTTGCCCGCTCTTTATTATAGAACTCCACCATATCTTTACCAATTGCTAAATGATTCCATGTTAACTTCTATTATAAAAACTACAGGTGGGAGACACAGAAAACAGATCTAAACATTTAAGAGGCCTAATTAATTGGAAACCACATGAAAAAAACAGAAGACAGAAAGGAAATACACACCGGCTGTTTTACATTTCTATTACCTTTGAGGCAAAGGTTTGCAGAGGTGAATTTAAATGGTCATGGGACTTCAGAAATAAAGACAAGTAGCCAACTATACATAATCAGCTGCTGTTGAAAATAGAATGATATGACATAGATACTATTGTGTGATTGTTGCAAAAAACAATTCAACAGATGGCCCATCACAAAAATAAGCAATTTCATTGTTCTTTTTAAGTGCCTTCTATTACTGTCCATGAATAATCAAAAGGCACGGCAGTCACTTCCAGCACAGTCAGCCTCTTCTAACCTTCAGGCACAAAACACTAACAAAAAATAAAAAGGGGTGGGACAAACGATACTGAAATAAAGAGGCTGAACAATAAGCAATAAAGTAAAATTTCTTTAAATATCTAAGTTTAGCTTAACTAACTTGCTTTACAGTACCAAGAAATAAAAGGAAAGCAAACCAGAAAGCACTCTGTACAAATAAAAATTAATAAGTTTGTCTGAATGGAAGAAAAGCATTGTTACAAGAGCAATTCATATTTTGCAGGAATTCACCAGCTAAGATCAGTGGTCCTAATAAGTAAATCACCTTTACTATCATTAAACTCTTGTTTCTCTTGCATTCTCCTTGATTATTATATAGACACTTGTTGCATTTTGGCTTACCAAAGACCCCAGTTCTGAGGAAATGAAAAAGTGGTGGCATCCTGAGAGTTAGATGCATTCATGACACAACAGATTGATGGATTGCTATTTTTTGCCAGTTTAGATGTGTATGTTGTGATGGTAATGCAAGCTATGGAAAGACTCCAACCACTTTAATATTTTTTTTATTCTGATCCCCTCCTCCCCCATTTCTAAAAGACCTTTCTAAGTAGCAAAATAAAGTAATTTTACATTAGACAGAGGAAAACACAGGTTACATTTCTCACAGCTAGACTGGAAGCGATGAAGTTCCTACTGAACCGTAAGTAAATACCAGTTTCATTCTCCCAAAGATGTCTTCTATTTTGTTCTATAAAATACATTAATATGGATTTTCTTTCTTTTTTAAAAACAAACTGTTTTATGTGATCAGTAACACACTCCAGATTTATGCATCTCTGATCACTAAACTCTAAAGAGCACAATGATTCACTATTGTACTATATGTCTGATATAGGTGCTTATGCACCCTCCTAGTGCTAGTATATTTCTTCTGGATACTAAAGTTTAGGAACTTTCCAGGTTGTATTTAAGAATACTGCATACAAGAAATCAATATGTATGTGCATTTTAGGGATAACTGAATTTCTTGGCTATTAGGTTTGCTTCATGATACAAGTTTTTAAATCCATGATTTTGTCGTGGCTTTTTTTAATTTCTATTTTTATTTTTTTACAATCTTGTGTTAAAAAAACTAAGACACTACCTTTAGGAAACAAAGGCTGAAACAATGTTAGCGCTTGAATGAAAGAAAACAATGAATAAAATTCTCTTATTAATGCGAACTGCTATTTGATGCTCAATTCTGATGTTTTCACTGCATTACAAATAAAAAATTAACTCCTGAAATGTCTGTCAAAAGGCAAGAGCCATTTGAAGAACTGGAATGCAAATTTAAGCTCTCTTGACCTAACAGAGCTTTGGGAAGAGAAGAATTCTACCAGATAAAGCAACTAGAAGACAGTAACTAAAGCACTGTCATTTCTCATATCTTTTACTATATCCAGAATTCATTACAGGAAGGAACAAAAGCAAAGGCTACAAATTACCAGTAGGGAGAGCCTGCTAATGGAGAGAATAGATATATTTCATTAGCATTTAAGAGAAAAGATTTTTATGACCTAGTGCAGCTTTTCACTACAGCTCACATCAAGAAAAAAAACATATAAAAACACATCAGTAATAGTTAATTTACATGTATAAGTGCCTGAGACTCAGTCATCCACTGATTGGTACAGTTCCATGTAATGAATGACAAACACAAGCACGTATTATCAGTAATTAGTATTAGCACAAAAATAAGAGCCTAGTTTTTATTAGAGGCTTTTAATAGCATGTAGGTTAGTAAAAACTCCCTAAATTGTAGTTTGGTTAAAGTCTAAGTGGTACTGATGGTACATACTGTATCATCATTCAGCATACCAAGAAGTGCAGATTCTGTTTTCCTTACCAATACCAACTACCATAGCTTACAGTTGCATGGCAAAATTAGAGCTTCTAATTACCTGTGTAGAGTTATTTGATCACTAAACAATGACTACTCTCATTATATTAGCCAACCTCTATGTTCTGAAACATGAAAATTATAATTACTAATGGGTTAATTTAATTCTGTTGTTTTAAATAAGCACACATTTTTAGAATAGTTCAAGACTTCTGTGGTTTTAAAAAAAAGGACTAACATTTATAGTACACGGTGTGACACAGATCAATAACAAGAAGCAATGTTTTAACCTGAGAGCGTGCACCTCAGGTAAATGCTGATACAACAACAGCTTCGGCATGGACAAGCTCAGAAGCTTCATGTCATCTCTAACGTGCTGGCTATCACACAGTATTTGCAAAAAGTAACATTTTAGGACTTTTTTTTTGTTAAATACAATGATTTTGGAACACCTCATGGCATCCTGAAATATTTGTATAAGTCATTTTGTCAAACAACTCTCCATTTGTTTGAGGTTTCTCTAGGCAACATGACTCACTTCAGCGTACTTCTGTTTTCTTTAGCCCACTGTCAAAGAGGAATTCGAAACCTCAGCAGTACTTTTTTTTGTCTTTTGAACTTCTACATTTCGTTTCATCTGAAATATGAGCACTAACATTACTTTTTGCTGTCACTGTTACAGAATCACTTGTCTGTGTCTGATCTTTACGTAAATACAGCTTATGCTCCTTTTACTTCCAACAGGTATTTGAAAGAAACCTGATGTGTTCCAGCAAATCTCAATAGCATTCCTGATATTTCCTCAAAGCACAAGTGTTTTGTCAAGGAATTTACAGACTCAACTTGACTTCCCACCTATCAAAATAGACAGTAGCTTTGTCTGCAAGTCAGAACAGCGTATGATCGGACCTTTCAGCTCTTTCCAGTTTTATTTTAATCTAGCAATTCTTCAAATATAAATAAATTTGTTGTAGTGAAATCGGGCCGTTAGTTTCACTGGGAAAATCAACTGAAAATCAAATAAAGTCCTGAGTTGGATTATCAGTGTTAGGTTTGTCACTCTGAACTGCTCTTCCAGCTACTTTGAGTATTTAAGCAGAAGGTTTCTTATTCCAAATTCAGTGCCTTCCACAAACTCTCTGAAAACTGGGCCTCCTCCTCTTCAGCAGGCCAAGCCTTCCTAGCATTTCATGCTACAGAAGGTCAGCCAAAAAAAAACCAGCTACTCAGAAATCTGTGAATGTAGACCATTGGTACATCAAGAACAAATACTTTCATTAAAAATCACGTAAGAATGCAGAGTCTTGGAAATACATTTCGATGCGTATTTCTTACGCTTATTTTCCCAACTGTGACCCACCAACAGAAGTATTCTATACAAGGTGATTTTTACAACTAAAGTGGTTGCTGTACCTCAAGCAAGTCAGCAGGGGGAGCAGGCAATCAATCTGGACACTAGAATTACCAGAGTCTCTTTAAAATGTGTTACGGATGACAGACAATATGCAAACACAGCAACATCAGTATATGAAAGCAGTGGATATTTATACAGAAAATCACATATTTACACTAATAAACTGTACTACTGTTAGCAAAGATGCCTCTATGAACCATTCAAACATTTTTTGTCATGACAGTAAATCTCTTCCTGTCCCACCCCAAACCTTCCCATTTCTTTATGGTGTTAATACAACTCTCTGCGTATTTTGACTTTGTACTGTGAGCTTTGGAAGCCCAGCATTCCTATTTACTAGCTAAAACACATCTTAAGTGATCAAACAGCAGCCAGCGTCTGAAATCAGAAAAAAAGCACTGTATTCAAAGCTGAAGAAAACCTGCACCATCAAAAGTCAAACCGTGCTCTGTTCAATCCATGAGTGAGTTCACATATGCAAGCACACAACTAGAATACACAAAGGTTGTTGACAAGTGATAGAAAAAAAAGTACAAACCATTCCATATTAAAGAAATTTTAAGACTTGTACAGCTCCATTTTTTTTCAGATGACAGAAAAAAAGATTGACATTAAAACAAATAGAAGACAAAGATAATGATCTTGTCTGTGAATAAAACAGCTTGAAAAGACCAGTCTTTTACAAGAGGAAAGAAAGGCACGTTCAATAGACATATATATACCTGCCTCCTACTTGAACTGGTAGCACCAGGTATCACATATAGTGACCGGTACAGGCAGACATACCTCCACATATGTCCAACTGTATGTACACCTACACAGCATTCAAAATCGCCTTTTTTTTTTATTATGAGAAACCCATGAGAACTGCAGTTAGAATTTACCTATTCTTAAACTTTGTTGTTACAAGTTTTACTCTAAACAAGCAAAGCCAAAAGCAAAGATCAAAACCAATCCACAATCTGCAGTTTTTGGTCAATAAATTCTGGCATAATGATTTGAATTGGTTCTGAGAAAGTCAACTTATTTTAGAGAAAGTATTCTGATAAAATACATTTGATGCTCATAATTGAGAAGTGGATCAGGAAAACATTCTTTTAACACACTGAAACACTGCAAAATATAACTCAAATACAACTTTTTATTAAACATTTTCAAACGAAATTGCAATGACCCCACACATTCTGAAACCACACGTCAAAGGATTATCCTTTGCTGCAAAATGCAGAAGTAACTTAAAACCAAAAACACCTACTACTTAACAAGCTGAAAAAAAATCCTCTTCATGGGAGCTGATCATAAACTAGTTATCTTCTTTTGTGCGTAGGCTATAAATAGTAGCTAGGAGATCAAAATTGCTCTATCCATTTCAGTTATATGCTAATTTAAGAGCATAATGCAGAAAATTTACAGTCAATAGATGATTCTTCTACTGGTGATGATTTGAGAAACGACACAGATCTGTTCTCCTCTTCCCCGGCAGTTTCTCTTGGAATTCAAAATCTCAGCTAATCGAGCTGCTTAGTATACCTCCTGCTCTCAGAAGAAAAAAAAATTATAAAGCAACTCTGTGATTAAATTTGTGACGTCCTTAAAACAAAATTCACAAGCCACGTAAAACAAATGAATCAACCAAGCTAGTTTGGGCAAAGACCATTTTATCACTTCATTTTTAGTTTTCACATTTAATTCAACAGAAGTTTCCTAAAATGTACATCACACTGATGAAATTTGACACTGACACTCCAAAGTCTCCAGTAACTCTACGAAAGAATTTAGATTGAAATTAATACGTTATTTCCATGTCCTTAATTGCAGTGAGACCATTTTGTTCCTCTATATGAACCACAGTAAAGACTGACCAGGCATGCCAACCATGTATGAGGTGACTACTGTCCTGGCACTGTACAGACTCATTTTAAGATGACAACTCCTGTCCTGAAGCACTTATAAGCCTAAACATTAATTATTACCCACTAGTGTGAGCAGTAACTACAGAGGTAACTTGTATATTCTATCCTGGAAAAAGAAAAAATTAACACCATCTTCAGAACCGTGAAATCACTTCTGCGCTTGAACTTCCATAGTTCACTTCTGGCCAGTAATTCAAATACTATACAAGTAGTAACAAATATCATATTTTTAAGATTAATAGTAACGTCATGAAGTTTCCCTTAAAAGCCAAGGAGTAACCTCTGATTTCTTACCTGAAATTCATCAAAACATAAGAGAGAAGCCTCTTCGCTTATTTCCTCTGCTACTGGTGCAATAGGGTCATATGATTTGGCCATAAGTCCTGGCTTTCTTTTTGGCAAGCTCTGCTTAAGGCGATGTATTCCTAAGTTGATAAGATGTAAGAGAATAAGTATTTCTCATACTTTTGTAAAATATGGAAAACAAAGTTATTTAACTATCTAATAAAAAGCAACCCAATGCGGTTAAAAGAAAAAAACTTCAAATTTCTTCTAACTTCAAGAGGGCAAAACCATTGTTTTCAACCACATCCAGGCAACTACTAAAATCACAGAGATTGTGATTTCTACATTCTTGCTAAGAAACATGAAAAATAAAAATCATAGAACCCCTGAATACTAATATCAAACGCCTATAGCTTATTCTTAAAACTGATATAAATTACAGTTTATTTTGCTCCAGTTCATGACCTTAGCTTCAGTTTCACTTCATAATTTGGCATTTTCTGGCCTAATCATCTTGTGAGTATAAAAAAAATCCTTTCAGTGTTTACAAATGAGTGGCAGAGCTCTGTGCATCGCATGCTCTGGAGGTATACTTAGAATGCATTTAGTTAAAAAAAACTCAAAGTTAATGCAGTTATATTTTACAATGTAAACTAGATGATGCTGATATAAAGTTATTACTTACATACTTTAATGCCATAGATTGCATTCCATCAGCCTACAAAAAACATTTGGCAAACTAAAGTCAAAGTAAGAAGCCAGCTTTGTTAAAATTTAATGAAGTAGAGCACTAGTGACAAGAAACAGAAAATCTCAACAATGCCCCAATGGTGATAAAAAAACAAGGGCAGTAAAAGGGGCAGAAGTTGTTTATGCCAATGAAAGCCTTCCAAGAAAAAGGCAGCTGTCACAATACTTGTAAATTGTAGCATTATTCACTAACAATTTCACAGTATTCATCTTCACTGATTTAGTTGTCTCTGAATCATGATCCATCACAGAAAAAAACTATGATGTAGCATTTACACTTATCTGTCCTTTTGAGTGACAGCATCACATTACTTTGTTTTATCATTCATTTTCAGCAGCTGCCTTCCTCAGACTGCATGTAAGCTAACCAGTAACTGAAGAATATCTAGATAAGGATTTAATCCTAAACATACATGCAATTTTCTATACAATCTGGTGTACAAAACATTTGAGAAGATACTTGAGAAATAGTATGCAATTAATATCTACTCCAGTATGGCAAACACTGCTAAAATCCTCTAGTTTATTTCTTTTTTTTCTTAGAAACTTAAATAAAATTACATTGTATACTACACATTCGAAGATGAGACAGGCTTTTTCATAGTTACCATAGTTCATAAAATTGTTGTAAATACCAGTATCTGCACTTACTCTGATGCACATCTAGCATGAAGCCATGAAAATGGACTCTCTTTTTCCTTTCTACTTCTAAATGAGAATAGAACATGTCCATCACCATTGTCTTCCCTGTACCTTCAAATAAAAAAAAAACACACCCAACGGGTAGTTAATTTAAGAACAGTATGTACTGATTACAATAATGATTGTTCATTAGCTTTGAACTAATGAAACTATACTCTTCCACAAAATAAGTACAAAGCCAGACTGTTGAGGAAGAAAGGTTTTATTTCATGTTCAAAAACACAAAAATACTGCTTTGTTACTGTTCCATTTTGATCTATACAACGTTGACTGAAAGGTTGCACAAATGGCTCCATAGGCATCCAGAAAACAACATTTTCACTTGAAAAGCTTTTTTACTCTACATTGTTGTAATTAGAACGTACACGTTCTCTCCCTGATCCACTCCCCCCCAAGTTGCTTTTCAAATTCTTAAATTGCATTCTTAAATATTAGTGAGTAGGTAACACTGAAAAAATGTATACAAGGTGGTGTAGGCTAATTAAACAGCTTCCGATCTTCTAAGGTGTAATTGGGTTAATTAACATCATATTCTGGAAGAAAAATAATCTTGGAAAAATAATTAAAGTAATAATGCTACATAATTTTCAACTTTTTAGATACTTCAGAATTTGGATGAACACACATTTAGATAAAATTCCATTGGAATTGATGCAGCTGAAACTTACCAACATCTCCATAGACATAAAGACCTTTTGGAGGTTTGTTTTTTGCAAAGAGCTGCAAATCAAGAAAAGAAGAATAAATACAAACATGGTGCACAATGAAAGCAAGCACATAACTGTGATAAAGTAATCAAGTAGCTACATTTAACTACCTGAGTAGGAATAGCCAGCAAAGTATAACCTTGAATAAATTATTAGCTCAGAATTGGTAAGCAATCTAATGTTATATTTCTGTGAATTTTGTTAAAAAAAGGCAAATACACACGCTATTGGTTTTTTTTTACATCATTGTGAAAATATCTCCATCCCTAGTCCATTTTTTTAGTAACTAGAACACACAGAAAAATGATTAAATGTTTCCCAATACTTCATGATCAAAATAAACCTTCTTCCCTCAAACAAGCTCAGAAAAAAGGATATAAAATAAAGCACTACCACAGGAATTGCAGATGTATGTTGTATATACCAGCTTTACTTAAGATATAAACATTTAGAATTTAGAAAATCAACATGGCAAAGACAGAAAATATTCTAGGTCCCCTTTCTCTCTACTTTGAATCTTAAATGCAGAATTATCTGTTCTAAACATGATTTAAACCAATGGATACACAGTTAAAATATATCGTTTTAAATTGGCATTTATACACACACAAATTAAAGGTTGTGTTCAAATTACGCATTTTAATAAACATTTTCTCAACTGAGTTTTATCTTAATTAGTACTGGTTAAGAAGTTTTAACCTCTTAACATTACTCCGGACATATGTTATGACAGCTGATTATTTATTCTGTTTTACTATATACGTATTTTTATGGAAATATCTGCAATAGACTCAATACTCCAATTTGAAACAGTCTTCCTCTCCCACCCTAGGACGACGGTCATATGCATAGACACTTCCAAGTAAAACTCTATAAAGAAACAGTTTCTAAAAAATTGTAAAGTCTTAAAAAAAATCTCATCAAATTCATGAAACAGAACTGACATCCACAAAATCATCACACAAGAGTATAAGGTTATTTTAAAGTGTTCCACTTTCAGAGTTATATGAGCTGAGCCAAAACAAAGGAAAATTAAAATTACAACCCTGTAGTATCATTTGGAGCCGGATAATTGCTAAACAACTTGAATCTAAAGCGCTTTTCAAAATACAGCACCATGTTAAAGAAATGAGGGAGTCAGTAGCAAAACACTAATTAAATATGGAAGAAAATACATGACCAAAGATAGATGGATAATATCTCAGGTCTACAGAACCAGTTTATTCAGAAAACATGCAAGAATAACTCTTATATAAGACCCACTTACAGATCTAATTTAGAGCTACATTAATAGATAATCAAAAATGTGTATCATCAATCTGTGGCTGAACAGGGTTTCAGATGTTCTGAAACAGTTCCATTAATAGACATGGCTGCAGCTACTTGCTAGAGCTTTGAAAGCATAGCAAGACAATTTAATTGACGTACATATTTCTGTGTACACTTTTTAAGAGCTTGCACTCATTGAAACTAATTCTCAGATTTTTTCCATTTCTCCTTTGTTTGCTGTGTATCAGACACATAAAAATTTCTTTATTTTGAGATTAATAACATGCATTTTAACAAAGTAAAATAGTACCATAAAATTTATTACATAAAAAGACAGTATGAGTATGAGATATGCAGCTTTTCCTAAGACTCAGAAAATAAATCAGTGCTTACAGCACTGCTTTACCTGTTTTTGTAAAGACTATATGACTAGAACAAGTAGTAATGCCTATATTTTTATACCCTTTTTAAAATTGTAATATATTTATTAATTACATTTAATAATCTTAAAGTTTTCCTTTTTAAGTATGTTTTATTCTCACTCCAATACTTACCATTTCTAGAAAAATGCTGCAGTAAAGGATTTTGGTTTGGTTTTTGGCTAAAGGAACCAAATAAAATGGCTTGGACTCCTTAAAGTCTAAATCAATTCCTGGTTGATTTAAAGTAGAAAAAAGTACTATTTTTTGTGAAGGTGACAATTGTAAAGTGGTATCTGATTCCTTAAAAAAAAAAAAGGAAGTGGGATATTGTGGCAGATCTGAATACATTTGCTGAAGCTGATAAACTCTAAAAGCAAATCATCTCTGAGCAATTTAAAGACATTTGTAGGAAAGATTTTATTTTCAAGTAAAATTATCTTCTGTATACTTCTGACAGAAGTGACACTATTACCACTTAGGGTGCTCATTTTCTCAATCCTGTCAGGTATTGTAGAACACTAAAACTTTAGAGCAATTTTAGATAGATATATTTTCCAATCAACTGTACTTTTTCTTATTAAAGAATACAATATGTACATATATAAACTCTATCAGTTGATTTCTAATTCTGAAACCCAGACCTCCTACAGGTTTCAAGCTATTCTACATGATCCTAAAATTGACTTTTTTTTTTTTTTTTTTTAAGTTAATGATTCTCATGCATCTCCTGAAGCCTGGAAATGGCACAAGGAAAAGATCAAGTTTCACTAGGATTTCTGATAAAATCCAGTCAATGCTGTTGGCTCACTTGAAACCACAGAAAGCAGTCAAGAAAGCCAACAGTATTTGAGAGTGAAGAAGGCAGTAGACTGATCTTGGTACCACTGAAACACACACTCCAAAAGAAAAAAACGGAGGGAAATCTAATGCAGAAGATGCTCCAGCTCCCCTAAAATAAGGATTGATGTGTCTGTTTCATGGAGGAATGGGAGAAGAGTGGGAGACAGAAGACAAAGTCATTGAACTTCTCCTCATCCCCCACTTCCCTATAATCCTGAGGTATATTTGACCCATCAGTATTCAATTGCCTGACATCACTGTTTTTGCCAGAGCGATAAGATGTAAGCTTTAACATTCTTAAATTTAAAGTGCACAAAACCAAAGACTTCAAGGGATACACAGAATTTGAGTTTGAAGGAGAGAATTATAAAATTAGATTAATAATAATTATTAAATAATTAAAATAACACTAATTATAAGATTATATAAATCTTTAAATGTATGTTTTGAATGCTTTACCACATCCTTTCAAATAAAGGCATCACCACTAATGTGTCAATACCCTCCAGTCCTCCAAGATTCTTCATTCCCATAATATTCTTTGCAGTAACCTAAAAAATCATAAATTAAGTGTTTCACTGAGCTTCATCATCATTAGAACATGCTTACAGCAGGAACCTTTTTTCCTTTTATAGATCAGTTAACTGGCCTTTTTTTTTTTTTAATATATCATTCATATGCTAGAATATTCGCTATTCTATCATAAAACATACGCATCTGTGTCCCCAGACTTAGGGAATTTTCTTCTCCACTTTCAAAACATTTTCTACATTTCTGTTTTTGTAACTGAATGCCTTACTTTGACTCCATCACATCAGATTTATCTTGTTTGAACTTCAGTCAATTAGTATCCCCTCTCTCCTCTATGGAATTATATTCATTAAAACATCTTAAAACTCACAACTTGCTATTTTTTCTTCTATGTTGATAAGATGCAACATCTACCCACCTTCTCCCATACTGCCTGCCTCAGACACCAAAAGAAAACAACTCAGTTCCTGGGAATATTTCACACTGATCTGAGAAACTTTTAATTGAAAATCCATGTCATTGTTAAGGTGGTTAATTAAAATATGCAAAATTCAAGAGACATGTATCCAGACGGCACTTAGAAAGCTAACAAACAAAAAACCAATCAACCAACCAAACCAAAATAGAAACAAAAACAAAAACAAAAAATCCATACACAAAAAAACACTAACGAAACTGCCTCTTTCTCCCACTCTTTCAGACCTTCTTTTTGGTTGCTGTTGCAGCTGAAGACATTTTCAAGGTCTTGGATGGCATTTACTATTGTTCATGCCTCTTTTCAAAACATGACCTCACTTATAATTGAGCTTATTTCAAGTCATTAGTACAGCAACTCAACAACTCTTAAGATGTCCCAATTGGTATTATTTTGAAAAGCTAGAGATCTGAAACATCTATGGAAACTCTCATGGCCTTGAACTTCAATTCAGAGGATCTCAAAATATCTCAACATACAAGGCCATGCTTTCACCAAGTTGAAGATCAAAGTCATTGTTCAAATTTGAGTAATAATTTTGAAAAACAGAAGCATACTTGATTTGCAGCAACACACTAATTGTTTTTCCCTTTAAATTCATTCTAAACTGATGCCCAAAAGACACTATTATCAAAATAAAACAAATATAGTTTTACTATCATAAAGGAAGCAGCTGTTTTTTCCCCAAAAACTGCTTATTTTAGAAACATTTTGCCTGTGAATCGATATGTCTCTCAGATAAACATTGAAATGCTTCTATTATATCTAATATCAATATTTATTCCCTAATTCTACTTTTACTCTTTATAGTAAACAAAACTATTTAGATAAAAGGTGACAATAAATACAAGCAAAGCAGGCCATTCTTTTAATGACTCCTAAGCACAATAAATTTCTACTGGAATAACTCAGTTTAGCAGAGTACTTTACATTTGAGGTAATGAGCTAGCGAGTATCAGACCCAAAAAGAGGTTGACACCTATTTTCCCTCCTTCCCCCTCACTTCTCCCCCCCTTTTTTTTCTTTTCACTGCAGCCTCTGAACCACATTCTCTTCAATGCCAGAACTCGGAAAAATGAGCATGCTTGAAATGCTGTGCATCTTATTTTTTTTCTTATACTTCTAAGAAGTGGCAGTAGATTCTTCTCAACCTTGAAGATTTCACACTAGAAGTAGGTTAGTCAAGTTTCTAGAAATCTCATGGAAAAGCAAGACCTCAACCTACTATGTGTAATTGATTTAACAGTTGCAGTCAGTTGCAAAAAGTTCTCAACTTAAAATACATTTCTTCTGAGAAAGAGCAGTCAGGCATTGGAACGGGTTGCCCGGGGGAGTGGTGGAGTCACCGTCCCTGGGGGTGCTCAAGGAAAGGTTGGACGTGGTGCTTAGGGACATGGTTCAGTGGGTGGCACTGGTGGTAGGGGGAGTGGTTGGACCAGATGATCTTGGAGGTCTTTTCCAACCTTAATGATTCTATGATTCTCACTGAAGGCAGGATTATCTGGCAGGTATCACAATCTCTAAAAGCTGGTTGAAATTAAAGAATGGAACAGAAGCAATGAGAGGCTTGCTTTGGAGAAAGTAGTGGAAATCCACATCCCCACCCTAAAGCAATGGCATTTGACTTTTTCCTTTTAGGAAAGGGTCAGTTAGATGGCTTCATTGTGGTTAGCTCTGCTGCTACACAAGGACAAAAGTACCATCACAATCTCCTAAATACAGTAAGATTAGTATTACTTTGTTCTCAGCAGTAAAGAAAGCTTCACTTTACATGCTTCCCAATCAAAGAAACAGTAAACAAACCCACATAACGGTTGATCTACAAACCATTACGAGACACCTGCTCTAACAACTACGATGATTCACAGCACTCCAGTTAACAGGAGTCAGCTCTCCAAGTTACTCTCAAAGGCAGAGCTTTTAGAAAAGAATATCCAAACATCCAAAACAGTTTACCAGAAAAGATCAAAATGCTAGCCTACTGATCATTCCTCTGTCACTCCTCTACAGAATGAAAATGGATAAAAGCTTGTCAGTATGCCCAAAAGATAATGCGGGAGCAAGCCAAATAACCGGTATCCTTTTGAGCAACATTCTCTTTTAGTTGGGTACAGGGTCTGCAGATAGTTTTAAAACATCTGATTTAAGAGCTTATGAGCCCAATGCCAAAGCTTAAGATGAAGTCTAGAGAAAAGAAAGAAAAAGAACAACTTCTCACATTAAACATCCTTCGGACATAAGTCTCTGGCCTGTTAGATCACACTTATTGAAATAATTTGCCTACTTCACACCAGCAAAAGAGGTTTATGAATCCAGCTTGAACTCCTTACAACCAAAGGAAAACAGTTTTCTTTCAGGCATGCCACAATATTGCTTTGGATAGCAAAGATAAGCAATAACCGCTTTTGAAACAGCGAATTTCTCTTTTCTTCAATAGTTGCTCACAGTCAACGAAGAGTCTTGTTTAGACTCGAGAGTTAGCCTATAAAGACACAAGACAACATGGGAGGTTGCAGAGGAACCTCCTCTTCTCCAGACTAGACAAATCTGGCTGTCCTCAGCCTCTACTCAGAGACATGCCTTCCAGCCCTTTTACCAGCTGTGTTGGCCTGGATGCTTTCAAGGATTTTAACATCCTTTTTATATAGTGGAGCCCAGAACTGCACACAATCTTCAAGGTGAGGCTGCACCAGCGCTAAACATAGCAGAAGAATAAGCTCTTTTGACCAGCTGGCTAAGTAAAAAGGTAAGTAATGTGAGGAGCTAATGTACCAGCTGGAGAAGGTAAAAATATCCTCCAAACAATTGCTTGGCTCCAAACCCCTTACCTAAATCAAAATTATTGAATCGTTTATGTTGGAAGGGACCTCAGGAGACTACATGGTCAAACTCCCTGCTCAAAGCTGGATTAATTTATTCAGAACAGAACTTCCGAAGACATACTCCTTGCCCTCTAGGAACCAACTTGCCTTAGCACTTTGCTTCCTTTAATTAACCACTCTCGTGTTTTTCCTTCCAGAGTGTCTTACTTCTGGTCTTGGAATTACTTCTCATTCAGGTTTCTTCTCTCTGTATATCACAGTTGGACTAGATGATCTTGGAGGTCTTTTCCAATCTTTATGATTCTATGATCAACAAAAAAGAGCTCCTTCCTAGGTGTCTAGTCTGCTTCCTTTTGTCAGGAGGCAGGAAGACATTTGTGATATTTTCAGTCAAGCATATGATTAGCAGATACATGATATCCATCTACAAGTATGAGCCTCAAGTTTTCACTGGATACCAGAGGCAGACAGATAAATGAGCACTGTGTCCCAAGGCTCTGTACCCTGCTACACTTGCCTATTTGAAGCAGGTACTTCTACTGGGGTAATACTTGTTCTCATAGTAATATTCTATTCTCTGCTTTTTTAACTCCTTGAAGCTAGTATATATTTCAAGAACCTTAGATTGGTAACTTGTAGTTTGGTATCTAAAAGGTAGAGGACAGCACGTCATTTAGATGTATCTAGGCCCTGCAGGTTTTGGCTCCCCTGATTTCATGCTACACCATTTAAGCTTGCCACGCAAACAAAATACAGTATTTGTGCCAGGCAATTGGTGAATTTGCGGTTGCAATGGCAAGTATATAGTTAAGTAAGAAGTCCAATAGTTACACAAACAGTT
Source organism: Cygnus olor (assembly GCF_009769625.2). Taxonomy (NCBI): domain Eukaryota; kingdom Metazoa; phylum Chordata; class Aves; order Anseriformes; family Anatidae; genus Cygnus; species Cygnus olor. The sequence continues at coordinate 48,328,647 of NC_049171.1, read as the reverse complement.
TTATGCCCATGAGATGAGGTGTGTTGCATAATGGATACTGAGAGAGGCTGCTGTGGAGATCTATTAACACAGCCTGAAGCTGATGACATACATTGACTGTAACAGTGAAAGTTATTTTTAATGAAAAAAATAAAAGCAAAAGTCATGCAATAGAGAAAAAGAACAGAAAACTCCCAGTGACTGGCTGGGAAGAGTAGTGAAGCTGTTGACACAGGACGTATTTCCCGAGTGCAAGAGGCCAAGAAAGCAAACGAGATGATGATGGCAATTAGTGTTTTTCTATGCTTTTTTCCCCATCATGATACCATTTTCATCAGACTCACTCAAATGCCCAGTTGTGTCCCCCACTCCTATTTATGACTCTGTGCTGACAGAGGTATGCTAATCAGGTGCAAACGCTGCACCTTCACTGGTCATTCAGCTTCTGTGAACATCTATCACGGGCTAATATTTATCAAGTATTTAAAGACTTATCTACTTTGCCGTGCACTATGTTTGATTTTCTGGTATATAAACTAAAGTCTACAAAACAAGAGGCAAGGAAAGGAGGGGAAGAGAAGTCATTCTCACACCAGTTCTAGTTGCTTCCCATGAGAACCTGCCATAACAACACTTAACAGAATTTGCAGGTGCAAGGCCACAAGAGAAACAGTACAAGAACAACAGCATGAGAACAAGACAAGAAAAGTACTGCCACAGCAGCTCTGGAAAATATTGCATCAAATACTCCAGGAAAAAGTTACAGAAGTGCAACAGCAGGCACGGAGCAGTAATAATGCTAAGGCACTGAGGTTGCTAATGCACTGTAGGACAGGTGCACGCCTGATTTTTTGTTAATACTTCTTCTAAAATTAAAAAATGTTAATTTTGTTAATGCTTCTTTTAAAAGACGACCCCAAAAATACATCTGGGGTGCAGATCACACCTCTTGCCTTCTTTTCTTAGGCCCCGCAGCTGGGGACTAACAACACTGGCCAGATTTTTTTTTAATCTTTATTTTTGAAGTCATGTCAGATCTATATCATAATGTTTTGCAGAGCTAAATTATTTAACTTGGATTACTTAGATTCTGATGGCTGATTTCACTTTTATGCATGGAACATTTGTCACGACACAACACATCAATGTTCAGTGTCTGTAACCCAAACACAGGGCTTGAGTTAGCACTGTTATCTATCACTGTATCTAGCCTAGCCTACCCTCTCCTACAGGCAAATAACATTCTGGGAAAGGCAGACAGTGGACATAACCATAATCACACAAGATTTTCTTTCAGAATTATTTCAATAACATTTCATTTGTTTGCTGGTAGCATGCCTCTGGAATTTTACAAATGAAAAAAATAAAGTACAGAGAGCCAAACATGAACAACAATCTACCTGTAAAGACGCAGCTGCAAAAATAAGACTCAGGTTAATGACAGAAATTTGTGTTTTTAAGCACAGCCTTATGAGCAAATAAAAATTCAAAAAAATATTTATCATCATTATAAATCCCACCTTTGAGAGAAGATTTTTTGAACTGATGGTATAGCCTTTAAGGTTCTCGTGCAACTTTTGCAGGTGCTGCACAACTCTTCTTTGCTGCTCATCATTCTTCAGCTCTTCTTCTTTAATCAGAAAGTCGTAATGTTCCAAAGGTCCACTGCAAACCAACAAGGCTCTAGCGTTAGCATCTGTAAGAGTACCTGTGACTGTCTTCTCATCTGCCACCTGACTCGCATATGCTGTAAAATGAGAAGTAGACTTGTTAATAGAGAAGTACCTTCTTATATTCATTAAAAAAAAACTACATTGTTAACAGTTCTTGCAAAGGCAGACATATATTACTTACCTAGACAACCACTAGAGTACGTTACCCCTTTCTTTTTCATTAAATCAATTTCTTACTACAAAACACCTTTAGTATGTCTTAACACTTTTATTACTGAAAAAAACACACACAAAAAACCCAGCTGGAAAGATGGTAAGATTTGGATGTGCTGTTGTAAGGGAAGCATTGACAGCTCTGTTGCAAACTGGGGCAAAGTCACTTAAAAATTCTCTCAGATTGCATTTTTCTGAATAGATTAATCCTTTAGAGAGGTGGGCTGAAAGAGACAGAGTTTAAAAGCTATTAAATAAGACCAACCTATGAGTTTTGTAAGCACATTTGAAGAGCCAAAGACCACGGTAAACAAACCAATAACTGTGAAGCCCTGCAATGCCACAGCCCGCTTTGCTGGCATTATCTTCTACTTAGAAGAGACAGGACCATGCCCAAGCAGAAATTGTTTAAATTTAAAAATAAGTCACAATCACCAGGCTTGAAATATGATATAACTAGGAATGAAAGAAAAAGCTTACAGAGAATGCTTGCTAAATCAGTAAGATCAGACACCTAACAACAGAATACATTGAAAAGGCGTTTATGAAAAGGTGTTGCTTATGCTGTAATTTAAAAGCTTAAGTATAATCACGAGTAACATAATTTGTACCAATGACAAAAGAAACAGATTTGGAAAAACACATAGCAAACAGAACAATCTCAAATAATTTGAACATTGCTAGATCCATTGAAAGTCACCCCTAAATGCTTCAGGTAAGCTCCCTAAGCAACATAACAGCCTCTAGTCTTCTTTCAGGCCTCCTGGATGGCGAGTGAGGTTCAAAAACACACACAAAAAAATTAAACTACTGTGATCTTTAAAAAGAGAAAGACAAATCCAGAAAAATCATAGGTCAGTCAACACAGACCTAAACCACAGGAAAACACTGGAATGATTACAAATAGGATTTATTTATTTTTTTTTTAAAAAGCACTTAAGATAACAACATGATAAATGACAAGCAACACGAACTCCTCAGGAGCAAGGAGTTTTCCTCTCTGACCACATAACACGCTTGGAAAAAGGAAAACCATCTTAATTGCACTAACACCTCTGTATTTGGGCCTCACAGTGTTCTCCTATATAAAGTAGGAACGCTAGATTCAAGTGAAATAACTTTTGAGCAGGTACAAAACAAGCTAGAAAACTACACATAATGAATGGGTACTACAGTTAAGCAAGATGCGTGTTTCCAATCCAGTTTCAGAGAGAGCTCAGAATCCCAACCCGGTGCATTTCAGAATTTCCATTCATGACCTGTATCGGGCAAAATAAAGTTTATGGACTGGGCCAGCAGGTAACACCAAGTCGGGGGGTGTTGCAAACACTCTGGAAGGCAAGGCAGTTCTGACCAACTGGACAAAAAGCCTAATAGAAATAGAACACAGTGAAAGCAGGTATTGTGCTTATGGGGGATAAATAAATTAACTTAAGAGACAGACAACGAGCAACTGAAGAGCAGCTCTGCAGAAAAAGATCCAGGGCTATGCTGGATCACAGACTGACAGTGAAACATCACCGTGACACTACTACATATGGGAGAAAGTACTCCGAGGTGTGTGTGTGCATGTTTGTGTATATATAGATACAAGGGGCAAAACATAAGCACGCGTGAAATAACCCTGTTCTATTCAATACTGGTATGATCTGCCCTGGAACACGCTTAAGTTTTCTCACCGTATTTCATGAAAGGTACGAAATCAATGGAGAGACTAGAAGACTATTTAAAGTAGTATTTGTTAAACCATGGGTCACACCCCACAGAGGAGGTATAAGAGGGCTCAACTGGGCAGAAGAAGAGTTTAAACTTGTCCCAAATAATTTGTTTTAATTGAACAATTTTATCCTTTTATATTGTAACTTCATTAATTTATTTATTGTAAGACCTTCGTTTCTCCAAAGCAAGGAAGTCAGTCGTTACATCTGTAGTCAATAATTTCACCACGTTCTTCTGTCCTGAAGGAGCTGAGTTACTGCTACGAATTAAAAGTAATTAGATCACCCGTAGCTGAAGAGATCTCAGAGAGTTGAGTTCAGAATTTTTCATTGCAAAAATTTCAATAAAACCTTTACAGAAGACTAAAGAAAAGCACATAGCTATCTCCAGATACATGAACAGTACTGAGTAGAGAAAAAAGGAAATAACCAGTAAACTTAATTAAGGCAGCGAATGGACCAACTGATGAAGAGAGAATTTTAAGAAGGGAATTTTAGAAGGGAAAAAAAATAAAAATAAAAGCTGACTTAGGGACAAGAAAGCATTTGTGGCTCATGACTTTCCTGGCTATGGACATAGCACACCAGCAGGACTTCTCAGAAGCGTGGGTTTTGTCTCAGGTTACGTGCACTTACAGCTAGCCATCCCGGGAATGGGAATAAAATACTTTGTCATTAACAGATGACAGAGATGAACAGTATGTGCAAGTGATGACAGAGGGTGTCATGGCACAAATTACTCACTCTTCTCCTAAAATAATATTGAATGGTAGGATTTAAACCTGGTGGGGGTACCGGCAGACACACAGTAACTGGCAAGTGTTAAATTCAAAGGTGTAGCTGCAAAGCAAAGTCAGATGTCCCTAGAAAGAAAATAAAGCGTGTAGGGGTTTTAAGTGAACAGAAGACAGCTATTCAAGTGATAAACTAGAGAGAGGAAAAAAAAACGTGGGTCTTCCATTCTAAACTGTATTTTGTGGGACACACTGCAAAACCATCCACACCACTAAAGCTCCTTACTAATCTACCCCTGAATGGATAAAGAAAAAGAATTTTTAGAAATTTTAATATATAGCAGAGGAATACCAGACAATTACCTTCCATAATTGTATACCAAGAAAACTACTGCTTCACTACGAATCACTTACCTACAATTCAGTGCATTAATCCTAGCAGCCTTCCCTACGTTGCAAAAACTCACTTTCTCTCCTACTACTTCACATATTCATGTTACATAAACCATTACTTCCTTGTATTAGTTCCCTTTTGAATGTTTAAATGTCACACACAGAAACCACTTTCTATTTCTACGTATTTTTCTAGATAGGACTACAGAAAAGCTCAATGTAACTCATTACTCAGTTTTACATAAAACAATGTAAAACTAGAGCCATGTGTTTATCCATAATCTTTCCCACCCCCCGGCTACACAACAGCATTGGATTTTCTCACATTTTGCCTAAAATTCAATGCTAATTTAAGAATTGCCACTGGCTTGCAACTTTGAATTGCTGTTCCTAAAACATTAGTCCAATCTCATTTTACTTCAAGCCACAAAACTAGCTGCTTGCATTTGCCTTTCTGCCTGTCTATCCAAGCATCGCAGATCAAGTTGCAATAACGACCTGCTGCGATACACACACACACACAAAAAGGGTCCTGCTTGGAGAAACCAGAGGAAAAAAAATTCACCAAAGCCAACAAAAACTTAATTAAAAGTGCTTAATGGAAATGACAATCTGAAACTATAGAAATTTCCCTTAAAGTGACTTACTTAAGGTACCTTCAATAAAGTAGCATTCATTTATCACTGCAAAGATAAGTACCCACAGAAAAAAAAATAAAAAAAAAATGTTCTTAACTCCAAAGACCTTCTGCTCTGGAAAAAAGCAACAAATTGAAAAATTAATCAGTATGTTGTCGAGCTTTCCTACTGCCACTTAGAACTTAAGTCTGAGAGGGCACAGGAAAAAGGCATGCGAGTTTCAATGACACTGCTTCTGAGAGCAATAGTCACAGCTGAGGCAGGCACTAGAGTTATTTATGTAAGACAATCTGAAATGGAAGCTGGGTTGTAGCATATCAAACTGATCTTGACAAGAGGATGAGAGCACAGAAGGGCGACTGAGAAAAACACCACTCACCCTGGTAAATCTGTTCTTTCCTCCCCTAGCAGTTGGATTTCATTATGAAAGCTATTGAACTGTGATGTCTCGTCTATCGGAAGAGAATTCCCATGACAAAAACCCCCAGCAGGCCCTTATCTCTCCTGTGTTTGAGGGGGTAGGAAAAGAACCTGGGCTTCCCTAAGACAAATTTCACCTTTTCTGTCTATGAGGGCAGAAGCCAACACCTTGAAAACTGACATTAATAAATTCAAAGTTATGCAAAAAAAGATCTTGTGCATTTAAAATGATTATTCATTACTCAGAGAGAACAAGTGTCGTACTCCACAGATCAATTAAAATTTGGTCTGCAAGATCCCTTACTGCTATTGAACAAAGCATCTTTTAAACATGTTGTTAGAACCGTGAACCTTGAATGGAATTACATATAAAAGAAATATAAAGGAAAAAAAAAAAAAAGAAAACCATGAAAAGATACATAATATCCAGCTAAAGAAGCAAAGGTTAAACAATTCCTATTGCAAAAGGTAAATCGAGCTTCAGATTACGATATTCACTTCACTACAGTGTCAGTCACACACAGTACACATGTAAATATGTATTATTAATTTTGTAAACAAATTAAAGTTGAAACAAACCCTTCAAGGGATTGATTATGAAAAAACATGTTTAACTTTTGTTCTGTACGTATGTATCGTGAGAAGGATCAGAAATAATTTTCCTTTATGGAGCTTAAGGCTAGAAGACAACATCACCTTTTAAAGTATTAGGAATAGTTACATTTGTCTAATTACTCCTACATTCACAAATTGTGTTTGATTACAGCAAATTCTGAAGAAAATACACTGGAAAGACTCAAAAGAGAGAGAATTAACCACTTCCTATGATATTTTGCTATAGTTGTTAATCATTATTAGCCTTAAAGACAGAAAATACTTCCAATTACTAGTTGTTCAAGAACTGCAGCTACACCGATGTCACCCTTGGGGTTACAACTGCACCAAAGCTAATGACCCCTATGTAAATAAATAAATAAATAAAAATCACACAACTGCCACCTTGGCTGACGGTCACAACCAAGAAGCTGGAACAGTGTTAAGGCACACTGCCAACCCAGAAATCACATCTGTTTCATTACTGCTTCACAGACAGAATATTGCCTTGAGAGCTTTTCACAAACACAGGAATTTTGGGGGTGGGGAGTGTTGTAATAGAAAGCAACTTTTAGAAACTGTCCCTGTTCTTAAATACACAGCTGCTGAAATGAGCAGACCAAATCAGTTTGCAAATACGATATAAGAACAAGGACTTAGACTGTCCTCTCATATGACCTTAGATGAATCACTTAACCCTTATTTAGCCTTCTTATAGTCCATTCATTAGGGCATTATATGAATATATATTCACTATTTAAACTTCTTGAGAAACGTGTTACAGTAGAACTAGAATTCTGATTTTTCCATAGATGTCTGTGTTATTATTATGAAAATACGATTTCTTGTACTGTTTCCATGCACAGCCCAATCAACAATCTCAGCTAGAAATGAAAGACATGAAAGCTTGTCAGGGAAACTGCGGCTTTGCACAAATATTACTTGCGAAGTCTTTTAATTAAAGAAAAGGTACAGAAGCGCGGTAAGCAAATCGTAAAATCAAAGAAATTACTATAAACCAGTGATCATAAAAACAAGGTCAGTGTAGTGGTGGCTGGCCACTCTGCACACGTTCTCAAACAATAAATGTAGACACTACATTCCCTTTTAATATGGATGCTGTTACGGATGCATGGGACTGTGGCTAAAGCCACTGGATTTGGTCTGACAACTTTTTAAAAATGGTAACGTGCAAGCAATAAACACAACACACATTTAAAATCACAGAATCACAGACTGGTTTGGGTTGGAAGGGACCTTAAAGCCCACCCAGTTCCACCCCCCTGCCACGTGCAGGGACACCTCCCACCAGACCAGGTTGCCCAAAGCCCCATCCAGCCTGGCCTTGAACACCTCCAGGGACGGGGCACCCACAGCTTCTCTGGGCAACCTGTGCCAGTGCCTCACCGCCCTCTGAGTGAAGAATTTCTTCTCTTTCACTTTAACGCCATTACCCCTTGTCCTCTCACTACACCCCCTGACAGAGTCCCTCCCCAGCTTTCCTGTAGACCCCCTTTAGGCACTGGAAGGCTGCTCCTCGCCCCCTCCTCGCCCCGCCGGCCGTGCAGCAGGGCTGCGCTCCCCCTGCAGTAACCCCAACAGCGAGGCCCCGGCCCGGGCTGCCCTCCCGTGCGGGGCACGAGGTACCCACAGAGCGGCACCGTCACCGCAGCGAGCCCCGGGGCTGTGCTCCCGCGGCGGAGCCCGGCACCGGCAGCTCCCGTTACCGGTACGTCCCCTTCCCGGAGAAGCCGCGCTCGCCCTGCACCCCCCATCCCGGCTCCCTCCTGCCCAACCCCGGTCGCCGAGCCCCCTGCGGTCGCCCTCCCTCCCCCGGCGGGGCCGGCGGCACCGACCTCTCCGCAGGGCGGCGGCCCGCGCCCGAGCCCGCAGCAGGCAGCGCGCAGTAACCAAGGGCGACACGGGCGCCGCCATCTTCTCGGCGCGGCCTCGGCGGCTGGGGGGCGCGGGGAGCGCTGGGAAATGGAGTCCCGGGGCGAGGCGCCTGAAGGAGAGGCCGGTGGACCCGGCTGGGAGCAGTTCTCACAGCTTAATGTCTTTTTTTTTTTTTTTCCTTTTTTTTTGATGACTTCTAGTTTGTGTTATTTCCCTTTAAATTAGTGGGCCGTAAAATATAACGGAGAAATATTCCTGGTCAGAGTCATATCCCGCCTACACACAGCTGTACAATCACTTTTATGCGTGTGAACATACATTTAAACTGCAACAGTGAGATATATTAACGTAAAAGCAGATTTCCCAAACCTGGGTGCTGACAGAGCCTCATAGGGCCAGCCACAGTAAGGCTTCTCCTTCGCAGAAGCACCTCAGGTGCCCATTTGGTGCCCCTGGGAGCTCCACAAAAGCGAGCAGGCATCCACATCTGGTAGGTAGCTGGCTATCTCGTCCACCCACTTGCATTTGGACTTTATATAAAGGTTTTTTAACAGAAAGACACGATGCAAAAAAAAAAAAGTATACGCTCCCATGAAAGGGCACTGGCAGTCAGGAGTCATTCATCATAATATTTGCCTGTTTGCTAGCTGGCCCTCCATTCCTGTCAGAAACACACCAGAAGTGTGTTCTGAAGTGTGTGGCTTCAATAGATGTTAACTACTGAGTGCACAAGAAAAAGATAAAAAATGTCTTCTTGTGGTAAAAGCACAAATGAAAGACTTTCATTTATTTTTGGCTTTGCAACATCAGAACTCCTATAACTTATTCTAGAGTAAATTTCAGCGCAACATGAGAAAGTGAACGAGTCATTTTTATAGAACACTCTCCAACAGTTTTTTTTTAATAAGAGTATAGCAAAATATTACATCAAAGTACTGAAGAACTCATTGCAAACAAAAGTAAATTACGCTGAATTGTATTGCTAATTTTTAAAATAATGTTTATGATCTTGAAAATATTAACAGCGGTTGAAGTTTTATTCTAACATGTTCAGCTGTTTTAAAATACATAGTTGCACCAGAGACATCTTCAATGTTATATACCTAATTAAGTGTTGAACTAAAATGCCAATTTATCACATCTTAAAAGAGCTGTTTTCAGTGCATTTTCTTTCATCTTTCCTTTATTGAGCATTTATTGGTTTTGACTCATTCTAGCACGTTACAGCTATCAACACCTGTGCCCATTTAGGAATGAATTTCAGTATAAATCATAGTGAAGTGAATAGACATTTCAAAGATGCATCACAATTGTTGCAATATTTTTAGAATCTCAGACAAGGAAACAAACAACTTCAGTAAAAGTGATTTAAATAACAAATATCTTTATAAACAGCTTATCTCCTCCAGAACAAAGAATAAACAAGGCAACAAGAGCTGTTCTTTTTCTTCCATTATTAACTCGGATCACAATACGATTGGGTGAAATGTCAAGAATAATTGGAGAAAATGACAGCATAATCTTCAGCAAAAACATCTGATTTATTTAAATTGTCACTGTTTTTTTTTCTTAACAGATTCTCTGTTTAACCTTGCTATCCAAGACAGCATATAAAAACTTCCCATTTGTGTCTGTTCAGACATCTTCTACCTAACTGAATAAACTCTCTGCAATGCTTCTGTACATCACAAACTCTGAAATGCCACGATACACTCACTGTATTGCACACCCCAGGAACTGAATCTGTATTTGGCAAAATCACACTTTGGTGGTAACCTAAAAGAACAGGAATTTGAACAGTACTTCTGTAGATTATTACGGTTGATGTCTTATAACAGACAGAGATCCATTCTGTAGCACATTTGTACACTTCATTCACCATCTCTGTCCCTTTACTCACCTCCAGAAAAGTAAAGTTTTAATGGTGTAGAAATTAGACTGATGCCTGTTTAACCCAGCCCCATTATTAGTCTGCCAGCTAACCAAAAGTATAGGTGGTCCTCAATAGGAAAAAGAAAAACAGGAATAATAAAAGGCCTCCTCTGGCCTCTGGAGGTATGAACTTCATTCCTTTGTAAAGACAGGTGTGCTCAACCCATGGGGATGTATATGTCCAAGGATCTTTGTATCTCTTCCAGACCTCTGAAATCCTGCAGAAGCAGATCAGGGTTTACCCGCCTGCAAAGCTCCAAGATGTTCCCACCACAGGAATGTCTTGGGCTCCCATACATGTAGGTACTTTTGACCTAGGCCTGGTCATTCACCCTACTCTAAGAAAATGGATTTTGTGGCTTGTTTTCATCAACAGTTTCCATCAAAAGCCACTCTTCTGGAGTTATGACAAAACTCTCTGGGATAAACTTGATTTTAGCCTCGTCTATTCTGACGAAAACAAATATGCAATTAATAGTCTCTGTTGCTTATCAGATTAATTAAGCTGCAAAAATTTTCTCAGATTTATGGACTTAGAGCCATTTTTACCTGTCTGTCGGTTTACAGTTTGGATTTCAGTCAGCTCAAACAGCTGCTCTCGGAAAAAGGGGTTCACAAAGTAAGTACTTGTGAGCTGTGAGCAGGTGGATGCCATTTTAAAGAATAAGGAATCTAAAAGTATATATGCAGATCACCCCTGTTGAAAGGGACAATATCATGTAAAAAGAGAGAAGAGGAATTGAATATAATAGTTAATATATGTGTATATTACAAATTATATTTATACACTAAATATTCTTATCTGGAAGGTAAGGGCTGAATGCAGATATCCAAAGACCATGCTTCAAAGCACTGGCTGCTAGTGCAGGGATCAGGAAGTCATTTTTCCACATAAAGCATTGCACAATTAGTTCAATGTTTTTTTTTTGTTTGTTTGTTTTTGTCTTATCCTGAGTCAGCATTCCTCACAAATTCTGACAAAATATGCCTATGTTGACTAAAATGTGTTAACTTGGGCACTTGTCACAAGGCTAGAGAATTCCAGCTGGATAACAGAGCAATTTGGTTCCCTTTCCAGTTAAATGCATTTTTTTTCTTTTAAAAACAAACAAACAACAAACTACTTAAGAAATATCACTGTACCAAATTTAAGAATTAATCATACGTTAATACTTGCTTCTATGGATGCATGCCAGGAGACTGTGGTGTATTGCCACTTGAAGTTATGCCAGTAAATCTTTTGTCATAGCTGAATAAATAATGTGTAGTAACACATCCATGAGTACCTAACCTCCTGGTTGTTTCTCTGAATGCTTGATTTCCTGCAGATGATCTTTGGACTGACAAACACAGCTGACCTCTTTCCCTCCAGATTTGAAATTTGGCTCAAAGTTCATGTTAGAAAAGGAATTAAACTTTCTTTTTGAATTTATGCTCACCTTTTCCATCCTGAGAGAAGAACCTCTGCAGCAAGCAGAAACAACTAAAGATAGTGTAAATCTCATAGTTCACAAAAAAATCTGAACCACAATCCAAAATAAACAAACACATTCTCTGAGGGGTAGAAGGAAACAAGGGAGCTCACAGGACTCTGATTTTCCCTGAACCTTCATTCCCTCCTCTTTGCCCCATTAGCCAGCCAGTGTGGCATACGTGCTTTCCTGGTGGGGCTAGCCAGGTCTGAGGATTTCTAGCTGAATCCTGTTAAGATCATGGGAAAACAAAACATCAACCAACCAAACAAAAAAACAGAGATGGGAGAACTTACCAAATGCCTGTAACCTCCTTACTTACCAATACTATTGACACATGGGCACTAAAACATTCACTCCCTGTCACTTGCCTCCATATGGCTCTCCACCACCAGTTGTCTCTGTTAGGAAAGGCAGACAGAACAATGCTGCTAAGACAGTATGCTGTGAGAAAAGCAGTCAGCTTAAGGCTCACTGTTAACAGTATTTACTCAGTGTGAGAACAAATTATACTCATCATTCATCATATGCTCACCAACTCCCCAAGTGTGCAATATTAGGCACTTTTTTATTCTTTCGAATGCAAAATGAAACTAGATAGGCCATATATTATACTTAAGATAGGACCAGTGCTCTGCCGTATTTTCATGTTTACAGTCAGATGTGGTAGCAGAGGTTCTGTAACAAACAGAAGTGTATGCAGATGTGTGCATAAGTAATCTCAGTAGAATTCACGAGTTCTTCTTGCCTTGTTGCAAAACCAGTTTAATAACTAGTATAATTCAGGTGAGGCTTCTTTTCACTGCCGCTATTTAAAACTCTGTCAGCTTAATTTCTCTTTATAATTATAAAGTGAATAGTTGGCAGCTATTAGCAGAAAGAAAGGAAGTAAGGAAGATGCACTACTAAGGGCGAGAATTACACTGGAGGAGTGATGAGCAAGAAATTCAGAGAAAAGTTACCAAGCAAACCACCTACTGCATTCTGGTTATGTGGGTGGGCTATTTTTGTACCTTGGGTTCATGCCAGCCTCTCGATTATCTTTTTATTATCATAGACAACCTCTAACGAAACTTGCTGGATGTTAAATTTGGGTCTCTTGGGTGTGATTTGTGGGAATCTTGCCATTTGGCCTACTGCCTAGACACGAATTCTTAGAAAAAAAAAAAAAAAAACAAAACTAGTTTTTCTACAGTCTCATTCTACCTGGATTGTAGTTGAGTGTACTCGAATAGAGTGTACTCGAACTCTTTCATAAGGAAGGTAGGAAAATGATATATCTATTTACTTATTGGAGGGGTACGGGTACTGTTGGCAGATATGTAAATATATAAATAAAAATAAATCTGGAAAGTCTCTACAATGATAGAGTCATTTAGAAATATTAGCAGTGGGTTAACATAATTTCTGTTTACTGATGTCCTAGGTGCAGCAAGAAGGCAAAACTTTCCACTTCTTTTGGCAATGTTTCCTTTACAGTAACACACTATTTACTTGAGTCAGGTACAAAAGCAGCAGCGACTTTATGTCTTTGCACGGAAGGATCCCATCACTCCCAATTCTCCCTTTCTTTGTTTTTTTAAACCTTTTTATCTTTCGTCAAGGTCCTAAAGTGCCACTTATGTTTTTCTGGGAACACAGTTTTCCTTTCTTACCCTTTACAAATGAAATGTGAGCAAACTCTTTGCTCTGTAAGCTATAACAACTGAGACAGTCTGTTATGCTGCCATTAAATGCGTGTCATTTGTGAAAACTGAAGAATTTGCTGTTGCCAAAAGCCTTAACACTGCTGCAGACCACATTGCCTTGCCACCTCGCTTAGAATCATTAGGGTTGGAAAAGACCTTCAAGATCATCTGGTCCAACTGTCCCCCTACCACCAATGTCACCCACTGAACCATGTCCCTAAGCGCCAGGTCCAACCTTTCCTTGAACACCCCCAGGGATGGTGACACCACCACTTCCCCAGGCAACCCGTTTCAGTGCATGACTCCTCTTCTGAGAAGAAATGTCTCCTCATTTCCAACCTAAACCTCCCCTGGCGCAACTTGAGGCCATTCCAGCTTGGGGCAGTCATCCTGGCTTTGTTTGCAAGGCAGGGGCTTTGCCGGGTCTCCTGTCTGGCCTGCACAGATCGTGCTGGCACCGCTCACCCAGGCTCTTGGCCTGGCTCTGGGCATTTCACATCTTGATTATGGCATGGCATTCTTCCTTCATCTTGACGTGTACGGCTTGGTCCAGGTCTGTCAGCAACGCTGTCCCAAACATCTTTGTATTCTTTCGTCGTGCAAACTGTCCTATTGGGTTTCTCTATCGTTCTCCCCTCTGATAATAAAGCGGAAAACCAAACGTTGTTGTGCGTTTGTTACTGAGGTGTCGTTGCTAACCCAAATTGCCTCAGGACGCCAGGTTCACCGCCCTCTCCCCCTGTCACCCACACACCTGCACGCACCCCGAGCTCCCCAGCACGTCAATGGGGCCAGGCCCAGCACCTGACCTGCGCTACGCTCCTGGCTAATACGCCAACCTACCCTAGACCCCCCTCCCATACTGAACAGCGCTAAGGCCGGGGGGCGAGGAGCTGCACCTCACAGTTACCCGTTATTTTTGCTATATATCCCTAAAAACCCTCTTTGCCTTAAAACCCCACAGCCTGCGGGCGGGCCCGAGAAACCAAGCTCTGCCAGCCGCCGCGCACGTCGGGACTTGTAGTTCGGAAGGCGCGCGTAGCCAAGGGGGGGCGTGCCGCGAGGACTACAACACCCAGGCTGCCTCGCGCGCGGGCGGCGGGCGCATCCGCCGGCGGCGGCGTGGGTGCGCGTTGCCGGGCAGGGGCGATAAGAGAGGCGGGCGGGCGGCAAAGAAGGGGGCGGCCGTGGGGGAAGGGGGGGGGGGAGCAAGAGCGGCCCGCTCCGCCATGGCCGAGACGATCGCGGACACCCGGCGGCTGATCAGCAAGCCGCAGAACCTGAACGACGCCTACGGGCCGCCCAGCAACTTCCTGGAGATCGACGTGGGCAACCCGCAGACCGTGGGGGTGGGCCGCGGCCGCTTCACCACCTACGAGATCCGCGTCAAGGTGTGTGGGGGGGGCGGCCGGGGGGGGCTCCGGGGCGCTGCGTGAGGGGAGGCAGGGATGGGAGGTGTGGGCTGAGGCGGGTGGGTCCCCCCCCCACCCCCCCCGAGGCTCCAGCACCCTCAGCGGGTTGCAGGCAGTGGGTGACGGGGGCTGGGCCGGGTTAAAGCTAGGTGAAAAAGCACATAGGGGATAAGGGGGTCCTGTCTGCTTTTGTGCCCCAAATTGAACATAAATAGGGCTGTTCTGTGCCCTGAGCTACCGAGCGCCTTCTCTCAGTGGTGTTGGATTCTTTCCTAGTCATAAGAGCTGTGTTTGCTGACCTGTCTCGGGCTGGTGGCCTTGAGCTTGAGGGAAAGCTGTGTGGAGTCATTGCTGCGTTCCCCAGGCTTGGCTTCTGCTTTCCTAAACAGACTGTGGAGGAGTGGGCAGAAAAATGCATATCTATGGCACGGTCCTTGCCTCAGGCAGGCCCAAGGGCATTCTTGTGGTCTATACCGCTGGGAATGAGGCGTGTTGAGGAAGATAACCTCTTACCACTTCGTCTTCCTCTGTGCCTTGTGATTGAGCCTTGTGTGGCTGCACCCTGTCACAGCTGGCTGAAGCTGCCCGGTTATTACAGGTATTAAGAGAGGTGATGAGATCTCCCTGATCTCCTGCACGTGAGTTCTGCTCGTAGTGGACGTGCCTTCATGGCAGGGAATGCTTAGGCTGAGGTCTGCCTTCTTGGCTGTTAAAATTTTTCAGATTAAACTAAAACCCTGTGTGTATTTTCTGGTCCTAAAGGCCTACATTTTCAGCAGACCGTGCTTCTGCTTCAGCATGCAAAAATCAACTGAGATCCAAAGCTACCAGAGAAGATAGCTCTCTAATTCTGATGCTCCCAAGCTGTCATGTTCAGGGAGCTATTCTCAGGTTTCAGGATGCATCTGTAGGGCAGAAAGAGGAAACTAAAATGGAATTGTAGCTTAAGTTTGGCCTCTGTGTGAGGACAGACTAGAACTAGACAACTTGTGTTACGTTAAACTACTATTACCAGGACCCTAGCTGTCCACTTAGCAGCAAGGAGGGTGTAACTCTTTACTTTGCTGGGAGATATTTGTGTCTTAAATACCTGATGACTTTTACTTCCACAAGTCTGAGTATTTGCAGTTGCAGGATCCAAGAAAGGTGATGCAAAAGAAGGGTAATAGCCTTGATATGTCCTTGAGAATGAAATGGAGCTTGCTGGGATTTAAAAAAAAAAAAAAGTAATTCCAACTGAAGTCCTTTAGGGGAAATGAAAGCAAAACCAGATTTCTGGACTGCAAATGGGTTCAGACTATCCTGTTTGGGGT
Source organism: Cygnus olor (assembly GCF_009769625.2). Lineage (NCBI taxonomy): Eukaryota > Metazoa > Chordata > Aves > Anseriformes > Anatidae > Cygnus > Cygnus olor. Next base: position 48,312,572 of record NC_049171.1, on the reverse strand, counting down.
AGAAAATACTCGGTTGCCATTGTAGCGAAGATCTAGAAGTGGCCTTAACAAACACACATTAATGATACTGTGACCTTCCTCTGTGTTTCTTTCTAACCCACTTACGATGTAAACATTGCTTCTTCTGCCTTCCTTGCATGCATGTGTACAGTTGCATGCAGTGTTATCTCCTGTCATAGACGATCGTTCTCTTTGCAGTTGTACACTACTGAATGCACAGTGCCTTCACGATGTATATGCTCACAGGTATCGTGAACTGTAGCAGTGGGTTTTGGTTCTGTATGCCAGAAGGCTACAGAGCAGGTACTGCAAGCCGTGCAGAATGATGTTCACTGTCTAAATTTGTGTCAATTATTTGCTTCTCAGCAGAGCACAGACCATATTGCTGAAGGGCAAATTTCAGCATGGGAGAAGAGTTTGAACTTAAGTTACTCCAGCGTTGCCTCTCTAAAAGGCAGATCTTGTAGCACAATTTACTTGTTCAAGCGTGACAAGACAGGAGCCACCAACTGACCTCTGTGGTTTCACAGCTACTTGTGGTCACAGCAAATAGCTGCTGATGATGCCAGCTTCCCCAGCTATGCTGGTAATGGCAGCAGAACAAATCTGACAAGATGGATTGACTTACCTGTGTCGTATCTGGAAGGCTTTGTTTTAGATCAACACTAAAATGTCAGGTAGTGCAGAAACGGATGATGCAACTCCTGACAAGTTCTGGTAAAAGCCATTGGGCAGCCTTGTGTCATGCCTGGAGATGGCGTAGAGACAAACGCTGTCACAGAGGACACAGACTCGAGTTTGCATTGAAGCAATTAGACTTGTACCATTGTCGTGGTGCTTCTGAACTTGGTTCAAAGGTCATTCCATTTTTATTGCTTTGTCCACATCTCAAAGTTTAACGTCTCTTAGGAAGGCTGAGCTTGCAAGCAAACTCTCGAACTGATGTGTGATAACTAATATCTTGCTAAAGGTACTTGTGTAAAGCGCTGTGACATTTCCCAAAAGCTTTCTGCTAGGACTGCAGCTGAAGCATACCTGCTGCTTGGAAGGCAACAAGTGGAGCAGCCTTGTGCTTGAGTTCTTGTGTCACTCTACTCTTCAACCTCAGGCTTGAAGAGCCTAATGGGAGACCCAAATGTTTTGAGAAGACTGCTTAGCTGCATACTACTGCCAAAGCAGGTCAATCATGGTTCAGTACTGAGGAAAGGGTTTTTTCATAGCGTGTGTCTTTGTGCAGGCTGGTACTGCAAATGCATTGTTCTTTGACAACTCTCCCACGTGTGGTGCCGATAAATGCCTATGCAGTGGCTCCGGTGGGGCAGCTTACTTCACAGGTGGTCAGTTGCCAATTTTTTTTTTAATTTTTTTAATTTTAAAGATTTGTTCACATAGCTATTGAAAACCTCCAGCAAAAGCTGCTGGGTGGAGTTGGCCGAAGTATTGACTTCTGAGCCTGCACTTGCATGAAGTGACACTCGGTTCCCAGTGAGCTGGATTAGGTGAGGACAGAAAGCTTTCCGCGGCAGCAGTCAGCAGGAGGTGCTCAGTGTGGCAATAGGGGACCACAGTGCAGCTTCAGCTTGGCAGTAAGAATCAAATGTCTTGTTCGGTATTGGTAAACGATGGAAAACACCGTCCTGTTGTTGAAGTGCGGTGCTAAAACAGCAAATCTGAGTGGGTCATGTTCTTGACAGGGTACTTGAGAATTTGCTTTCCACCAGCAGCACTAGGCAGTGAGTTCATACCATTCGAAGGTATCTTTTGTGTGAGGGCTTAGGGCGAGCTAAAGAGGAGAACAATGCAGTTAGGGCATAAAGCTCAGAGTGTGAGTGTGTTTTCCAGACAAATAAAACTCAATGAAGTCATCATCTAAAGGTGTCTAGATGGTCACAATGTGGTGCTTGTGCAATGGTTAAAACTGATAAAAGCAGATTGTCTGCTAAAGTAATATAGCAAACTAGTTCACTGCCCTTACCTCTAAAGGAGAAACGTGAGCTAACAGTTATGTTTAGAGTGGAAATAAGCTTGCGTGCCATGTGCTATTTCTCAGGAGTCCTTACTAGCTTTTTTTTTGGGAATGAGCAGCCTCTTCTCTAAGAGGGCAAAAGCTACCTCTAGAGGAGATTTTCCTCCCACTTGTTACGCCTTTTCAGGGTGGGCATGTCAGCACACTTGAGCAAAGCGTGGGAATACCTGTTACTATGTATGGACTGTACGCTAGTCTGTCCTTCTGAATGTCAGGAAACAAAAGTAGAACAAATGGCAGCTGCTACATTACCATCTTAGAGCATACCTGAAGATACTACCAGACCTGTACTGCAGTTGAGAGCAGCAGTGTTACTGGTAAGTGGGTCAGCAGGATTCTGTGCAGGAGCTTCAGTTGCTAAATCCCTTTAAGGGGACAAGACTTAAGCTTTACAAGCTGACTGTGGTGCCAGCAATTGGCGACACCACAGAACCATACACCCACTGTAAAAGCAGTGCCACAGGAGATGAGCGTGCTGGTGAGTGTTGGCAAAGCATACAGATTACCTAGGAGCTTTCTACATTTGGAAAGACGCCTGTTTATTAACACCAATTCATCAGTTATTGTTTCTGCAAAACTGACTTCTGTGCTGCCATCTGAATCAGGTTTGTCACTTGAAATAAAAGGTTAAATTTATCCATTTATGATTGGTGAGAACTTGTAGAGAAGTCATTAATACTCAAGCTGACAGCACTAAAATAAAGCATCTGTTATAAGAGCTACTAATCCAAGTATCTGAATTCCATTAGTTAAAGCGAGGTCAAATAAAAAGCCTTTTGATTTCTTAATTCTGATCATTACTATTGAATTGCCTCTAATCAGCATGTTTAAACTCAGCACTAATGGCACACCTCAGCTTCATGAGGTTTCGCAGTTCAGTGGCTTGTCTTGTGTAGAAACCTAACGCCTTGCTGTTGTGCTTCCAGACATGAAATGCATTACTAAGGTGGAACCCATGCTCTGTGAGGCAGTGGTCAGCTTCCCTATATGTTCTGCAGAAAGGCTTCTGTGGACCTGTGGGGTACGTGGCTCTGGAGGCGAAACGTGGGGAAGGAAGTGAGCACAGGCTGTGAAGTGCTCACAGTGTTAAGAATAGTGTTGGGCTCAAAGGATTAGGGAAGTAAATCAAATTACAGCTAAACTTCAGTTACTTTTGAAAGCCTGTTCTCATCTTAAGACATTTTTTTTCAGGACCTAGCTCGATACAGTATTTGCATTTCAGCACGCTGATAGTAGTTCTGTGATCAATTCAATCCAGAGTAAGCTGCTTAATGAACTGAGAGTATAACTAGCTCAGAAAGCACTTGTCTTACGCATGGTGCTCTTGAGCTAGTGAATGTGTCTCTGACATGCTTTGTCCTTGAGCAGTAGCAAATTTCCTGCCCTTGTGTTCAGCAGGGGCTAGAGAGTTGTAGACTTCTCCTGCCAAGCGAAGAATACTCCGCTGGTGCACATAGTTCACTTCAGTGTCGTTCAGTTTTGCAGTCTGTGGCGCTTGTGGCGGAGTAATGACTAAACACTGACTCAGGGTGGGTATGGTTAGGGATGCACAATCAGCAGGAGTTCTCTGTAGTACTGCAGATCTTGCATCACGCTGCAAGACTGTTCTAACTGCAGCTAATTATTCTTTTAATGCACTACTCTAGATACTTGTGGCTGTTCAGAATCCTCTTCAAAGAACAAAAATGCACTGATTCAGGTGACTTTCTGTTCTGCAGGTACTGCATCTGTACAAACATTAACTGCTCCCTTGAGCAATAGTTCAGAACAATATCTGACAGGCTTGCACATTCCCAGGATACTGACTAGGGAGAGCAAGAACTGGCACCTCTTGGATGAAATAAACTTCCAAAGCAAGGAGAGTAGACTTACAGCTCTATTCCATGTATTTGCTCTGAGCAGCTGATTTTTCTGTTTCAACTAGACTCAGGAACCTAGTCCGAAGGTACTGAACTAGCTTGGTGTTGATGTCTGTTACTGTGTAAATAAAATAACCAAGTCTTTGAATAGCACTTCTTATTAGTATATTAGTTTAACTGGTGACTTGGACTCTTTTTTCTTTCTGCTCATACAATGCGGGCCTTGATTGTCATGTATTAAGAGTGCACTCTAGTGCAGTGCTGAACAGACCAAATCAAACAGAACAATGGCTAATCTTTGTAGGACAAGTGGCTGTGATCCAGGTAGGCATGTGATGCCAGAGGTTTTTTTGATACATCTTTATTTTTAGCTGGCTTGCCAAAAAAGTGTCAGCTTGAACTTTAGAACAGTCAGGGGTCTCCTGTTTTTCATCAGGCGAAATAAATAATACAGAGCAGACTTATGAGCTTTGAACTGTAGAGAAAGTATTTTCCTTAAAGTTTTTTTCCACTTGATACTGCAATGCCTGTTCTGCTGAAGGCTGTTTCAGCAAGTACCTAATCCAAATGCCACGTGAAGCTACAGCACTCGGTCTGAAGTTGCTGCTGTAACTTTTTGATGTGAGAAGGATGGAGAAGCCCTGATCTTCTGATCTTGACATTATTTGTTGTAAATCCAGGCAATATTTGTTATATAAACAAATATTGCAAACCATGGACAGGCCCATGAGCATGTTCTTCCAGTGACTTTTTCTTGAGAACCCAGCTCACAACTCCTGTTGTGGGAGCATCTGGCGTTCATAGCAGCAGCTTGTTGGCTTCATGACCAATCTTGAAAGTAGATCTGTAAATGTATAGCAGCTTTGCTCTGAAATTCATGGAAAATGAAGCTAGATGTTGTGGTTTTAAGCCACTTCTGTATCTGCAAATAAAGTTTCAAGGACTCTTTGTATGGGCCTAAGTTGCAGCACCCCCTGAGGGTGGTAAATTACTGAACAGGATCTTTACTGTGGCTGTGAGGTGGTTACTTAAGGATGTGACTATTACTTCTGGAGATACCAAGAGATTTTTTTGGCTACTTAAGTAACTAGTATGGGAGGAGGTATATTATCTGTTTCTTGTATGGTTATGCACATGTAGGGATACTAGACAGTCTGTAGCTCACAAAGCGCTTGAAAACTTTTGTAGTAAAAACAATCAAGAGCACCAATGCACTGTGCTTTTTTCTGCCCATTTGGCCGTAATCAATAGCTGCGAGCTAATGGTGCTGAAACAACTGAATATTCAGTCTTTCTCATTGAGAAATAAAGAAGTTGGCCTGAGAGTAGGCCAAACCTGAGCATAGGGCACTTTTACCTGGCAGTTGTGTAAAAGCAAAGGGACTGTCAAAAGGAATGCTTGATATTTCAGAGGAGGCTCTGGCTTGCAAACCCTGAAATAACTACCTGGATTTACTAATTCTGGCTGGCTGGTATAAAAGCCTTTGCCTGAATTAGTTTGTTTTAAAGTGGGCTGCTGTTTTTAGCTTTGGCTTCTGAGGATGCAACCTTCAGAACAAGAAATCACTAAGCAATCTTTTCACCTAATATTAGGGCTTATCCCGCTTTGAACGTTTTGACTGTGGCACACCGTAGTTCAGTTGTCCAGAACCTGCTTTGCAATTACTTTTTGCAATTACCTGGTTGCATTACTTTTAGGATTTTACTGTTTTAGTCTTCAGGTTGGAAACCATCCTAGGTCTGTGTCTCAGTACTGTGGAGTGAGAAGCTCTGCAGAGCTTGGTATAGCTTAAGTTGGCATTGTTCTTAAAATCTGAGCTTCTAAATCTGGTCAGGTTTCTTTAGGGTCTTAGGTTTTCTTGGCATGTAAGATGCCTTTGGTAGACTGGACTCCAAGTGGAAATAAGGGAAGGTTGTAGAAATAAACTTTGATCAAATGACTGATTTTTTAGAAAACGTGTTAAAATCTTACATATTCTCTTTGAAGTACATAGCAGAGGCCTAAACTTGTACTGACTGAAGCCTAGAGCACGCTTGATTTCGTTTTGGCTTTATATAATTGTAGGAAGCGAGGAGGTAGCTGCTTATTCCAAGTCTGGAAGGAAATGAGCCACCGGCAAGGTGTCCGCAATAACAGTGGGCTGCTGGAGAGTTGTTTTGCTGTACCAGAGGACAGCAGGCTCTTGCACGAAGAAAACCATAGTATCTTTTTCTCTCTCCTGAATGCTACTTGCTGTAGTGCCCCGGAGCTCCCACTGGCAGACTGTAAATGTAAGCAAAGGGTGTAGTCCCTTGACAAAGATTGCAGCTCATATGGAGAGGTGGTAAGAAGCTTGAATTTAGCTTCTGAGAGTCAAGGCCGCAAACTCCTATCAAAAGTGAGCTGAGTGCTTTCTTTCACTCTATTTTAATGGAAATAGAGTTGTATCAAGGCTACCACAACCTACTTGAAAAGACAACATCAAAGTAGGTGCTATGGCAACAGAGCCGCTTTATTCTCAGTCTCTTAAAAGTGGGAGACACAGGCAATGCGGTGCTGCTGCTTAGTGTTACATTGGCAGATGAGGAAATTAACCAAATTTACCTCAAACTGTCCTGGATGGCTGCAGTCTTGGAGTTTCGGGAGTTGTTGGGGTGGTCTGGGCTGCAGAGATGTTCTGAGTCAGTCTCACGGACTGTCAGCGTGCTATTTGAAGGAACCCAAATGCTATTTCAGTTTATATCTGGAAACAAGCCCATAGGAGCAAGCCTGGCTGGATAATTTAATCTTATCTAGATAATGGAACACTTAAATGACTTGTTTCATAAACTAGAAGGCTATTTTGTGGTCATCCAAGCTGCTGTCTTGAACTGTCACTTGCTTCTGAGGAGACTTGGGAACCTCCTGAGCTTTGGAGTTAGACTTGTAGTTTGAATGTTACAATAACATAAATGTAGATTTTGCCCTAAAATGTCTTTGGAGGCAACTACCGCTTCCTGCTACCAATTTAAATGCTAGCCAAATGACTTGATTCTAGAAACTTGCTTGGCATCTGAGTGGAGAAACGCAGGAGTGACTTAAGGGTTTGGGTGTCATCTTTAGTTCTTTAACTAGGTAAGTCAAAGTCATCTTGAGAGCAGTTCTGGCAATGCTTATTCTGGTGTACTGGCTTGGCTGCTAATTTATACTGCAGAAGAAATCTGTCTGCCCGTTGGACAGTGTTCAGAGAGCCTGATGGGTGTGTACATAGTCTGGTACAGACACAGTGCTAGGTGGCATTTCTGTTGTCTTAGTGACTTTCTGTGTTTGGGGTTTTGAGCTTTGCAAATCTCTGCAGAGCCGGTTTGCTGGTCCTTCTGCAGTAACGGTTTGCCTGCAGTCCTGACTAGTGACCTGCCTGTCTAACATACCAGGTAACGCGCAGTCCTTTAGATTAAGGACTTGCATTCAAGCTAAGAGGTGTGACTTCAGACTAGGAAGTCATTGAAAATGTTTTTGATTAAAATGAGATTAATTATTACGCTGTAGAAGTCATAATTGCTACAGTAATTATGCTGAATGAACTCTGATCCGGGGCTGTGCCAAACAGGATCATGAGCTTCATGACAGGCTTGCAGATCAGCAGGCCAGAAAATTGAGGATAATGCTGAATGAGTGTGAGGGAAGGTGTGGAGAAAAAAAAAAAACGTAGCCTGAAGTTTTGTGCCTCATTGTCATCTCTGTTCCAGCAGGCAAGCACAGAGCTAATACCATGTTCAGAATAGCCACTGGCTCCTCAGTGGCTAAACAAGAATAACACAGAGCTGTAAAGGTGCTGCGTGGTCCTGATGCTGACACTGCAATAGGAAATGAAAGCTTCTGTTGGCATCTCAGTGTTGTCTTCTACAAAATTCAGCATGCTTCAGCAGCTGTCTGGCTTGCTGGCTGAAAACTATCTCTGTGGTGGATAGAGGTAGGGCATGCAGAAACCCTTTCTCACCAAAGAAAGTCTTCTCAAACAGGGTAATAACTTTGTAGTAGAAAAGGAATGTACAGTAACTTCAGTGTGGCTGTATCCTGAGTTAAAGATAGGTACTTAAAATGTAAACAGATAATACTGCTAAGCAGTGTAAAACCACTCTAAGAGCTGCATACCTGAAGGACACTGCTGTATCAGTACTAACTTCTAGAGGAAGGAGAACTGCTGCAATTTGAGCTTTAAGAAACACGGGGTTAAGAAATCGATCTCCACGGATAGCTCTGAACTCATATCCAGACCAAAGGACGGTGGATGTGCTCTTTGCTTTAGCTGTAGCTGCCAAGTTGTGACTTGTAAGCCACTGAATGCGGTGCTAGCCTTCTAGCACAAGCTTCAGTTTGAACACTTCCTGTGATGGTCAAAATTGGAGAAGCTTTTTCACCTTAGAGGGAAAACAAGTCCTTTAACTGTCCTTTTCTCTTTGCTGGGCTAGCGTGTGGGAAGTTCAAAAGGGAATGCAGAAGGTAAACTGAGCTCAGTTGGCACTTCTACCCCCACATTGTACCTGTAAGCCTGATATGTTGTTTAGAGATTAACTTCGTAGACCTCATGCCCAGAAGCATGAAAAGAGTTCCTGAAGACCTGGGAACTGGTGTTCTTTATCTGCTTTTATTCAGTTGTAATCCCTCTTGTAAGTAACTCGAGAGGAGAATGGAATATTTTCTGCAGGTGAGAGCCTGCGTGTTAAATATTGTGAAGGACTTTGTCTGAGATGCTGACAAAGAGTTGATGTTGTAATGTGGAAGGCTGAACTTCGGTTAAAAAGCCAACAGCTGAAATTGGAGAAAAATAATCCACTGCTTCACTTCTGGGAATCTCCTTCATGCACTCCTGGAGACCTAGCCTTATTCATTCTTGAGTAGAGTATGCTTATCCTCAAGATGAGTGTTTATAAAGCCTTACTTCTGGCATAATAGTCCTAAGTGCAATTTTATTATGAGTCACTAGTACAATGAACAGTGTTTACGTGGCAAGGAGAACCTAAATACTTTTAAACATTTAGCAATGTGAGGTTTCATAACAAAATAGTTTTATACTTCCCCTGTAAACTGTGGGCTAAATAGTACAATGTGAAAGTACCCAGCTAACCTTGCAAGTATTTTTGAAGTGTGACAGCCAAAAGCTTGTTATTGACAGGCGGTAATACAATGGCCCATAGTCATAGGCCTGCTAGTGCAGGAAAGTGACTTGGCAATCGAACCCATCTTGAGCAGCCAAAACCGTCACTTGATAGCTTAAGCATAACAGCCTACAAATGATATAATTCGGGGATATGCACTCAAACTGGGTCCAGAAGCTGAGTGGGATGGCTCACAACTTTAAAAAAAATAAAATAAAAATCTAGCTGAGAATAACTACTGTGCTTCTGCCAGCAGAATAAGTTTGTATAACCGTAGTCCGATGCGAACATCAGGGTGCTCCTAGAAAGTCTCCTTTCAAGGTATACAGGACAAAGTCAGTGAATATGCAGTCTGACAGTAAGCTTTACTCTTACTGCTGGTTATGTATGGCACTTATGGACCCCTGGTCTTGCTCTTACTAGGTCATGACTACTACATAAACTTTTTTTATAACATTCTAGCCATTTTGCCATCACTATCTGAAATATAAATGTTGTTCAGGTCTTGGAACTTTGCTTTCCAGGAATATCATCAGAGGAGGGCTCTCTCCATGTCTGCTCATTATGTGCAGGTTACCAGAATGCTGTGCAGATGAAAGGCTCACAGTTAAGCAGTGTGAGACCCAGCTTACTTACGTAGCTTACACAGAGCTTTATCAGTATTCCTGTATCAAGTGTTTCTCAATACTGTTGTGTTGTTGCTTAAGTGGGGCTAACTTGTAACGTAATGTCTTGTTTCTTGCTCCAGGAAACTATCAAAGCTTGCTCATCTAATCAGTTGGTTATCTTTTGTTTCCAGACAAATCTCCCTATCTTCAAATTGAAAGAATCTACAGTCAGAAGAAGGTACAGTGACTTTGAATGGCTGAGGAATGAACTAGAAAGAGAAAGCAAGGTGGGTAAACTGAAAGGTAAATAAAGTCTTTGTGTAGACATACAAACAGTACTGATACTGAAATGTTATCTGTATGTTATAAAGCATATGTATCATACCAAACAGATGTTGCAGGTGAAAACTTCCTGAGTTAAAATTGTGTCAGCCTTTCAGCAAGCCTTAAATATACAGTGCTAGAGGCTGTTTGATGGTTTTGAGTTAATTCAGAGTTGAACAACTTGAATTCCACAGCACCTGGTTGGAGTACCTCTTCTATGAAGGAAGGCTGAGAGCTGAGGATGTTCAGTCTGAAGAAAAGGCTCCGGGGGACCTCATTGCAGCTTTTCAATACTTAAAGAGGGCTTATGAAAAAGATAGAGAGCAACTTTTGCTTGGACAGACAATGACAGGACAAGGGGGAATGGTCTTAAACTAAGAGGGGAGGTTTAGATTAGGTGTTAGGAAATTCTTCACTTAGAGGGTGGTGAGGCGCTAAAAGAGGTTGCCCAGAGAAGATCCCTTCCAGCCTAAGCCATTCTATGAATTCAGTTTACCACTGTGGGCAGATACTGCTCTTATCTGGTCATGTTTCCTTACTTCACTAGGGATCAGAATGATGAGTTGGATCCTCTAAGAGGAAGACATGGCACAGGAATTCTATAAACTTGCTTCCAGGCTGCACTTAAGGATGCTTTTCTAAATGTTTCAGGTTGTGGTACCACCTCTACCAGGAAAAGCTCTTCTTCGTCAGCTCCCCTTCCGAGGAGATGATGGCATATTTGACGATTCCTTTATAGAGGAAAGGAAACAGGCTCTTGAGCAATTCATAAACAAGTAAGTATTGGGTCTAGTTATGAGGAGACAAACCCAGAACAGAGCTCTGTAAAACGGAATTAGAGCTGCTAAGCCTCCAACTATGGTAGCCGCACTAGGTTCAGAACAACAGAACTTTAACATAATCTCACAATAGGACACACTTAACATTGCTCATCCAGTGTTTGGTTTGGATATCTTAATGCTTACCTGAACAGCTGAAGTGAATGTTAGTGTTGTAGTTAATTTATGCAAATTACTACTAAAATTATAGCATTGAAAATAGTTCTACTTTTCACTTCTGAAAAGGTATCCTCCACTGGGTGAACGATGAAGCTTACAATGGGATTACAGCAGTTTACTTTGATTGCAGATGTGAGGTATTATCAGGTTGTATAATGATGCACATTTTCTGTAATCATCATAAGAATCGTTCTGAAGATGCAGAAACACTACTTGAGGTATGCATGTATATAGTTTGTAATAGACACTTTGGGCTTTGTCATTGACTTGCAAAGGGTGAGCAGACATAATAGTTACAAAGACTTATGTTTCTTGCTCTGCCACCTGACACTAGCTACTCTCCAAATAAGTGACCCAAGCAGCTATTTTCATCTCTAACGATATGGATCCAAATAGCAGGTCAGAAGGAATACTGTCACTACCTAGTTCCTCTAGCCTCTAGAGCCAACACTGTTCACACCAACTGGATTCTGGACTTTTCCCATCATAAGAGATTCAAGCTTGTCAGTTCCACTTGCATTCTAATCTTGCGCATCAAGTTCTACTACACATTAATGCAGATATGCTTTTGTAGTAAGTGTGTTTTGAAGGCTGTATGACCAAGACAGTTGTAACTGTAAAATACAACTTTTTATCCATGCAAGCTTGGGACTGCACAGTTTAGAGGAAATGTACTTATTGGCACTGAGTCCAGCAATATGTGCGGGAAGAAGGATGTTTACATTCTAAAGCAGCTAATAGTGAAACTGTCAGCTTAACAAGAACATCTGAAAAACATCTCAGTACTGCTAATAGAAATGATGAATTTGCTGGTATCAGTCTGAGTCTTACAGCAAGTAATACACTGATCTTGTGGCAGCGTGAAACTTCTTGGTCAACTTTCTCTCCTTTGAAGGACAGAAGTAGGCTGTTAATGTAGTTATCGATGTAGTGGTAGACTTGAGTACATCTGGACCAGGACTCTTCAGGCAGATCTCAGCTATTCAAGGTCATCAGTTTATTCTAATGGCATGGACTACTTGAGCAAATATTACCAATTCAAGTTTTGAACCGTGTAGTAGTTTTGAAGCTTATACCAAGTACTCTGGGTATTAGCAAACTTAAGTTACGCAAAATACTTCCTAGAGCATTCATTGCTGCATTCTCAAAGCTGGTCTTCATTCAAAGCTACAGAAAAGTCCTTCAAATAACTGATACCACTATTCAGAAAAGGTCTTGGTGCACCAATGCCAGTTCTCAATATTCAGGGATGCTGAGATGAGAATGCTTAGGAATGCTTGTTGAGACACTTTGCCTAGATGCTACATCTAGAGGGACAACTAAATCACAGCAGTGCAGCTTACTTGTCAGCTCTCTTGGGCCAGCCTGCTGGCCAAAACTGTTAATACTTAGTGCCATTTGCAGGGGAAGCTACGCCGAAAAAGTCTGCCTGAACCTGACTTAGGGATGCATGAGAACTTTGAAAGTGTGGTCACCTTAGTGAAGAATACTGAGGAAAAGCTGATCCAAAACGAGTTACTCCTGTGAAACCAAGAGCTGGATCTGAGATCAGATCTAGTGCAGCAATTCAGCAACCAATTTGCAAGCCTTCCTAACAGGGAAAGGAAATCTACTGCTGCCTCTTCCTGTCCTGTCTGTGTTGTACTTCAAGGCAAGCAACTGTAGTTGAGTGGGAGTAAGAAGTTCAAACTACCTACTCCAGGCTGTCTTGCGAACCAGTGTTTTTAGGCTGCTGCTCATTTACTTGAACCTGTCAAGGTTGATAGGCTTTATGACTGCACTTGAAATACTCTGTCAGGGCTGAGTAGGAGAGCTCTGCTTCCTTGTTAAAGGATGCCCTCAATGACAAGTGAGCGGTGACAAGTTGATCCCTCCTATGGTGAGGTAAGCGCTAATAGGTGGAGATATGGAGGAGATGCACAGAAGTGCTTGAAAGTACTGATACTGAGCCCCTGGAGTTGACGATCTGTTACACTTACTCCTAAGCTTCCACTTACAACACGTGTTCTGGTATGTGTGGAAGTCATAAAGTTGATGCAGGCGGTCCTGGGGAGGAAGGGGGTGGTGGTGTATGGGGGGGACTTTCTCACTTAAGGGGGGAGGCCTGTATTGACTGAACTGATGCAGCTCTTTACAGATAGCTTCTAGGCTTTCATATCCATAAGCAATCAGTTTCCAGGGATTCTGGTTCTCTTCAATTCTTGCATACACAGAGGGCTACAAGGTATCTTAAGGGGTTAAATGCTAAACCTTGTGGTTTTCTTCCAAGCTTGGGAACATTTAATTCAGTTTAAGCTCCTTTACTGATAAAAGATAGTGGCCCAGTGTAGTCTGTCTGGAACAAAAATACCTCTGGTAAAGGAGCTGTTCTCTTCTGGAGCAGACAAGCTCACTTTCCCCCATGTTTCATATCTAAAGGCATCATCAATTAACGGAATAGTCAAATCTAGTACCCTTCAGTTGAGCATCGGTGCTGCTTGTGCACGTTGGGAATATTAACCATGGTAAGTCACTTTTAAATCATGTCAGGGCCTTCACAAGACCTTCACACCCCCTGGTGGAATAACTCCTTAACTCTGTTTGGGCTAGCAAAACTGAACTAGACTGAGAATTGGTGGGTTAAGCTGCCTTTAGAGAGGTGTTCTGTGTCAAAGGCATCAAGACCAATAAAATTGTCTTGGCTTAACTCTAGATTTCCTAATGCTAGGATGGTTGCTTTGATAGTCTCCTCAATTGCAGCTAACAGATGACATAACATGCATCTTTGTGATCAGAAGTGATTCAGAGTTCTTATGGACTGACTTAATGCAGGGGAGAGTGTCAAGTCTTTCTGCCAGACATCATTCTAGTCACCAACAGTAAACTGGAAGTAGATCCCTGCCTAAGTGCAGATGCACAGGTTGTTGGTATAAAAACCTTTCTGTACTGGCAAGCTGTAAGTAGACTCAATTTGTTAACACTGTGTCTTTTTTCCCCTCTAGGGTTGCAGGCCATCCACTGGCACAGAATGAACGCTGTCTTCACATGTTCTTACAAGATGAAGTAATAGACAAAAACTACACACCATCCAAAATAAGACATACTTGAGTTTTTGAAATAATCCTTCCAAACATTAGTGGTTCTTATGCTTGGTTTTAAAAGGTTATAGTTTGTCTTAGCATGCAGAGGATAAACAGACACAAAGTCTCCACTAACATCAGTACACTGCTTGGTCTTTGCATATACTTTATAGCATTGAAGAATTCACTTGTATTTTAGCTAAATCCCTCTGAACCTTTGATTTAAGAGTATTATACTATGAGACCATCCACCCCTTGCAGCATCTCTCAGACCTTTCCACTCTTATTTGCAATGATTTAACAATGTTTACTGACTTGGCCTTACTTGAACTTGCACACTTGTAGTGTCACGTGTTCACTTGTATATGACTAAACTGCTATGCTTTCTGAGGTAGTCATCTGTCTGAACTTCTGTAGAAAGACTGCTTTCTTTCTGATACCCTGTGTGAGATACACTTATGCAATTGTCTTCAAGCTTGTAAAACACTTTATACTGAAGCAATGAGGGAATTATCTTTATATTCTGTAAGGAAAAAAAAATCAACTTTATATACTAAAATAACTTGTCTAAAGTTTTGAAATAAAAGTGAAAATGCACTTCACAAGTTTGTCACTCCTGACCTTAAGTGTGGGGTATCTAATGATTTCTGAGGAGCAGGGACTTGCCTAAGCTAAGTCAAGTGGTGTTTCAGCAGTGCTGTGATGCTCTTCTGCAATGCAGTGTTTTGCCACTAACAGCCATCACTAAATACTGTTTGATGCTGGCACTCACTGATAGTATTATTGAACATATAAAGATATTAAAGCTTGCTCTGGTGTTGTGAACCCGAAGCTGCAACCCCATACATGGTTGGCAGTCAACAGCTATGTGGCTTCGATAAGTTGGGAGAAGGGTAGCCCTCTACTTGGTATGAGAAGCCTCGATCTAGCTTCAATTATCATATGAAAATTATACCATCTTATGGAGAAAGGAATACTGCCAATGTTCTGTAATAGAATTTTAAGTCCTATAGCTGAACATTAAAGTAGGATAAATGTTATCGGGGATGTGAAGTCACGCAAGCCTGCTATAAAATGTAATCACAGATCACTTCCCTGGATGTTAAGGGGAGGCTATAGCATTGTGCTTGTGTGGCCACAGGTCCAATGCAGGCTGTGGACTCCTGAACTCATGTTCACAAGCAATGTTGCTGGAGTATTCCTTCTTCTGAGATGTTTGTATGGCTAGAGAAGCTTTTTTCAGTGATCCAAAATTTGATGAGGGAGTTACCAGTTCAAAGACACTAATAGCAATCTGATTCAGTGTGCTATGCTCTTCATAACACTGCATGTTCTAAGCAACTTCAGTGCATGTTGGCGTAGGCTTGGCTCTGCTACTGCTTTGTCCTGTTAAATATATATATATTCCTTCCTATCACTGTGTAGACAACATGCTACAAACTTACAAAGTTACCAGTTTTCTTTAAATAAGACCGTTAATCTCATTTTAAACTTCCCCTATGTCATTTGTATGGAATTCTGGATGTGAAAGTTTGAACTGACAAACACTGGTGGGCTGACTGGATTATGTGCGGTATTAATGAAGCGTTCTATCTTTTGGCTGCAATAAAACAAGAGTTTGTTTCTCAGTTTATCAGCAGAGGTGATCTGGGTGCTCACAACCAAGTGCAATCTTTTTATTTTTGGACTTTGGAATGGGAAGGAAATAAAATGGACACTGGTGGCACAGCTCTGGGTTGCAGGTGGGCTGTGTAAGTTTTGATCCCTGGTTCCATGGGTAGGGCTGCGGGATAGATTCAACACAGCCTTTGTTGTGTATGAGGGGGGCAAAGACCAGTTATTTGAGCATCAAACTGTTCAGTATAGCTTTTCAGTAAGTTTTTGATAATACAAAATAATCAATTCTAAAACTCCCTGTGCTTGTTGAATCATACTTAAAAGCTGAATTACTCTCGGAGAAGGGACAGGAAGGACTAAATGTATATGAAGTTTTATTGATTTAGGTTTAGATACATAGTAAGGTGTTCTTTTTCCTTTCTCAAATGTTCTATTTTATGTGAGAAGCTTGTTTCTGAAATCAAAGTAAGTGTCCTGTCATATGCCTGAAAGATGATGATACAACCTGTATCATCTGCTGTGGAAAAAGGAATTAAGCTAAAGAGGGGAAAAAAAAAAAACACATACTTGATGTCAAAGTAGATTCTCCTTTTCATATTTCTGAAGTGCAGTGAGAAGTTGGCAGTGTTAACCTCTGAGTGTGACAGGATCTGGGATTCAGTGAACATCTGCACTGGCTTCTGGGATTTCACCTGGGCTTCAGTCCTTCAAGGCTAACCAGAGACCCTAAATCTGGTATAGCATAACTGGTTCTGCTGCTGTGCAGTCTGTAGTTCTGGGAGGAGGACCTGGTCTGAGATCAGCCGTGCCTAAACTACAGGCATCTGGGCATGATGCCAAGCTTGAGGCTGCTGTGCAGATGGGCTGGGTCCTACTAAGAAGATGAGATAGGGGTGTGCACCCATTGCCCTGCCTGATTTGCAACCAAGTTAAAGCTCATAAACTGAATTATCACAAGGGTGGGAAGCCACAAATGTTTTCTCTTTAGTGTAGAGCAGAAAACAGTTGAAGCCCAGTAAGTTATCAATGCAGTAAGAACTCATCATAAAGCGCTGGTTTCTTTTTAAGATCAAATTCACCACACCCTATGGTAAACACATTTTCAAGCACTCCATGCTAGTTTGTATAGAAGGTGTTTCAAAGTCCTGTAGTCCATGCTTTATCTCACCTGACTCATCAAAAGACTGGTCTCGCATATTTAATGGTCCCGCTGTCTTGGAAAGAACGGAACATGAGACCTGTCGGACTGAGCAAGTGGAAGAGAGATGGGTTGAGAACTTGGACCTCTAAAACAGGAGTTTTGTGCTTGGAGTCCATGGAGCTAGGATTTCACTCGTGGTCTGTGTTCCTCGACACCAATAAACAATGAGCCATGGATATACCCTGTACATTTCCACTTGTCACTTTAACGTCCATACTCTTCGGTCACTCCCTGCCTTATGAACAATATGTTTTATTTTCTTTCTGTTGCCAGCTTCTTCCTGAGCCCAGGGAGTTGCTTGCCCCTTTCTTTGGTTTGAAATATAACTGGACACCTTAATAAAACTTCAGAATCTTTTTAATGGAAGCAGTGTTTTTGTACTCATCACCCATTGTGAGATGCACAACTCACAGATACCAAAAACTAAATAACTCGATACTAAATAACGGAACAGAAGACATATACTAGGTCAAACATCGAATCTGTTTAGAATTATGTCCCAGAAAAAGCTCTGTGTCAGCTCCTTGAGAAGGAAATGTTAGAAACCTTGCAGTAAATGTGTATGAAATACAGAAAACATCTTTGTGCGGGACATCAAAGTCCCTTTGCCCCAAGGCAGGATCACCTGTAGCTAAGTTATTCCCTTAAAGTTTGTCTAACCTCATCTTTAAAACCTCTGATGATAGACACTCCACAGCATCTGAGGCAACTCACTTTAGTAGAGGTTATTTCTGTTCCCTGGTAAGTAGAGTGCAGTCAAAGAAACTAATCCAGAAATAAAAGGATAAGCATTAAAAGAGCAGTGGAAAGTAATTTAAATTCAATATATTTTTATTCTTTGTAAATACAATGAGTACAACTTTTTAACTTCACAAATCAGTTAATCCACTTTGTACAGGAAAAGTTTTACTCATTCTATGATAGTCCAAGTGCTGATTTTTCTCAGTGCTAGTTTCTAATAACAAATCAAATTTTGAAAAGTACAGCAGCTATCTTTAAATGTTTTTCCTACATGTTTCATACATCAAATAAGCAGCTTATAATGTTTTTGTGTGTGAGAGGGTGTAGGCGAACAAGGCTTCAAAATTAGAACCTGGAGTTTTCTAAGAAGGCATTGGAGACTTTGGGAAATTGTTAGCATCGTATCAGTCAACCACCTTTATTTCTTTGAAATAAAATCCCTTCCGTTGATTTCTTTAGAGTCATTTCACTTCTCTGCACATCTCATTGACAAAGAGTTTGGCCACCGTTGCCTTTGGTTTCAGCACTGTGCCAACGGGACAGCCAGCAGGTCACTGAAGCGGTCATCTCCATTGGATTTGGTTTTGCTGTTTTAGTCTTCCTTTCTTGACTCGGACTTTTTTTCGGGGGTGTGTTTGGGTGGGTGCTTGTGTGTGTAAGAAGAAGGGAAGGTCGGGGAGGAGGTGTGTAAAGCTCTTCTGTCTTGAGATGTTAACCGAACAACGTCTGGTGACGCTGCGTCAAAGATCACCAGCTCATTTTTCAGGAAGAATGGAACTGCCGTCATAAGCTACTTTTTAATCAGTTCTGAAGGCCACTTCATGATGTATTAGAGCAGAAGCAATGTTTTGGTAACCTGGTCTTAAATGTTGCCTACCGTATTAAAACATTTTACCAACATAGGCTACTTTTAAAACAGTTCTGAAGGCCACCGCATCTCGCGTTACAACAGAAGCCAAGTTTGGTCACCCAGTTCCAAATACCGAACAAACTAAAGTACCTTCTTTCACATTTTGTCTCGGATCTGCCAGTTAAATGAGAGAATAGCGGAGTCTTTGTTAACTATGACTGGCATCTGAATTGCCTCCATCCTGTACTCACAGGAAAAGCAGCCAAATTCCAACCACTTTCACTTTTTCTGTAGAACAAAGCTTTCTCTCCATGATCTAAATCGCTCTGTTCAGAGCAGCAGAATCATATCTACTGGGGTATTTTTTGTCAATGAGTTTAAAGGCTAAACATTCCCAGGCTTATGCTTCCTGTAGATTTTGTTAGTTGAGGCTTATTCTCCGTAGATAAAAGTTCTTCTCAAACTGTCCATCCTGATTGTTTATTTTAAGGTAATTTATATGTCACTGGATTTGTACATATCTGAAAGCAGTCTTGTAATTGGTACATTCCCAATGGTCTTTTTGAAAAACACTTCTTCTATTGTAGATGGACTAATCGAACGTAAAGCTGGTAAAAGCAATAAAAGTTTTCCAAAACGACAGGGTTGTGTGGGGTACCTGGGAAACAGAGAGAGGAAAAAAGTGTTATTGAAGTTTTTAGATATTTTTTCCAAATAAAATCTTTTACTTTGCAGAAAAAAACAACATTCAGCAAATTGCACAGATGGGCGCTACCTGTGCTAAAACCCTGTTTCGTACTCACATGAGCCAGAAGGTTGACCCCAAGGAAAACTCTCTTAATGGAGGTTAGCAGAATATAGACCAAGGTCTCTGAGTTTTGATTAGCTCCTTTGTTTATTCCCTCAGAGCAGAAGCAATACAGAGGCAGGATCTGCTCTGGTTTGTCTCTCACACAACAACTATGTTCTTGATGCAGTTCAGGGAAGAGCTTGACCTATAATAAATACCCTGTCATTTAAAGTGCAATTTAAACCTAGCTGGATTGTCATGGTAATCATTTTGCCTCCTTCTGGTTGCCTTACACATTTAATAACAATTGACATTTAGAAAGAAAATTTTTGATTAAAGAAGCTGTGTTTTGTCCCCAGGTAATGTATTTGCGTAATAAGATTTTCCATTCTTTCTCCCAGCTTTTGAAACCAACACAGCACAGGATATGGAGTCTAGTTGTGCTTACACTGACTTTACGTTGGTGTGATTCTCAAGCCCTGCGTTGCAGTGGTCTCCCTAAAAGAAGGAACAGGTCATGGAGAAACATCCTGCTCCCCCAGTTGGCCCTCCCTTGTGTCCTACTGAGAGTGACTCCACCGAGATCAAGAGGCTGATACTAATGTCACACTGACAGTACAGTAAATTCGAGCCAGAGGATGAAACACGAGCTGAAAACCTTATCCCATTGGAGTCAGTGTGACAGTTCTGTTAGTGGAGCCACGGTTTTTCCCTTTCTAGAAAAGCTGCAGAAGCTTTGATACCCTGAAACGGGAGTTTGAGCTTGTTAGACTTGGTTTACACAGCTAGGTTTTGCTGAGAATATAGGCAGCCTTTCACTGCATTTCTTTCTTCGAGAAAGGTTATCTTTTACCAAAGATACTCTTTAGGCCAGTAGCTAAATATTTCCAGTGATGCAGAAATGGGATGGAAAAGTTGACATGCCTGGAATGAAAACTGTGGCTATGTAAAAAAATGTGAAAACCATCTTTCCCTGACTTTTCTCTCCAGGAAGCCCTGGCTCACTGAGTCTCCAAGGAGCAATCGTCATGGGAAAGGCCTCCCATGAGAGCAGGAACAGGTAGCTATGCAGTGGTTATTCTTTTGACTTTGAACTAGCCATAACTGGACAGTATTTGCCTTTTTGCTTATGTCCCCAGGGCAGGCCATTGCCTTTAGTCCAAACAGAAGTGCTTCAAAGACCACTGCCGCCTAATCTCTGATGTGGAGTTGGCTTCTGCTATAGCTATTAGAGGAGATCAAAGTTTCAGAAGGAAAAGATGGCAAAAAGCTGCCTCTTCACCATTCCATCTGCCACTGTGTTAGCCTCATGGAGCTCCACTGCAGCTAAGGGACTGAGGCATGGACTTCGCAAGACCTCTCACAGCTCTCCCAAGTCCTGAACTGCCCAAGCAGCTGGTGCAGAAGGCATTAGGTGCATTCTTCTGGCCTCTCCGCTGTCCCCCGACTCCAAAGTGGTCCATAGCAGGAGGCTGCTAGCCTGTTCTCAGCCAGCTGTTACAGAGCATGGCTTTGCATTTTGCACAGTATATTTCACCCATTCCTGAGTTTACCTCCATATACTTCATGGGATGCCAGCTACAACTTTTACAGCAATTTTTAAGATTTCTGTACCCTATGAGACTTATACTGGATGAGACAGGTAATCTTTTCTTCCTAAAACAGTGATTCTCATCACCCTGCTCTGGCACAAAAATAGGATTCACAAGTTGTGGGTTTTTCAGTTCAACCCAAACACAGACTTTGGATAGCATCTCAGAAGAGCTATTTAGCTTCCTCCTGTCTCAATTTCCTTGTCTACAAAATGGGGGAAATGACATGGGGAAGTGCGTTGGAGATCTTGGGTGAAAAGCACTTACACTGCTGCGGGATGAGATGTTGAGTGCCACTATTGGCATTGCTTAATAGAATAAAATGTAGAGAAAACCTAGCCTTCTGAAGTGCAAAATGCTCCACAGCAGTATCACTTCACAAAGGAAGATACCACCTTTTACCATTTTCCATTTGTCTGAATAAATCCCATCTTCCTCATTTCATCGGGAAATGCCAAATCCCAGCAGGCTGGCAGTCAATTTGTACTGGCTGTAAAAGCCTGGTCCCCACGGCAGTCAGTGGAAATGTCACCTTCGCTACAGCCAGAGCAGGATTTGGCCCCTATGCCTGCAGGAAGGACTTGAAGGAGGCGCTGCTCACCTACCTGGTGTGAATGTAGCTGTTCAGGGTGAGCTGGGCTTCGTCTTGGAGGGCGGCTATCGCGGCAGCGTTTCGGAAGCTCCTTAGCTCAGAGCCACTGTGTGTCGGCACTGGAAAGCAGATCAGTTACTAGTTCAGCGTGGGTCAAAACAGTTCAGCTGATGCTATCCGTGGGACTTAAGCATTCCCATTAGTCCCCCAGCACTCCATTGTCAGCCTTTAAAAATACAGCACTGACTACTGGAATTTGATACCAGGAGACCTGTTGGATGATGCAGTGCTACGTCTGGTTTAAAACATAATTTTGGCTTTAAAGTAGCAACCTCAAAGCTATCAGGACAGACTAGCAAGAGATTATTTCTGCTTACCAGCTTTAAAAGTGACAATGCATTTGAGACAGGCAAATTCAGTAGCATCTAGCCGGAGTTGTCTAAATCTAGCCACAACCTCCTGTAAAGCCTGTATTTCTGAAATAATTTTATTCAGCTTCTGAGAATCTGTATTGTCACCGTTCATGCCTGAAGGAGAAACAGAAACAGATGAAATAAATAATATTAAAGGCATTTGCTTTATTTTATATTGATTTCTGACAAAATCCTGTGTATCAATATCCATTCTATTGTCACACTTGTCTATCTGGTTCCATGTAAACTGACTATATTGTATGAAAGTTAATATAAAATCTTCTCTTGGATGATAACAAACACAGTAATTTGCATTTAAATGACAATGCAAGCAGTCATGAATACAACAAAACAACATTATTTGCATTTAAATATAGATTTATAAATGACAGGTATGCTCCATTGTTCAGTAGGAATTTGTTATTCTTTACATGTTGGTCTTTTTTCAGTAATGTATTTTTATGGTAATTTTTGTAACAAAGTCATTAAATTGTGCAATTCTTACCAGATACAGCCAGTAGAGTGTTAGCATCAACTGGAATGGCCCATTGTGCTATTCCTAGAACAAACAGTTCTCTCCAAGCATCTTCCAAAAGCATCAGCTGTCATACAATAGATGTACAATATAACA
Source organism: Cygnus olor (assembly GCF_009769625.2). Classification (NCBI taxonomy): domain Eukaryota; kingdom Metazoa; phylum Chordata; class Aves; order Anseriformes; family Anatidae; genus Cygnus; species Cygnus olor. Next base: position 48,290,154 of record NC_049171.1, on the reverse strand, counting down.
TAGTGTATAATTTATAGATTTATAAACAATTTAAATATGTAAATTTCTGTTATTTTAAAAACTACTTTAAATGCTTGTCATGGTATTTTCCCCACAGAATTCATTAGCTCTTCTCTTAGCTTTTTGAGAAGGTGTCTAGAAATAAGTCCATGCATTGTAGCAAAACACTTGGTGTTGGCTCCCTGTGCACTGTGTTGGACACCAAAAGGGAGCAGAAAGAGAAATGGGAGTGAGAGCTCCTGCCCCAAAGAGCTCACACATAACAGGAGCATTTGCCTATGTTTTTCAGCCTGACTCCTATCAGCACAGACTCTCCTCTCCGTGGCCATGTAGAGCTGTCCTAGAGCAAGTTGGAAGGGTGCTTTCCTATTGCTCTCTAGGGACTACCCTCCTTTCCCTCGTGAAGGCAGGATTTCTGAAGAAAAGCCTGGAATTGCATCACGGGGTAAGGAACACTGCTATAGATCACATATGTATGTTTAACCCCTTCCTTACTAAGGAAGTCTTCAGCTCTTTCAAGCATAGCATCTACACACACGTACAGTTTCTCAGTGCCACCTATTTTCCTGCTTTTTGCCTAAAATGGCTCAGAAATTCCAGTCAGTCAAAGCTGTTTCCTTTCAGAGAGCCTGAGAAGCAGGGCTGGGGAAGCCATCGACAGAGGGGCAAGGGAGGAGGAACTTAAATACAGCAACATGCCTCGTGTTTTCAGCTCTTCCTAACAGCACAAAGTGAAGTCACCTAGACAGTGGGCTCTGAACTTAGCATGCCAGCAGCAGCTAAGCTGACAGCACTGCTAGTCCTCTGCAATTTTTGTGCATCGTCTGGCTTTATGGATGATGTGCTTTTTTTGGAAGCAATGCCATTGATTTCCGTGGAGAGGCACTGGTGCATCTGAGGAGACATGACTCCTGATAATGCAGAGCCAGGACAGAAATATTTAGTCTTGAGAGCATCTATGGATTGCTGGCCCGGATCAACTCTTAGGAGGGGTTTGGAGGGCTCCAGTTCAGCAGAAATTCATTAGTTCCCTGGCCCAGCCTAAAGGACATGCTGTGGTGCATGCAGATTGCTGGGACATCACATTTCTTGGTAGGGTGGGAGAGATTTCGAGGGCTGAGAATTGTAATGGACTCACAAGGGGGTCATCTGGTGGCTCCATGCAGTGAAAACAGATTGCACAGAACGTGCAGCAAAAAAAGCAAACCACATTAATATTGCTATGGCCCCTGAAAGTATCAGCAGCTTCTCATCTTAGGAAGATAGGAAGGAGGGTATATTAGAAAGATTATGAAAAAGGAAGAACAAACTAAAAAAATAAAAATAAAAACACATCATACCAAATGAATTATTATCTCCTTGGAATCAGATATTTGGAAGATATCGATGACAGAGAAAGCATGCACTAAAAATGAATCCTTTATCCATGTGCTATTACCTAACAGTATTAAGACTTTTAAACCACCCTGTTCTGATCAAAATGGAAGAGCTCTCAGAGTCTCATCCCTACAGGCTTATGCCCGTTTTGTGCCTTTTTGTGCTCTGTGCTTTGCAGAACTTCTGCATAACTTGGCTAAGGAAATTGTGACAGGAAAGTATTTCTGTCTCTGTTTACATGTAATTACTGTTTGAAATAATTTAATTGGATTTTACAACACTAGAAGCTGCCCAGATTTTTGTAGGAAATGTGGGGGGAGTCTAGGCACAGCACCAACCTCAGCTCCGGTCTGAGAGCAGCTGAACCTGCCTGCAAGTCTTCCCCTCCTCCAGATAATCCTGATGGATATACAGGTTTCTGTATGACATAGGAAATGATTTGCCAACCTTTCATTTGCTTTTGTAAAACTTTTTTTGTCATTCATTCATGCAGATACAATGGCAGTGAATGGTGGTTCCTGGAAGATATCAATTTCATATGTTCTTTCTCCCCAGGCGTTTAAAGTCAGAGGACTTTAGAAATAAGAGACTATCCCAATAGCTGAAGCTTTCTTCATGCCTATGCATAAGTCTGTAAAACCACCAATTAAAATAATTCATGCTGAAGTCATACTCAGCCCTCCTTCTTCAAAGAAACGAGAAATACCAGGCTTTCTGAAGGACCGGTTTTTTGCTCCTAAATCAATCCCATCCTGTTGTCGTGACCTTCTCTCGGTGACTTGCATTGGGCCAACCTCTCTGAGGGACAAGCTGGGCAGGTGTGCGGGAGCGACACAGCCATCCGCAGGCTTGTGTTTTGTCAGCAAATTGGCTTCTGCTTATTTCCTTGCCTTCGAGACGAAACAGAGTCCTGGAATCACAATGTCCTTGCCTTTTCAGAAGAGCACGAAACAAAAGCAAAATCCAGGAGAAGGTTTTTAGGCTCCACTCGAGCAGATGTCAGGGATACAAAAAGAGAAATTCAGACGTTTACAGCTGGGCCATTGTCAAATTAAATAGTGCGGTGGCAGTGTTATAAAAATCAACTGTCTGATTATTCACGAAATAAGGTGATTAAAATCAGAGTTGTTTCTTCTCCAGCTCTCCTGAATGTGACAGGGAAATCACATGGAAAAAGGCCCGTGTCAGAGCTTCAGAGCAGAGCAGCTCCGAAAGTTGGCTGGTGGTGAGGTCCAGTGAGTAAAGGTGATGTTGAGGAGAGGCTGGGATTTTAACATGTGAGTAATTCGCTAAGAGGAGCCCCTGGAAGTGGACCAGGCAGTGGGTCACTTAAAGAGAAGGGGAGCACCCTGCTATCTATGGCAGGTGAGCAGGCCTTGCTCTTTGAGGTGCATTTGTCACGTGCAGTGGAGACTTCTCTTGCTCCCAAATCCTGCTCTCTCCCTGATCTCCACACAAACAGAGGTGACTTTTGGGAAATGCATCCTTATTAGGCTGAATGAGGCCTTCTCCTTTGCTTCTTCAGCTTCCTGTGGACACCGTTGGTTGCTGTGGACATGGCTGGCCCAGAGATGGATCCGGCCCCTTCCCGTGCCCAGAGGCCCTGCTGAAGCAGCACCCTGGCTGCTTCTTGATGTCGGGGCCTGTTTCTTCAGCTGCTTCATGTGGCAGATCCGGTGCTTCATAGGAGCAACAGCAGCAGGAGACAGCAGTAGAAAGCAGCACGCTGATCTGGGGCTGCTGCCTTCCTAAAGGTGGCTGCTTAAGGCCTGTGTAACCCCTGGGCCTACCCCATCCCTCCCCTCAGCTGGAGCTGAGTGGAGTCTAATCTGTCCTCGTTTGTCTACCCTAATGACAGGGATTTCAAAATGGGGGTCTGGTGCTAGAAAAAGGACTGTTCAATATACCTTATCCCTTAGTTAGAAACCCCTCTTGGTTTCCTAAGAAGTTCTTTACTTCTGTTCAAAATCTGTATTTGCATATGAACCACAACCTTCCCCCCTGGAACCAACTGGTTCCTCTGATGACTGGTGTATGTGACACCTAAGGCACAACATCTCTAGTTACCATTTTGTGAAATTAGCTCAGCCGTACCAAAGTGTTAGGTATCTTTTTTTTTTTTTGATTGGAGCTTTGCATAGATTTCCCCCCTTCCATTTTGTAATTATCTGATTACTTTTTTAAAATTAGTGCGTTTTACAAGGCACACAGAGTCCTCATCAAGAATCAAGTCATTAAGAAATTGCTTCAGCTCATATGGTTCACATGTGATTTACTTGAGGCAAAGGCAAATTGTCATAGAGGAAAACAAGACAAATTAGGGAAGATTTTAATTAACGGTGAAAAATATTGGGGGCTGGCCAAATTTTGCTTCCACTATATTGGAGTAATTGTAATGTAAGTTCACTGAAACTAACATGAACAAGAAAAAAATGTTGACTAGGTGAAAAATTATGTGGAGAGGAGATGGAGAGGAGAGGAGAGGAGAGGAGAGGAGAGGAGAGGAGAGGAGAGGAGAGGAGAGGAGAGGAGAGGAGAGGTGTGAGGGAGGGAATGATCTTCAGAAATCACCTCACTCATATCCTGGTCTATATGCTTAACTAAGCACATCTCATTAAGAAAATAAGATATTGTCTCCCATTTTATGGTAGAAAAAGTTGAGCCACAAGTAATTTCTAAATTATTGTCTGTTTTTTATTTTAATTTTTTTATTTTTTTTTTTCATTTTTAGAGACAGACTAGATCTCTGCCCTGAACTTCAGAGCTGTTTAGGTCCATGACAGATATAAAGGTCCAGGTCTGAAGGTTCAGGACCCAACCTGTGCTCTGAGCCTTCTGTATCAGGCAGGCCCAACTGATGCCACTCCATCTGTAGGTGCCTTACCTGGTCTTGTAGGGACAAGGTGGAGAAGGCTGGGACGCTCTTGGCCCACTTGATACTCATGAACAGAAGTCTGGCTGCTGACTCACAGACGGATTCGGTGGCCACTTCATAGAGATACATGGGGGTGCCATTGACTTCGTGTGGATACTAATGTCAAAAACAAAATAAAGCAACTTCATACAATGTCACCAAGGCAGCCTGATCATCCTCTCCCATACAGCTGCTGTTCAGTGAGTCACGCTCATGCCCCGTACACGGTGTGCACTCTCTTGTTCTGCAACCAGATGGCATTGCTTTCAGCGGGCCCCCTCCAAACCACTCTGAGCTGCTCGTCTGTGGATGGGCTGCACTACAGGAACAGTTCACTGGAGGGTGTTGAAGGGAAAAGGAAATTACTACATCAGGGAAAAAAACTATTCAATACGGTGTCATCCTTTCCCTGTTACAGAGCGGCAGCCTCTGGTGGAAGAGTTACAAGAATGTGAGTTTGATTAAGGATTTGTATTTTATAATCTGTGCTTCAGAGGCTGCTTCAGCAGCCCAGTGTTGCACAGCAGAGCAGTAAGCACTCGTGGAGCCTCACCCTTTGTCTAGCTCCCTGACTGCAACAGGCTGTAAGCAGATGCATGGAGCTAACCATACGCACCTACAGCACATGCAGGACTGGAATGGAGTTACGTTTTCAAGCACGTGGTATGTTTACTAGCTAAATAATTTCTGATTCAGCATTTTTCAAATTATAATTTAAAACTGTATGTGATGATCGTGTTCATGACACCAAGCTACCAACTAGAAATGCAGAACTATTTAAGTGGTCTGCTGTCCAATTTTCTAGGTGCTGGAAATACACAAAATGGCATTGCAAATGGCTTGACGAAGATTCCCTGGTGGCTCATTCCTGTGCAGCTGAGGCCATGCAGGCTGCTTAGGAAATGTCACAGCCAAGAAGACAGCCTAGACATGCTTGTCTGTGCGGACAAGCTGCATGCTTTGGTCAGCATGGACAGTGCTTTGTGGGCTACACCACCATGGAGCTGGGCTTTTTGCCGAGAGAAGCTCAGTGCCTGCAGCTCATCCTCATGCAGTGAGGTTTAAAACTGACTTGCGGATGGGCTGCAGGCAGGAGGAGCGGGTTATCAGCTGATCCTTCGGCACCCTCCATCCTGTTGGGGCCTCTCAACCCTTGCACCTTGTGTCTCCAGAGCACTTAGGGACATAAAAACAGAGTCCCCACCACTACCCACAGCACCTCACGCCTTGCTGTTTGCCAAGTGCCCCCGGGGGCCGGTGTGGGGTCTGACCTTCGGGGTGGGCTGTGCCAGGCCCACCAGGGCCTGCCTCTCGGGGGTGCCAGTGACGGCGGCCAGCTCCAGGCCGTGGGGCTCCAGCTGGGAGACGGCGGTGAAGAAGGCAGGTGCCGGCAGGGCGGCAGCTGGGAAATGTGGGGCGCTGCCGCTCTCCTCCTTGTGCCCGCGGAAGTAGAGGGCCACCTGCTTCCGTATCGTCGACGTCCGGGGACCCCGCTCGTGCTGCACGGCTGCGGGACACCGAGGAGAGGCGGTGACCCCGACGGTGCCCCTGCTTGGATGGGGTCCCCTCCTCCCCAAGTCCTTCCCACTGCCAGCCCCCACCCACTGCTGGGGGTCCCCCATCACCGGGGGGCGACCCGAGGGAAGGAAGGGGGGGTCCCTTGGGGTGGGCGCCCTTGACCCCCTCCCCTTTTGGGGGTCCAGCCCCACCAAGGCGGCAGGTACCGTCTTTGTTCATGTTGACTTCCAAGCACTTCTTCAGCCGGCAGGCCCGGCACTGGTTCCTGTGCGTCTTGTCCACCGGGCAGCCCCCCTGCAAGGTAGAGGGATGTCGGGTCGAGCCAAGCCGAGCCAAGCCGAGCCGGGCCAAGCCGGGCCGAGCCTTCAGCACCCGAGACAGCGACAGTGGCGGCCTCCCCGGGGCTCCCCGCTGTCCCCCGGGGCTGGCTCAGGGTGCAGGGGGTCTGGGGGGGGGGGGGTGCGCAGCCTACCTGGTTCCCCGATTTGCACACATAGGTCCTATTCCTCCTGATGCTCCGCTTGAAAAACCCCGAGCACCCATCGCAGGCGTACACCCCGTAGTGCTTCCCGGAGCTGCGGTCCCCGCACACTTTGCAGGGGATGTCCAAAATGCGACCTGAAAGCGGAGGAGGGAGGGAGGGGGGGGAGAGAGGGAGCGCTAAGCAGCCTGACCTCCGGAGGGATTAGCCCCGGAGCTGCGGTACAAGCAAATAATGAAGTGATTTTATAGCCAACTTTCTTTTCCTTGAGCAAGTGTCAGTTTTCCACAATGAGCATTATTCATGCACCGCTACGTTTATTCGGATCTCCTGTAATCGCCGGGACCCGCTTTGCAAGGGGAGCTTGCGGCTGCGGGTGGGGGGGGCAGCGGGCTTTGGGGGCGTTCCTCCCGCTCCTGGCGCTCCGCGAAGCGCTGGGCAGGAGAGCGAGCCGCATAAGAAAGCCAAACAAAATCGAGCGACCGGGAGCCGAAGGGACCTCCTCGTCCCCGCCGCAAGCCCGGGCACCGGGGCCGAGAGCGGCGCGCGGGAAGCGGGGGGCCGCCCGCACCCGAGGGGCAGCGGCGGGGGGAGACACCTCGGGCACCCCCGGGGCAGAGCCGAGACCGGCCCCGGCAGCGCCCAGAGAGGAGGAAAAGCTCGAGGAGAGGCGGCTGGGTCCCTGCCGAGAGTCCCGCTAAACCCCGCTGGGCGCCTGACTTCCCTCTGCCCTTCTGCTTTTCCTTTTTCCATTTTTTTTTTTTACCTTTCCTTTCCTTTCCTTTCCTTAG